>NC_080393.1:7972136-8299309 GCF_028751815.1 Salvia miltiorrhiza
AGTGGTGAAAAAGTGAAAAATAAGAATAAATAAAGTATTATTAGTGGTGGGGTAGTTGTCCAAAAATAGAAAGAAAGAAAGAGGAACTTATTTGGGGGACGTCCCAAAATGGAAAAAGACGAACTTATTTCAGGGACGGAGGGAGTATATAGGATTAGGTTCTATCAAGAATTTGATTTTTCGTGAGAAATAAGAATCATGAATATAATCATAAATTCTACGAACAAACTAATTGATGAACAAACGTATTTATTTAATTATATGTTAAACATATCTCGCATTATTTGTGGATTCTCAATTGAACATTTCTCTCTCTCTCTCTCTCTCTCTATATATATATATATATATATATATATGTGTGTGTGTGTGTCTGTGTGTGTGTGTGTG
The DNA here is from genome assembly GCF_028751815.1 of Salvia miltiorrhiza. Lineage (NCBI taxonomy): Eukaryota > Viridiplantae > Streptophyta > Magnoliopsida > Lamiales > Lamiaceae > Salvia > Salvia miltiorrhiza. The sequence goes on from NC_080393.1 coordinate 7,972,524, forward strand.
TGGAGAGAGAGGTTCAAATAAGAACCACTAAATAAAATAAGAACGAAGAACCATTTTCAGACCTTCAGTCATTAAGATATACGGTGGATGAATGCAACACCTGAGTACAAATCTTGAAGGGTGCAAAATTTTATTTTTTTCGAGGACAGTACATTTCGCAACGGATGCATTAATTTTTACAACAAATACAATAATTTTAATGGTTCTCAGGATATATAGTGTGTGGTTCTAGCGAGAATGATTATTTTTGTGAGAAATGAGAATAACGAATAAGCCAGTATATAATGTTAAATAAATTGTTTATAATGCATGAATAGCCGCGATTCAATTAATTGATAAAATTTTTGCCCACCTAAAATCTGAATCCAAATTTAAATGTTTATTCATGCATTACCACCAGCATATTCAACATTATATACTAACTTATTTATATTAATTCTCATATTTTAACATTATTCATATTAATTATTATTTCCATAATATATAACCATTATCGTTGAAACCATTCACTATAAAAATAGAAACTTTTACATGTGTTAACTTATGCACCATTAAACTTTATATGATATGCAATCATCATAAAAGGAAAAGTACTTAATATTGTATATAGAAAATATAAACACAAAATAACTTTTATTGCATGTATACATAACACTTTGTATACATAGAGAGAATGATTATTGTAAAACTTTCCTTAGATCCTCTTAGGCCTGGGAATCGGGTCGGGTTCGGGTACCCTATCCGAAAAAATCGGGTACCCGAACCCGAAAATCCCCAAAACCCTATACCCGATCCCGACCCCGAAAACGAAATCGGGTACCCTAATACCCGACTCGGGTACCCGAGTCGGATATTCAGGTACCCTAATTACCCGGTCAAAATTATCTATTCCAAGTCAACTAGATAAATTCGAAATCTGTATTAAAAAAGAAGAAGAAGAAGAAGAAGAAGAACGGCGGGGCGAGGGTCGCGGTGGGAGTTGCTGCGGCGGCGAACGGCAGGGGCGAGGGTCGAACGGCGGTTGAGATGTTGAAATTGGTGACCGAAGCTAGTGAGAGCTGCGGTAGAGAGAGAGAGAGCTGCGGTGGAGACCTTTACGCCAAAGGTTTTGGGGCTGCTGCGGTGGAGATCTGGTACGCCGGAAGCAGAGCCAGCCATACTCGCCGGAAGCAGAGCCAGCCATACTCGTCAGAACTCATAACCGCAGCTCTCACTAGCTTCGGCGAACGGCGGGGCGAGGGTCGAACGGCGGTTGGGACGACTGGCGAGGGGCGCCGCCTCCCACGCCGGGCTGGAGACTGGAGTGGCGAGTGGGGCGGCCGGGCGGCGGGCGGGGCTGGACTCTTGAGGAGTTTGGGAATTGGGAGGGATGAATTGATTTGGCCATTTGGGTACAGAACACAGGGGGGCGGGACTCGGGAGGGAGGGTTTAGTTTAGAAATTAGAATATTTAGATTTCATATTTAATTAAATTAAATAGTTTAAAATTTATTAATTAAAATATCGGGTAATTCGGGTATACCCGATACCCGATTATTTCGACCCCTAAATACCCGATCCCGTACCCGATCCCGAAAAAATCGGGTATAGGGTAGGGTACCCGAATACCCGATCCCGAAATTCCCAGCCCTAGATCCTCCCGCCCAAACTGTTCCGGTGGACACTATGAACAATGTTTCTTTTCAATGCTAATGGCTTTTATAAATTGCATTAATGCTTCCTTTTATGATACTTATAAATAATACAAAAATTAATAATTTAGACTGCTGTTTAATTAACATATAAAGAGAACAAAATTCTTAGAAAAAAGAGAATAAAATTATTTGATTCTCTTCTTATAGTTCACATGTCTCACAAAAACATGAACATTTGTAAATGACACAGATTTTAAAAAATTTATGAGTAAAAAAGATGTCTTACTTTATAAAAAATAGAGATAAAAATAAAGAGATTATGGTGGGATAGTGTATAAAAATAAAAATGTATATATTTTTGTGAGACAATCCAAAATGACAAAATATTCATATTTTTGTAAGATGAGTGTAGTATATATAAAAATGAAGAGGTTTCTCATGCAAACGCCCGTACCTTGGGGACTATTTACATAATTTAATTAGTAGGACACTAGTAAGTGTCTGAACAACCACACAAACGAATTTGTGTATAAAAATATTATTCTTTACAAAATCTTATTAATCTATTATAGTAGAATTTATTTAAGGGACATAATTTACTTCACAAAAAAAGGGACATAATTTATGATACATCATATGCATCAATTATGGCTCGTTCGGATGAAATAAAATGTAACATGTTTTATTGCGATATCTTTTATGTGCTGGGTATAAATATTATGTTTGATTTCATATAATAAATTATACGTTACAAAAATGAATTATGATAGGAAAATAAAATTTTGATAATTTAAGCAATTAATTTATAGGTAAAATGGTGAAATTATGGTAATTTAAACTATCAATAATAGTATAATTAATATTTGTATTACATAACTCACCTAGGAGTGATATACAAAATTAATCTAGAAGATTTACATAATACTCTTCCGTCCACGAAAAGTATGACATTTTTCTTTTTAGAACATGATCCCACATTCTTTTTTTTTTTTTTTTTAATCTCTTATCCTTACAAATACATTTTATATACAAAAAAAAAATCACTCTTATATAATTTAATTTCAACCACTCATTTCATATAATAATGAGTATCTTTCTCTACTATATAAAAATACCAATTATTTTCTTAATTAAAATCTGTATCCTCTTAAAATGTCATATTTTTAGGGGGTGTTTACTTTGCATGATTGAGTATTTTTATCCTCAAGAGTATGATATCTCCAATCTCCAATTATTTTCTTGTTCGTTTTTTTAGACGGGTACTCTTTTTCCTTTCTACGGTTTTTCCCTCTGGGTTTTCTGTAGAAAGGTTTTAATGAGGCTCGGCCCTTAGTCTGCTTCTCCTGTGCTTTCAAGGGTTTTTTAGGTTTTTCTTTTCCTTTTTAATAAAATCGCATTTTAATAATGGGATAAAATTCAAGTAAAACTAGCTTGAATGATAAAAATAATCAAAAGCCTTGAGATATTCCAAAGTTGCAATCCATCAAAATAAATAAATGATTAATCTTACTACTTTTATCTATTAAGATTAATTATTCGAAATAACGTTCCGTTAGTGGACGGAGAGAGTTGGTTTAAAGCTAGAACTTGGAGTTGGTTTAATGAGTTTAAGATCCTGGAAAAGGAAATGAGTTTTTGTAACTGGTGCTCTAATGATTTGTTGTTCAGACTGATGTAAGACTCCTTCTTTTGGTACCTGTGGTGCCATCGTATTTTCAATAAATTTTTCTTGATAAAAAAAAAGTGGACGGAGAGAGTAAATAACATATACTTGTGTACTATTGTATCCAACTTATTTTTCCAACAAGAAAAAATGATTAGTATATAATATTACATGATTGACCTTCAATTATAAAATAATCACTTTAAATAAGAGGTTACAAAGTGCATTGCACACGCTCTCATACGGTATAAAAAGTGATGAATCATATAAAAAACTTTTTTAGTGTACTCAAAGAAGTATGATTGTAATAAAAATATACTATTATATATCCATTTACAAATATGTATATATAAATATATAGATCATAGATGTATTAGCAGAATATATGTTAGCTAGGGGGGAAGGGGAAAATAGAGCAGAAGCCATTACCACTTTACCTTATGTTGGGAATGGGAAGGGCCCTTGCGGATTGTAGATATCAGTTCTGAAGTCTGCGAACTTGTCACTCATATTTAGGAACACGTTAACATTTCCACTGTTTTTTTTACTTGATTGTCAAATCAACATAACACAGCCAAACAATCTCATCCTCTTTTTCATAAATAATACTAACGTCTTCTCAAAATAATACTACTAATACTAGTAATAGTAACGATTGGAAAATACCTAGCCTTACATCTCATCCTCCCTTTCATAAATAATACTTCCGTCCCACTAAAAGTGGCCACATTTCCATTTTGGTTTGTCCCACTAAAAATGGCCACTTTCCTAAAATGGAAATATTTAGTATTTAACTAAGTTTAATTAATCAATTTAATTAAATTTCTAATTAAATTTAAACCCTCATTAACTTAACAAACACACACACATTCATCTTCTCTCTCTACTCCCCCCCCCACACAGCCCCTCCCCTCGCCCATCTCTCTTCTTCTCCGGCGAGAAGCGGACGACACCAACGCCGGCGTCGGTCGCCGCCCCCGACCTCCCTCTCCCTGGCCTCTGCTCTCTCTCCCTCGCCCGTCGGTCGCCGCCCCCGACCTCCCTCTCCCTGGCCTCTGCTCTCCCCCCTCGCCCCACCCCTGAACTCCCTGTCCCTCGCCTCTACTCCCTCCCTCTCGCCACCCCCATGGCCGCCGCCGCCTAGAACACACACACCGCCGCTCGTTTCCCCAGGTACTAAAAGAATATGATTATTTTCTTTTCATGACGTTATCAGAAATGTTTTTAAGCTATTATAGAATAGTCGCATAATTACGTAACTAAATAGCGATGATACGCTTAGAAAGAATAATTAACCAGTGGAGTATAATTTAGTGTAAACATCTCACTAGCGCATCATTAACCTCACTTGTTAATTTTTTTCATAGCTTTTTAGTTAATTTGCAGTTCATTAATTTAAGTAACTTTTGTTCTTATTATCTTTTTTACATCAAAATTTTGTATTCCCTTTTGTTCACAAGCAATTCTCGTACTTATTAATTAATTTAGTGGTCAATATTTCCTCACATAATGACTAGATTTTTTTTAGGGAACATAATTTCTTTAACTACGAGCACAAGAGCTAATTCTGAAATAATCAAATAAATTAAACTAACGTAACAAGTGTACTTAAACTTAAACTATATAAAAATTTAGTGTAAATAGAGCCGCTCATTGTCTAGCAAATTTTGCTACTTGGTCGGATGGTGTAATGTCGTAATGATATGGAAGTCCTAATTTTCATCTTGACTTACAGATATTGTTCATAGTGATTTAATATAATTACATTTTCTCTGCTTCAAAAAAAGTAATGTTACCCTACCATGCATTTCGCATATGATAATACTCTGCGTATCATATTACGAATTTACGATAAAGATGATTTTGATAAAATTTGATATCATCCATCAATGTAGCATTTATTAGCAAATTCGAATATCAATTAATGCATTTGTAGAAAATCACGTTTCTATTTATTATGTATAGATCAGGCAGGTATTCAAATTTTTTTCGTCTCCCTTCTTTCCGTTCAAAAATTTAAAAGAATAGGCAAATATTTATTTCTAACACAAACGGCAGCATATGATATATATATTTTCTCTAATTCTTTAAATAACTCTAAATACTTTATTCTTTGCTCTGATATCTTCTCCCCATCAGTTCCAATTAATGCTGACTTGCTGAGATCTCTGTGGAGTTTTATTTCGTAGCATAATTGAGTATATAATTGTATTAAATAATAAGTAAATAAATTTAAAAATAGAAAAAAAGCTGTGCAATTATTTCAATGGATAGTATGGAAAAAGGTGCGGCATAAATTATTGCTGAAAAGATCAGAGAAATTTGCAGGAAGAAACAAATGAGTGAAATGAAAGGTCCCGTGAAAGTCAGAAATACAAAAGAAAAACTGAAAAAGCAAAGAAAACTAAATGCCAAGAATATGTATTTTTTTGTAATTCACAAAAAAATACCCTCTGTCATTTTTTCCTTTTCTTACACTTCTACAATTCACACATAATCTAGCTAACATCTCAAAAACTACCAACTAACAATTAAGATAATTAAATAAAGAGTTCGAACTAACTCTCACTTCCATCCTTCCCTTTTCCTCATCACAAAGTTAATTAAGCTTTATGCATTATGAGGGGATTTGGCTAAGCTCATTTTGAAGAGCTTATAAGATGTAGTTTTTTAAGAGCTTATAAATGATCAAAGTGTTTGGGTAATTGAGCTTATAAGCTAGAGATATGATTTTTAGAGTTTTAATTGAATAAAAATAAAATTAGAATGATATATAATAAAAATAAAAAATTATAGTTGAGTTATTTTCGTAAAATGAGTACTGTTGCTTATAAGATAATGAGAAAATAAGTTAGGATAGAAGAACTTATTTTTTGGGGAGCTTATAAGCTCTTAGAGCTTATTTTTATATCTTATAAGCTCTTTAGGAGGTTATTTTGCTAAACATTTTGAAGGAGCTTATAAGCTGTTTTAAAGAGCTTAATTATAAGCTCAGCCAAACACCCTCTATATATATCCTTGTGTTGCACTACCATGCATGTTAGCAATCCATACTATATAATTTGGTTTTATATATGATTGCTATATCATATGAAATTAGTTGTATGACTTTTACATAAGTACATACATACAGTGGCGGAGCCAGGATTTTTTTTGGGGGGGGCTGAACTGTTACGGGGGTTTGGGGGCGGTAGCCCCCGGATTTTTTTTTTGGGGGCATTCAATACATTTTAGACATTTTTTACTAAAATACAAATATAATAATAATAATAACAACATTTTCATAGATAATATAGTTCAAAACATTTACTAAATTTTTTTTTGGGGGCATTCAATACATTTTAGACATTTTTTACTAAAATACAAATATAATAATAATAATAATAACAACATTTTCATAGATAATATAGTTCAAAACATTTACTAAAAATTTTTTTGGGGGCATTCAATACATTTTAGACATTTTTTACTAAAATACAAATATAATAATAATAATAATAATAACAACATTTTCATAGATAATATAGTTCAAAACATTTACTGAATTTTTTTTTGGGGGCATTCAATACATTTTAGACATTTTTTACTAAAATACAAATATAATAATAATAATAATAATAATAACAACATTTTCATAGATAATATACTTCAACATTTACTAAAAATTTTTTTTGGGGCATTCAATATATTTTAGATATTTTTTACTAAAATACAAATATAATAATAATAATAACAACATTTTTAGACATATTATAATTTTTTTTTTCAAAATTTGGGGGGGGGGGGGGGGGGGCTGCCCCCCTGGCTACGCCCCTGCATACATAGAGTTGTATACTTGTATCCGTAAAAAGCTCAAGGAACACTAATTTAGTGAAAGCCCTTACTATTTTAGAGCGAATTTTGTGTAAGATTGTTTAATATGTCAAAATTCATCAAATGTGGCGACACAGACATGAACATAATTTGGAAGGAGTTTACCAAATTTGATTTATTTATTTGTTTTGAAAAAAATCAAATGAAAAAAGTAGTTTATTTATTTATTTATTGTATTACTTATCTTATTTTTATTTAGTAAGTAGTGAAGGGTGTGTACCTGTAAGAGATGAGGGGGGCTTATGCCTGGACCAAGTAGTTTTTATTCATCAAAATTTTGACTTTTTTAAGTGAATTTTTTCATACAAAAGCTCTTTTCTTCAAAATCATACTAATGAGACGTATCAAAACTTAGATCCGAACATCATGAAATTTGAATATATAATACTGTATGTGAGTTTGGATATTATTTTGACGTATGAGATAATTTTATACTCCAATTTACTAGATTAATGGAAGAGAAATGTTTGTAGGAAAAGAAACAAAAAACAGTATAGTGAATGGGGGGCCATTTGGTGAAAGAAAACCTGTAAGTCTACTCCTCGTTTCCCGTTTCAATGCCCCGCAAATGATGACTCATTTGTGGCCCCCACCTTTTTATTATTTCCTCTTTCAAATTTTAAATCTCCACCCTTATTTACTATTTCCACACTTTCTCATTTTTTTTAGTACCTTCGGTAAATATTGTTTCATTTTACGCGATTTGTATAAACATGTGTGCTCATATATCAAAATCAGAGATGCCTCAACTGAATATAGTATGACCGGACAAATAGATTATATAAATATATTTTACGTAATTCACATGAAATATCATTTTTATCTTTTTGTCCAAAAATTTTCATTTTTATAATTTTGATATTGGAAATGTATATTGTTTAAATTTCCAGCTCTTTTTTTATTTTTACTCATGTTGATTTGTAACGATAATTTTATTTATTTGATACAAGGTAATAATTTTTTCATATAAAATTTGATAGTATTGAATTCATAAGCTTGCGTCGCATATATCATTTGTACTCTCCCCCCAAAAAAAGAAAGCTTACGAGTTTCTCATAATACTGAACTAAAATTAAAGAAACGGCATTTAAACCTCCCATTCTTCTCTGAGCAACTGACATTTTTCACATCCTCATCCATTTATGAATTATGATAGATAACAAATCACACAAAATTCTTTTCTCTTGAAAGAACAATTAAAAGAAGAAAATATAGTTAAATAATAAAAAACAGAATTAAATAGGAAAAAAGAAAAAAGAAGAGCATAAAAGCAAGGCCATTTTATGGCACCCTTTCCCGCTTCCCTTTCTCTCTCATAAACTCTCCCATGGCGTCTTCTTCTTCTTCCAACCCGAACCCGTCATTCCTCAACGGGTTCGACCCGAACTCCATACCCAACACCACCTTCGTCCAAGCCGAGCCGTCCACGTTCCGGGCCGTGGTCCAGCGCCTCACCGGCGCATCCCCCGCCAAGATCGCCGGAAAACCCATCTCCGGCGATATGGGTCCCCGGCGGCCCGCCTTCAAGCTCCACGAACGGCGGGCGACCGCCAGGAAGCTGGAGATCACGCTGCATTCTCACCGGGAAAGCGCGGTGATGGCGTCGCCGGTGTCGCCGCTGGAGTACCTGGCGGCGCGTGGGAGCCCGAGATCGCCGGAAGAAAGGGCGATTGCTGAAAAGGGATTTTATTTGCACCCGAGCCCGTTGAGCACGCCCAGAGGATCCGACCCGCCGGAGCTGCTGCCGCTGTTCCCGCTGCATTCGCCAAGAGATACTAATTAGTTATACCTCATCATCATCATCTTCATTAATTAGTTTGCTAATCGCGTAATTAGTAGTGCTAATGCGCTATTGTTTTTGTTGGAGTAATATTTAGTTCTTGGTTTAGTAGTATAATATAAATGTGTGTGTATAATGCTTAGAAGTTAGAAAGTGGCATGTGATACTAGTGGTTGATTTGTGTGATGTTAACTAAGGTTATCTAGTGAGTAATGTGGTGTTGAGCAATTTTGTTATTTTAATGTGGCATTGAATTTTATTAATTGTGGAGAAAGAGAGATTACATAATGTTGCATCAGTTTGTGGGAGATATATCCAACTCCAACTTATTCATGTTGTAGTTTCAGTTTTGTGTGCATGGAATCTCAATAGCCGGCACCCTGTATTGTATATTCCTATTTTTGGATAATGTATATAGGAAAAAATATTTGTATCCTGTTTTTTAGGTGGAAAAAAATAAAAAATAAAAAAATATTTGTATCCTAAATTATTGATTGTTTGATCAAAATATTTTAAATTCTTGATAATTATAATAAAATATACGAATTGTCTAAAAATTAATAAAAATAGCTGGAACTTTTGACTATCAGTCTATCACTATAAAATATATATAAACTATTTGAAATTAAGAAAAATATCCGATTGTTCAATTTTCGACAATTTATTTCATATCTCGTAGATTAGAGCATCCGCATTGGGACCTCCTTGATAGCCTCCTTGATAGCCTCCTTGATAGTGTTTGTGTTATTGAGTAGGTAGTGCTGCATTGGGGTTCCTTGATAGCCTCCTTGATAATATTAGTTTTGATTTTTATGTTTTTCCTTTAAATTTAATTGCATAATTTAATTGCATAATTTAAATTGCATATTTAAATACTGGATTAAACATAAAATTTAAAATTACTTAAAACATAAAAAAAATACATAAAAATTTAAAAACACCAAAAAAAAAATACATAAAAATTTAAAAACACCTAAAACATTATTAAAATCACATAATTAAAAGCCTAGGATAAACCACGACGCCTGAGCACGTCGGCGACCATGGACGCGTGCAATGCACGTTGTTCCGGAGTCATCTGCGTCGTATCCGTGTTCAGGAGCTGCATATCGAGCTCCCTCTCCCGGAGATCGTTCCTCCGCTGGTACTGGGCGGTGAATGCCCTCATCTGCTGGTCGGACCTGTCCAACCTCTCCACTATTTCCGGTGGAGGATCCGAGCTCGTATGCGACGCTGCAGCCTTCCCTTTCCCTTTCGCCGCCTTAGCCGCCGCCTTCGCCGCCTTGTTGCCAATGGGCCGAGCAGAAGAGATCTCCTCGCCCGACGCCGAGGTGGTGAAGCCGCCCTCTTCCGTAGTCTTTGTCCTCTTGGAGGAATGCACGTCTCCAAGGAGGTACATCGACTTGAACTTGGGATTGTGCCGGAGAGTTCTCCACGCGTTCCAGAAATTGAAGGAGGCATTGGTTGGGCTTCTAGCCTTGAAGATGGTTTGGGCCTTTTCACGAATCATATCATCCGAATGACCGGACGGCCAATTGTTGCTCGTCTCCACCCAAACAGCTTCCCAGAGACGCACATCCGCGCTCACCCGGGACCAGTGGCCTTGAAGTTGCTTAATGCCGAGGTCGACGCCGAGGATGGGGCTCACACGTTCGCGGATCCGGCCCCAATATGACTCTCCCTTCTGATCCGTCCCACGGATCGAGTCGTTGGTCTCCTCCGCCCAAATTTGGAAGATGAGATCCGTATGCTCTGGAAGGTAAGTATGACGATAAACTTTTGGTTTGTCGTGCTTCATTTTGGTGGCCTTTTCCTTCCTCCGGCCGCCTTTTTTTGGTGGGGAGACACGAGCACTCACCGGTTCTTCCTCGGGCGGGCTCTCCTCCAAGTTGATTCCTCCCATATCGGGATGATAATCGGAGGAGAGATCAGGGCACCAATTTGGATCGTAGAAAGGGTTGTGTGGATCCATGACCGAGAAAATTGTAGGAGAAGAACAGGTGTGAAGAGAAGAAGGAAGAAGGATGAAGGAAGAAGGAGAAGAGGTGTGGAGAAGAGAAGAAGAAGATGGGTGTTTTAAAGAAGAGAAGAAGGGAAAATTTAAAAAAAAAAAAAAAAATTAAATCCGTCGGTCAAAGGTGCGGAGACCGAGGAGCTGCAGTCAAAAAGTGTATATAAATTCGAATTTTCGATTTTTTCATTTTTTTTTTAAATTGGGCTCGTGCATTGCACGCGCCATCTCCTTCGCCCTATCGAGGATACTCGATAACTCGAGGAGTCCTCGAGGAGCTCCTCGCCGCATCGCCCTCCTCGAGGACGATGGTCTCCTCGAGTACCCCATCGAGGACCCGCGATGCGGGTGCTCTTAGTCTGGGGTATTTTTGTTTGTCTTTTTGATAATTTGTGCACTTTATTGTAATTATCAGAAAATAGCTCTTAGGGTGCGTTTGCTTTTTATCCCTCTAAATGAAGGGATAATATAATGGAGTATAAACTTATCATTTAAAGTGAGAACCATATTTGTTATATTTTTGGTTTGAAGGATAATATATTTATCCACGCCTTACAAAGTGGTATAAAATTATACCAGGTATAAAATTATCCTTATTCCAAGGAATAAGGAGCTGCCCGAAAAATTATACAACATGTCCGAATTTTATTAACATCAAAGCAAACGAATTATAAGGTGGTAAATGTAGTTTATCCCTCCCTTATACTAGATTTATACCATTGATCTATCCATAATTTAACTGATGAGATTTAATCTTAGAGAAATTGTATTTAAATCTATAAAATTTATGTATAACACGTATGAATTTCCAGTGTAAATGTCTGAATTGCGAAAATTAAAAATTTCGCTATCCATGAAATTCAAAGTCAGGAGACCATGAATTCATCTAATAAGGTGATGAATTAACCGTAGTAATAAATATTTTATTTTTTAAGAGTTTTTTTTAGTCTCCCCATATATACATATATTGCAATTAAATTATTTTTTAAAAGAAGCAGCTTAGTATATCTGACTCCTTCATCTATTGCTCTCAATGTTCATGATTATTGTAAAAAAATTGAATTTGTAGAAATTTTTAGGTGGGCTTAAGATTTCTTCTTCTTCTTCTTCTTCTTTTTTCATAGCAAGAAATTAAACTCGCGACGATTATCTAATAGGTGAATTTTCAGAATATACTATTGAAAGAAGTAACAAGTCGTTTAATTTTTACTCAAAACCCAATCTTTTCTTTTAGCGAGGGAAAAGATGAATGCGGTGATCTTGGGTACATCAGAGTGTATCGTACAATCGGGTTATACATTCATTTAAACTTTGACCCGCACTCTAATTTGAATCCATATTCTAATCCAACCCATATAAATAATACTATTTTGGGTACGGATCAACTTAGTTGTACGGTACACCTAGGTGTACTCAAGATTTTGTGAACATTGAATTCATTAGTTAAGAAATATCGCCATGTAGTCGAATAAAAAACTCCTCAGTCTAACAACACGGTTTTGGACAAAACAACGCTAACTACACAAGGCTATGAACTGCTCTGTTTGCCGTTATAAACATATGGGAAATAGTAATAAGAAATTTTCAATACTGTATTATAGTTTAATTATTGTTTTGACTTTAATTTGATAAACTCACCGGCTCATTATTTAATAAACCTGAACTGTAGTCGGCATTATTTTATAAAATTGCATTTACAATTTTCAATTACAATTGTTACAAATTAATTATTGAAATTAAATCTACAATAGTGTATAAGCAAATTTATATTGTAGAATTTAAAATACTCACTTTGATATATTTTTTTTTTTGATAAACTCACTTTGATAACTTGTACTTGGAAAGTACACACTTTAACAAAAATTATGTAGCATTTATTTAGTGGACTAAAATATCTTAATGTTTCAATCATATTTGCACTTGAAAAATGTGATGTGTGTATAGAAGAGGATAGCAATAATTACGGAAGGAAACGTCGGGGACAAACATATTATTATACGTATATGAAATTTAATAACACGAAAAGAAAAAAGAGAAAGAAAAACAATTTCGATGAAACAAGAGAGTAGTATGAATTCAATGTGGACGAGCTTGACATGACATGTATTTTATTTCAAAGATAACTAAAGTTGAACTTGACAAGGCATGAATCAAATAATATTTTACATCGTTCAACCAAAAATTAAGGTGAGAAACCTCAAGTCTCTTCACCTCTATCTCTCTCCCTCTCTACCCATCAAATTAAGTACTATCCCCTCCCCTATCAGGTTGTATTACAACTAATGTGAAGCCCCATTTCTTCCAGAATATTTTCATGACTGAGAAGAATAAATGCCCCAAAAGACTTATTCTCGCTCCTCTGTCTTTCTTCAACGAACTGAAGCGCATATTGATTGTTGACTGTACAGGCCATTCACACCATTTGTGAACTGCTGCCGGTTTCTCCGCCGCTTGGTGACAAGCACAAAGCCTTCCCCATCTCTGGTCTTATTCTTATTTACATCTGCCACCTTCTGGCTCTCGCCGTTGTTGGTCTCTGGTGTCGCTGCCTTTTCATCATTGCCATAAAGTATCTTTATGATTGCACTGTCATTTGCAATTGCTTCAGCTGAATTGCTCGAATACTCATGCTTCTTTTCAGTCGCAGCTGGAGGATCTGAAGTTTTCTGCACAGATTTTACAATGAAACTGAGCAGTATCTGCCTTGCTAACTCTGCTTTCTCTGCGTCAGAACTGGTTCTCCTCGGTCTTTCCCCTCTAACACCGCTTGTAACTTTCTCATCGACCTTCTCACCCCCAGAACCAGCACCAACCACAGGATTTTCAGAATCAATCGTGGGTTTCGAATCTTCTGTAGCTGCGTTAGTTTGCCATGCTCTTCTAGGAACATATTCAGGTGCATGTGGGTTCATTGTCTTTGGAGACGCAACACCGTTTCTTTCAGTAACTGGGATTTGATAACTCAAAACCGCAGGTCGAATCCGGAAACTCTGGCTTGCTCTATAATACATAGGTGATCTAGGACCACAAGGAACTGGCGCAGCAACTGAAGGGAAACCCACTGGTTCGCTAAGTGTGCCTTGGCTGGCTAGAATGTCATAAACGCTAGTGGCAGCAGTTGATTGCAGTGAATGGGGCAAAATAAAGGCACTTGGACTGAATGGCTGAGCAGCGGCTGAGAGTTTGCTTCCATTCGTTTCTACAGTTTTCTCCTGATCTTGAGTTTCTTGAGTATCACCTTCATTGTCTCCTTTTGCATCTTCACAATCTGGTAAGGAGTCATCTAGAGAAACTCCTCCCCCGTCATGCTGGGTTGTCTCTTTCGGACTAATGCATATCTGGTGGTCAGTTTTTTCCTCACTTAATTCTTCAACTTTCTCCAGTAAGGGCTTTAGAACCGTACCTGGCGCAGCCACTGCTACTTCTTTGTACGACAACGACTTTGAAGCTAATGCTGTGAGAGTGGCAGGAACCGGAGATACTTTGGATGCTGAAGTGGGAGAAGTTTTGGTTCCCAAAATCTTCGGGGGCACTTTACTCGAATCATCAGTAATATTTAAGCTTACAGTGCCAGGTTGTTTTGTTAGAGATGCTTCAGCAAAAACAGTCTTAAGTGTGACCTTATGCCCCTGAGAAACAGCCTCCTTTCTGTAACCGACGTCCTTATAGTTGGAGTGTGCTGAATTAACCTTTAACTTGGCAAGATCTGGATTCTTTCTGTTGAACTTTCTTGTAGCGCCGTTTCCTGCCCGTCCTTCTGAAGTAGCTTCCTGCCACCCTTCTTCTGACTTTCCTTCTAGGACGAGTTGGTCTGAAGGTGGACGATCATATCTGGTTTCAGCAACCTTGACAAGCACTTCAGAGGATTTATTATCTTCCTTGTCCGGTTCACCGCTACTTTCCTCCACTACAGCACTTATTTTGACACTTCCAATAATAATAGGGTCTTCATTCCTTTCCTCTCGCTGCTCTCTAGGGGATTTATCACCGACTTGAATAGCCTAAGAATTGATATAATGAAAAGGCAGTAAATTAGCCATAGATGCAGAAGTTAATCTCTCTTATCTAACTAGGAAAGAACAATGAGAAGAATACTATGCATCGAGGACTTGAAAATTCTGTTTCAAAAAATGCAGAACATTAATACCTTAAGGCGTCGTTTCCTCTGAGCATCCATGGCCTTTGAGTCCTGATCAGGACTTATATAATCAAGGAGATCTGACACACTGTAGAACATGTTTAAAGGATTTGGTTCGCCAGTCTGTTGAAAGAAGGTTCAACCAAGTTATTGAAAATATCGGATCAATACCTCAAATGACCTTTGCTGGCAATAGATGCATCTGGTTTTGGGGTTCCATTGCGTGCTGCTTCTTGCTGTTCCAATGCTTTTGACTCAAAATACTCGAGCCATGCAGCAGCATCCTGCAAGATACCCAGAAATTAAATTACATATTTAGTCATTTTTTGATAAATTGCCACATGGTAGGCATTTCTAAATAAGCTGCAGTAAATACATCACAATTTTATGTCTTTAACATAAAAGTGGATGAAAGAACAATATTATGACAATAAACATCACTGTAATGAAGAATATTATGATGGAAAGCTTTTTAAACAGCCTATACAACCGACAGTCAGCAGGGAGTAGTAAAAAAGTGCGAATACACCCCAAAAAACTCAAAATAATGTTCCCTTCTATCAGCAATTAAGCAACATAAATCCATTAAATGTCCAGTCTCATCATAGCAGTAGCAATCTACTGCATAAGCGAAAATGAAGAAATGTGTGGGAACCTGAGTACGAAGATCCTCTGCTCCCAGTTTAGCCTGAAGAATTTGTAAAGTAGTTTGCTCGTGCTGCACACTGAGTGTATATGCTTCCATCAATGAAAGAGCTATGGCTATGGCATGATAACTAGCAGCCGTCTGCAAGACATAGCAAGAATGGTTTTCATGTAAGGTCCAGTTTTCAGTAACATGGTTGTCATATCACATGCATGTAAGCTGTCCATTTATGTTAATGCCAGTCGAGGAATATGCATATTACATGTTAATATCTGTCACATGGTGTTCTGTATGATTGAGATATAGAAAGGGCAAAATAGACCTGGATGTGATCCGCTCCTAATAGTCTTTGGTTGCACTTAAGGGCTTCATGTAGATATCTGAGAGCAACATGAACATTTCCCATGCCTTCTTCCATCATAGCTACATTTATGTAAGTAGCTGCTGTATTTGGGTGAGAAAGCCCACATGTGAAATGGAGAAGAAACAATGCACGGTTGACATATCTGTCCAAAGTCAAAAACAATTAATACTAAAGAATTTAGGTTATAAAGTATGACAGAGACAACTACAAGCACAGAATTACAAATGAGATTCAGTTTCTAAACTGAATTTGCTATATTTGAAAGATACGCCACTATGGAAAACAAAATTAAAGATCGAGACAAGACAGAACAATCTAGAATCGTATCAACTCACTTCAGAGCCAATTCAATATGCTGAAGGCGATAATAAAATACTGATAGATCCCCATAGCTCTTCATTGTATCTGGATGGTCAAGCCCCAGCTCTCTTTCATTGATATCCAATGCCTTCTGCTGATATATAGTCGCCTATACAACATAATTTCCGATAACAATGAACTTAAGGAGTTATATTAAACATCATCCAACTGTACACACAATCAAGATGTCACCATACCAAGGCACCTGCTTTCTTAGGGAACAAGCATCATATGCAAATTAACACAAAAGAGGCTCATTTACTTCTAAGTTCCTTCATGCCAGAGAGAGATGAAAAGTGGTACCGTTGCTAACGCTGACCCAAACTACACAGTATAATAATAATATTTTTTAGCAAGTTTCATACATCAATTATTTCTCGGGAGCATCACAATTCTGAGCTTTGTAATCCCAAGAATGATATTCTTCTTTACCATACATAGAAATATGGAATTTGGAAATTCCATTGTCTGCTTAAAGACACCAAAGATATGTCTATTTATAATAAAACTATATACACAACTGAAACAAAAACTTTCATGTTACCTGATTAAAGTCTCCAGTGTGATACAGGACAACAGCAAGAAGACTGTAAGCACTAGCAGTTGTACGATGATAAGGACCGCACACAGCTATCATCTTTGCCAGAGCCTTCAATTTCACATAATGCAAATTCAATGTTGAGTCATGAAAACATGACTTAAATGATAATGTGGAGCACCAAATTATATTATATACCACTAAATAAATACCTTTGTTCCATAATTAACAGCATCTTCCAGCTTCCCTTTATCTAGAGCAATCTTGGATGACTCAAGTAGAGTTCGCCCATCAGCAGAAGAGCACCCTACATGCTGTAAACATGAAGTGAAGAAAGTCGCTAAGAAACCATCGTTTAGAAACTACATGAACTCATTTGCTACATGATGTGCTCCTACCTTGCAAATGGGCACTAAGCTGATAATATCAGAATTTGTGAATGGGGTGGAGCATTCCAAATCATAGTCCTTAGGCACCAGCTCTAACCCAACCTATGAAAGAGGTATTCGATAAACCCTTCCAAGTTACGAAAATAAACAAGAAATAGTACCTTATGACAAAGACCCCTCAGAATCGATAACTTTCTCAAGTGTTGTAGTTCATCTTTCAATTTCCAACCAAATCTTTTCTCCAAAATTGCCCGCAACCATTGCAATTTAAGAGTCTGATCGCTGCTTTCAGCATTGCAGGATCCCAGCAAGAAATTTAATGTTGTGGCTATAGCAGCAGACATGTTATCCATGCTCTCAACAGAAGCAATAACAGCTCGAACTACATGCTTATAAGCTCGCGTAACCATTTCATGAATACAAAGAGACTGTATATGCGGAAGCTTATCTGCAAGTTCGACCTGATTCAAGCAAAATCAAATTAATCTCTACCTAATAAGAAAATTGAGAAATTTAGAGGAGAGCAGTCTTTTCACACATAAAAAGAATCAGAAATTGTTTACCCACCACACGACCTAAGGAACGCATCTGTAATCCTCTAAGATGCATGAAATCAGTCAGTGTACGACCATCAACTGGAGAAAGTTCAAGTGATGCAAAGTCCGTAACCTGAAAAAAAAAAGATAGTAGATTAGAAAGGTGGAATGGGCATAAGCTATAGGGACATTCTAATAGTTCACTATAATTTAAGTTCTTAGTGAAATAATACCAGCTTGGGTAAAGCAACATCATCGTAATACTCAAATGCCATCTTGACCAGTTCATCCATTGACTGCATGTCAAAACAGTGAATCAATATAGTATAAAAGCCAAGAGTTAAGAAATCAAAACATGAAAGGGCTTTTGGAATTAGGTAAAAAAAATGCAACTGTAGGTACTCTGTTATTGTTACTCCAGAAGTCATCAAAATGGCAACACTATATGTTAGGCCATGGCCAATCAGGTGACAAAACATACTCATTTAACAAAAGTTGATTGAAGTAAATATTGCAAACAATGTGGGGTCCTGATTTCCCTGCTATATAGCTACACTGCAAGGACTGGCAATGATGTGGGCAATAATGTTGCTGCCAATTTTCTAATACGAACTCAAGCAATCAACAGCTCAGTTTAGAGTAAAAGCAAATGAGTGATGGGGTTTCACTTTCATCGGTCTTCCTTTGTGTCTTTCCAGTTACCCAAATCTCCCCCTATACACACTCAATTTGGATGGGAGGAAGATTGAAAATTGGGACATTCAGCATCTAAGTAAAACTTCAGGTTTCTCATAAATTTTAAATATAGCAGCCGACCATTATAATGGTGACAGTGTCAAATCAATAGATTTCTAGAGCTGCTAAGCTGGTATAGAAGGGAGAAATATTGGATTGGGGAACAAATAATTTTTATAAAGGAAAAAAATAGCAGTTCACAGACATTGGAGAGAGACATGCACCAGCACATATATATCTAATAAGTGAGAGATATGGGAATGAAAACACTCTCAAAATGATGCATCTCTGGTACACACCAATGGTGCATGGATGCCTCTTTGGCCTTTTCACTTACTGTTGTATTCTTTCAATTACATTTTCTACGTGAAGCTATCTCTCAATCTTTTGAGAGCCAGCAATTGAATTTTGGGAAGCTAGAGAGAACCGTCAAATAATGTGCATTGATATAATGAACTTAATAGTATTAAAGAAAATAATACCTTTGTATGAAGGCCAGTCCCAGTATCTTTCAATCGCAAGAAAGCATCTTCAGGAACATATTTTAGCAACTCATAATCAGACGCACAAAATTTCCCATCTTCTGTATTGTCTTCCATGATTGTGCTGCTGGATCCAGCATTCTGTTCTTCATCATAGCCATAAGCACCAGGGGATTTCTTTTCTCTTGCCTTTAGCAGTTTAAATTGTTTACCGAGTCCCTTAACCACTGGTTCAACCTTATTTCCATCTTTGTGGCTTGAAGAATTATTATCTATTGGGGTTTCCTGCTTTTGTAGATGCTGCACCCAACAAGAACCAAGTTCCCATCTGATACAACTTTCTGCTGTTGCAGGATTCTTGTCCAGCTTTGTTAGACAATCATTTATTACTTTCTGGACCAGAGATCTCGAAGTCTCAACAACCATGCAATCAGAATGCAGAGCTTGCCCTCTGACTGGTGATTCCACACTAGGCATGTTAAGCATTAAGCGCAAACTGTAAAAACATCCCAGTCAGTTCATATTATATTGGGCTAGTTTTCCTACAAAATCCCAGCAATAACCCAGAAGAAGTTTCAAGCATATAATCAACAAACATAAACTTGATCTGCTAGAGAGAATGAGAGATTATATAATCCAGCAATGTCAGATTATTCGGCAATTGTGAGTAATTTGACATATCAAACTGACTTATAGTTGCCGAGAATTAGCCTAAACCCAATTTTCGGTGCTATCAACTTCATTCTAAAACAAATAACATGCATATAACACTGTCAAATCCAGCAAGCAAGCCCCGCATAAGGTACACCTATCATTTAAAGTTTCAAAAACGAATTACAACATGGATCATAAAACATTTGATATAATTACTATTCTCAGTTATCGCCCACTTGTTCATCATTACAGAAATGAGAAAACCTTACAGGTTCTACTAATAACTTACTTCTGTTACAGGAACAGATGGAAACAACTGCTGACTAAAGGAGCTAACATATTATTCCATATTGACTCAGACAACATTTCTTTGTTAAACGTAATCACACCATTAAAGTAAGAATTTACACTAGGAAACATAAATGTTAGAACCTGTTAATATTAAGGGCATTGGCCCCCCCATCAGGTTGGTCCTCAATTTCAATATCTTTTAAAAGGTTCCTTCCGCTTTTTACATCACCAACAACCTTGACTGTGGCAGTGTAGCCACGATGCTTGACAACTACAATACCCAAAGAAGAAGTATCCTGAAAGCAGAGACAGATTGTTTCATGCTCAAAGATTACAAAAGTCACGAAAAGGAAAGAGTTCACTTAAATAAGAGTGTGTGCCTTCAATTATAGGCTTAGGAGAGACGATGGTTGCATATTTTAATGAAAATGGATAATCCTACTGAATGTTTTTGTGGGTGTAGAATGGATGTCCCATTGAACGTTTTTTTCTGCTTTGTATTATTGCAGAAAAAATAAGCTTTTATGCACTTCCCATATTGGCAGGATTTAATAATATAATGAGAGTGGAAGTTACTCACATGTACAACAACACTTTCATCGGCGGTTACTCCTTTTAGTATGTTTCTCTGGGAAACTTCCTTCACGGATTCATTCATTGTTTTGCTGCCGATAATCTTGAGTTCCCTTTTCAAGCTAGTATCTGCCTCATCTCGTTTGACTGTAATATTTAGGTCTCCAAGTCTGGTCTCAAACACAACTGAACCCGAAGAAAATTTTGATGCAGCCATAGCATTAGAGTCTATGACTTTCTGTATGGATGAAACAGCTTTAAAAATGGAGACATCCAGAAATAGATTATGAACCAAAAAAGCCTTTCTATCACGAACAACTCTCTCTTCCTCTGTTTTGCAAGGAAGGCTTGCCAATATTGCAAAATCTGTTGCCCATGGCCTATGATCGTACTCTCCCTGTCTTCCCTGGCCTCCACCATTTCCTCCCCAGTTTTCATCCTCCATTGGGAGGGGCACATAGTGAGATGCGGAATCAGCAATCGAGGGAGGAGCAAGCCAAGTATTGGCACGGAAACCATATGGAAGGTTACCAAACTGTAAAAAGCATCATAGTGAGTCATCTATCCTTTCAATAACTCCAAGTTAAGATAGTTACTTAAGCTAAAGAGATGATCACCTTATTGTGTTCAACAAAAGCTTTCATCAAGGATGCATATGCCTGCAAATAAACATCACATTTTTAGTCTTGTCACCAAAAACAAGGTTTTGCTGCAAGTATGTGCATTACAGTAATCAGAACCAACAGTCAGCTAATGTTCAATTATTTGAGAACTAGTTTCTGGATTCTGGACTGTAAAATTCTTATAGTCAAAATAAATATTTAAGTATACCGTGGATCAGAGTCATCAAGGTTTGACTGAATAGTGAAACAAATAGAAACACCTTTCTCCATGTGCTTCTTTTAGTGCATCTTTCTATCTGATTCTGTTTACTAGATTCAGATGGATAAGCACTGAAATTTGGATCAACAAAATCATATAGAATCACTCACATTGGCAAAAGCTTGACTTTGCTGTTGCAGTAAATCCACCAGAGAATGGTTCTGCAAGTATTGTTTCCCCAAAGTATAGAAACCTTTCGCGGATGCCATCACTTGTATGATCTTCCCATTGCATATCTTTATCTGCAAGCATGTTGCAAGACCATCAGTCCTCAATCCCCAGGAAAATATACCATGTGTACCAAAAGTATTGTTACTATTTGCAATAAGCAATCGTTCTACGCAAACTAATTATTTCATTTTAAAGAAAACTTGGAACTATTAATGTAGTTTTGCTTCATTAAAGAAGTGCGATAATGCCAACAGTTCTTCATAAATGTGGCATATTCATATTCACCAAAACACGGACATTTCCAGAAATAAAAGGATTTTCAAATAATGACCTGCATTTCGAAATAATCGCCATCTCGCCTCGTTTCTCCGTCTTTACTTTCCACTCTTTTCAAATCTAAAAATGGCAAAATCTAAATAAATAAATAAAAAGAAGAAGATAACGACCAACATATGAAAGCATATGACATAACAGAAAAGAAAATAAGCTCACGTAGTATGGGCGGAGAGAGGTGTGAAAGAGAGAAGAACTCATAGAAATCCGAGAGCTTGGGAATGGGGTGAATCGCCACCATCTCGTAATTCCCCGAAACCACCGACTGCGTAGTCTCCGGCAACCGAGATTCTCCATCTTGCCGCGCTGGTACAGCCGTGCTCTGCTGTACTTTACTTTTCTTCGGACGAGATTCCGCTCCACCGCCGCCGCCGCCGCCCTTAGGCTTCGCGAAGCGCGTAGTACACGCGACGATATCGAGGAGCCTCCGCACGTGGGACACGGCACGTGACTCATCAGTGTAATCCTCTGTATTGACAGTGGCATTTTTGTTAATAATAGGGACTTTCCGGGCAATTATTTACTCATGCAATTATGACGTATAGTGTAGTGTGGGGGATTTGATCACGTTTTTTGTTGCGGTCTTATAGTATTTCAAATGTGATAATTAAATGTTGCTACGCAAAGCTAAACAAGATCTTTTATTGGAGTATGATCCGAATCAAATACTGTACTTAGAATAAGTATATAGAGAAGGGGGCCGTGGCAGAGGACCACATGCTTGATTTGAAATTTATGGACTTGTTTCACGTGTTAGGTTTTTTTTTTGCGAAAACGATATGTATTGATTGAACAAATACACTTTAAAGGGAAAAAATAACCATAATTGTCAATATCGTAACAAAAATATTTAGCTGACTTATATTAATGAAATGATACCTAACAACGCATTTGGTGATAATGATTTCAAATAGTGTTAGCAAAGTGATGTGGACTTTCTCCTGTGCATTGAGAATGGCAAATTTTGTGTTACATGTTTATATATACGAGCTTGTCGAGAGAAATCTATATTGAAATGTTAAAAGAAGATAAATCCAAATTTTAAATATCAGTTGAATATATTAATTTCATACTCAAACTTTTAGTTCGTCCTCAAAATTCTATCCAAGTCAAGTCAAAGTTTCCTCGCTTTAAAAATGAATGACAAAAATTAATTAATATATCACATATGTATATATAAGGGGTGATAGCATGTAAACTATTGAATTTTAATCAAATTTTAAATTTGTGATTATAAATAAAATAGTGCATGTAAATGAGTATACTTTTAATTGATTCGGACATGCAACAGAGATTGATTTACTCCAAAATTGATGCTAACATGACTACCTGAAAATTTAATAAATCAATTTAGGTCGCAAAATGACTCAATTGGACACGCATAAATTTTTATGATATGCAAAATTAAAATTAAACTAAGGTTTTGATAATAGACTATTATCCTATAAATAAAGGTGGGTGGGTTTGACTCTGCATACATGCGCGAATATTTAAAGGTAACGTATACATGTATATTATTTTATCCTATACATCATTGTATATTTTATTGGAACTAACTCTCTCTTAGTTGAACTAGGGGAGTTTCCCCTACATTGTTTGAATACTAGTATTATGTAATTCCGGACGTTCATGGATAATTAAAGTATCTAATCAATGCATCCATTATTTATCTGACCCAACTTTGTAATTAACAATACTTACACGAAATATTAATAAAATATCTAAAGCTATCAAACATGAGGTGTTAATAATGCGACAAGCGATGCTGCATAGCAGGACCACAAGCTAACGACGCTCTATAAAACAATATAACCATGTTTGAATCGGTTATAAAAAAAGTAATACTCCCTCCGTCCCTGAAATAAGTTCCTCTTTTTCCTTTTTGGGACGTCCCCCAAATAAGTTCCTCTTTCTTTCTTTCCATTTTTGGACATTGACCCCACCACTAATAATACTTTATTTATTCTTACTTTTCACTTTTTCACCACTCCCAATACTAATTATAACATTTTTTCACCTTTTCACCACTCACAATACTAATTATAACATATTTTTCTCCCCTATCAATACACTTTATCATTTTTCCTTAAAACTCGTGCCGTCCCCAAAGAGGAACTTATTTTGGGGACGGAGGGAGTATTATTAACATTCCGAAAGTACTCCACTTTTTACTGCTTCAACTTTTTTCTATTAAAAAAATATATCATAGTTTCGCTGCTTATGATCATGCAATGCTCAATTTATTTCAAAACAACATAAAATAAATAGTAGTAGTAGTATTTATTTTATTTATAAAGCAGGCAACTCAAATAAAAACAACCACTTCATGTATTAGTTCATGCATGTTTATACTAAGAACCCCAATTAGCAAAATATTTTTCATTTGAGGAAATAAACAAGAAAATGAGAGTAAAACTTCGAAAAACTATGAGTTCGCAAGAATGCCGTATTTGTAGACGTGTGTGTGGGAATAATATATAGTACTCCCTCCGTCCCACTAATGAAGACACACTTTCCTTTTCGGGCTGTCCCAATAATAAAGACACATTCCAAAAAAGGAAAGAATTAGGGCATAAGATACACTAATTAATCTAGCTTCTCTCACTCTTTCCTCTCCGCCTCTCTCACTCTCTCGTCTCTCTCTCTCTCTCAATCTAGCTTCTCCGGCGAGCCTCCGACCACCGCTGAGCACCCCTCGCCTCTCCGACCACCGAACGCCCCTCGCCCCTCCGGTGAGCCTTCGATCGCTCGCGCACACACTGACGGGGGCAGAGGGCCGAGACCTAGCCCTAGCCCCGCCGAACAGCGCGGCGCCCCTCCCCCTCTCTTCTCCTTCTCCGGCCGACGGCGGCTCTGGGGCCGCGCCGCGACCGCCTTCCTTCTTCCCCTCGCATCTCTCTCTGTCCGACTCCTCTCTCTTCCCCGTCTCGGTTCTCCCTCATCTCTCTCGCTCATCTCTCTCTCCCTAGACTCTGTGTGCCGTGATTCTCATTTTTGGGTTAGGGACTAGGGTTTGCCGCGATTCGATTTTTGGGTTCGATTTTGGGTTTGATTTTGGGTTTGATTTCTGGGATTGATTTGGGGGTTGAATTTTTGAGGTGGTGGTGGTTGTCGTAGGCGGCGGTAGTGTCGATTTTGGGTATGAATTGGGGGTTGAATATCTGAGGCGGCGGTGGTGGTTGTCGGAGGTGGTGGTTGGCGGCGGTGGTGGTTGTCGATTTTGGGTTCGATTTTTGAAGTTAAAAAATTTAAATTCCAGCATAAACATTAAATAAATTCACTAAACTTAAACTAATCAAATACACTAATGATGTGGGCCACACCTAAACTATCTCACTTTATCACCTAAACTACCTCTTCTTAATCTCCGTGCCCAAATGAAGTGTGTCTTCATTATTGGGACGGAGGGAGTACTGTATATAGTCCAAAAATGGCATAGTATCTTTTTTAGAGTAAAAATGGCATAAAACTGAACAGACTCTTGCTAATAAAAAAAACAATACCCTGGTCCCCAATTTTAACACAAAATTATAATAAAACTTAATAAGAGAATCACGCCAAATAATTTGTGATGGTTGTGTTTTTCAATAGTCTACGTACCAAACTCTCGTTTTCATGTGAATTAATTGTCAATGATTCTCCCCATATAATATGCAAAACGGTAAGGGCATTACTCAAAAATAAAAATATAGTAGTAATATATATGTGCTGCAACATTAATATTTAGTCAGATTGCGTTTACTTTGATGGATAAATTTATTCATAGAAAAGGGTGGATAACAAAAATTTATATCTTTAAATGTTTTATTTCTTTTCCAACATTTGATACAAAAATATTTTTCCTTCTTTATTTTCACTTCAAGGATGGATAATATTATCCACTAAAAAATGGAGGGATAATATTATCCATCTTTGAAGTAAAAATAAGGAATGAAAAATGTTTGTGTCAAATGTTGGAAAAGAAATGAGACATTTAAAAGCATAAATTTTTCTTATCCATCATTTTTCATGAATAAATTTATCCACCAAAATAAACGCACCCTCAAAAAAAAGTAGGAGTATTAAATATTAGGCCTAAAATAAATGGGAACCACTTGTAAAGAGAAAGATGAAAAATAAGTTTATTGTATAAAATAAGTGGGGATCACTTGTTTAGAGTGTAAAGCAAACTGAGCTCCGAGTCTTAGGGAGCCAAATTATTTTTATTTTTGAACTAGGTGATTATCGATGCGACACACGATAATGGAAAGTAATCCATTATCAATGAGACGAAGGAGTAGTATTTTAATGCGCAGTTCTATTTTCAAAGCTAGCGGAGTTTCTTTTCAAGAATTTAAAATGAAACGATCAAAAATACTAAAATAGTAATGTAGCCACCCTGTAAGGTATATTCTTTTTCACCGAATAACTAAATGATGTTAAATTATGACATTTACCACACACAAAAAGAATAAACAAAGACACAAATAAATAAAGTTGTTGGGAAATCCGTCTAGTTGTACTAATTTTTATCGAAAAAATGGAAGCTGTTGTTGAGTAAACATAGCATTCAACTTCAAATAAAATTATTACTAAATTAAATTAAATTATAATTTTAAAGTACTAATATATAATTATATTATATTTCGAATTATTAATCACAAGATGACATCTTTGTCATATTTTTTTTATTATAGACAAATTTAATTAATGTAAAGTTGAGATTCAATTATTTTATTTGTAGAAGTTTGAATATATGTTTACCTTCATAAATTGCTTATGCTCCCCAAGAGAAGAAAACATAAAATAAAAGCCAGTAGAAAATCGTTGAAAATATATATACACATATGTATCTGATGTGTCTCTTTCTAGTTGTCCTTTTTGACTTGAAGTTTTAAATATTTTACAAATTTGAGTTTTTTCAAATATTACCCTTAAAAACATAAATCTCCTTTAAGAAATCCAAAATATTATTTCGCACCCCAAAAAAGGAGTTAATAATAAAATTAGATTTTCCAAAAAGAAAAGGTAGAAGAAAGAAGAAGAAGAAGTAAAACATAGAGTTGGCCACACAGCTGCCTAAAAGTGTTGTACCTGCAGCACTGAAATTGATACCTACCTTCAACCATTCTCAGCAAACATGGCTTCAGACCAACAACCTCCAACTTATCATTCAATTTGTGGCCTTTAACCTGTTTGCACACAATTCAATGCACCGTCATTTTCTCATGCTTTTACACATAATTGAATTCCAATAATGAAATTAAGCTACGTGAAAAATAAACACACAACAGCTCGTGAGGGAGAGAGAGACTGACTCGTTGCAGCTGAATTACCTCATGAGAGAGAGAATACTGTGTCAGGTGGCATGTTTCAACATTAACTGCCAAAAGCTTCTTCACATCCAGTATCTTATCAGTCGATATGCCCTTCATTTTCGTTAACAAAATTTAGGAGAGAGAGAGAGAGACAATTAGTTTTTGAGTTGATATTAATTAATTTTGAGTGTGAAGAGGGAAATGGAGAGTTAATGTGCGCATGGCTGTGTTGTACCTTGAGCACAACTTGAGTTTCGTATGGGGTGATGACAGCTATGTCAACAACACTTGGTACAACTGCAAAATGAAGGTTGTCAAAATTGATGAGAAAGAAATCAAAAATTAAAGAAAGAATCGAGAAACAAATAGATATGAATTTTGGGATTAATTTCTTACCTTTCTCTTCTTTCTTCTTCTTCTCATTCTTGGCTTTGTTTCCCTTGCTCCTACTTGACCTTGGGGCCATTCTCTCTGCAAATCTTTTTCTTCAAATCCTTATTTACTTTGTTTTTTTTCAGTCTAAATAAAAGGCGATTAATAGGTTAAATCCAAAGCTATATGAAACTCCAAAGAAAAAAGAAGATTAAAATTAAAAAGTGAGTTTGTTTTATGGGAGAAGAAGCTAAGAAACCATGCAAAAAGGGGGAAAAGGGAGAGGAGATTTAGAAGAGCAAAGGCAAAGTTTAGGAGATATAGAAAAGTGGTGAAGGTTTGGGAGAAGATAGATTGAGATAAGGGGGTTTTGGTTTTACCTTTGGATATGATGAGGATTTTGTTAAATAAATTGTGGCCTCTCCTTCTTGCTTTCTCCTGATTATCTATCCCCCACACAGGACTCTCTCTCTCTCTCTCAACAAACACACACAGTCACTTGTCTCACTTCTCTCTCTTCTCTCTTCAAACGATACATGTGAAGGCCCTTTTAAGAGAGCAATGTGTAGCCCATGCGGTTCGGAGCGGACCCAAACAGGAGCGGGTGGGGCTTAGAGGGTGACCGCTGATATTGCGCCACGTGGCGTTGCGGATGGGCCGGTCTTAATTTCTTCTCTTGTTTCTTCATTTGTTTGCTTCTATTCTTGTGTTTTTGTCATTGCTCTAATTGTGGGTGATTTTGAGACTTCCATTTTGGCCTCTCATTTTCATTTTCATTTTATTTATATATACTTTTGCTAGCTGGTCTTCCTGAGATTATGCTAATTAATTTTGCGGGTATATTATTGATACTAAGTTGAGTGATTATTTTTGAGCTCGACATGTGTAACGGCTTAATTTGTCGAATACATTTGCAATACAATGAATATTTGTTTTAAGTGTACGCCGCGGGTGTATAGTCTTCGATATAAAATGTTGGATTCGAATTGAGATACTTTTTTATGATCGAACGAAAAAATTATGTCGGTGTATACGACAATTTTACCATTATATATTGGAAGTGTTAGATTGAAATTGATGAACTTTTTATGACCAAACAAATAACTGTGATGACGTGTGTAACGACGGTGAAAAAATGTTGAATTTGAATTGAGATACCTTTTTTATGATCAAACGAATATTTATGTCGACGTGTGTGACAATTTTACCAATATATGCTGGAAGTGCTAGATTGAAATCGGTGAACTTTTTATGATCAAATAAATATTAATTGTGTCAGTTAAGATTCGAAGAAAATATTAGATTCGAATAAAGATATATATTATTTTATGATCAAACGAATATTTGTGTCAGTGTGTATTACAGTTTTATCGTTAAATATTGAATGTAGATTGAGATCGATGAACTTTTTATGATCAAATAAATAATTGTGATTACGTGTCTTAACAATTATATTTTTGTTTATTAAAAAGTGTTAAATTTAAAAATGTATTTCCCTTTTTTATGGTCGTACAAATGTTTGAATTGGGGTGTCGAAAGTGCTGGATTTAAATGGGCTCCATTTTTTATAATCAAATAATATTTGTGTTGGTTAAAAGAGCTAACTATCAAAATTATTTCTATTTACTATAAATATATCGTCAAAAACATGATTTTAAGGTGCATCATAATTACCGTTTAACCATCTCACTCTAAAACCCTTTAAAAAATAAGAATAATGATAAACACACATAATATGTGCGCACATAATTGGACTTTTTTGTCATTTTACATATTTTCGTAAAATAAGGAATTATTTTTATTTTATTTGAAATTACAATTTACATAAAGGGCCATGGAAATTATTAAGGAAAGGATTATCCATAAATCTTTCCTTAATAATTCAAAATCATATTCCTTTCAAAGTTCAATTATATGAACGGGATCTTAAGAATAATTAGTACAATCCCACGTCAAATAACTACAACAAAAAGTCAGCTTTGAACTAACATATGAGAGAATATAGGAATTATTTTCTTTGCTATTCTTCAATTCAAATAGGTACCATGGATATATCATATGAACTTCTAATACAAATAGAAGTTAGTTTTAAATTTTTATATACGAGTTTCTGATACGAACTTTTAATAAAAATTAAAAAATTACTCCTAATATGAATTGAAATAAAAATTAGAAAATATAAATGAATGACTATAATTGTTTTTAATAAAATCATAAGTTAGGACGTCGATCAAAAACAAAATAAAAATATATAATAGAACAATTTAAAAATTAGTGAGCTCAAAATAAAAATATTTAATAATTAAAAAGAAATGACCATATATGTTAAAATAATAGCATATGTTGAGCATATCGATCGCTTACTCAATAAAAATATGTTGTAGGATATTATTATATTATAATAATAAATTAGTGAACTTAAAAAAATATATATGAAGGAATCACTATCATCGTTAGAATTATATCATATGCTAGTTATGTTCTTTGATTATTTCATAAAAGTATAGGTTGATGAAAAAAATCATAAAAAAAACTAATGAAATAAAATAGAAAATAGAAAGTATAAATGAATGACTATAATTTTTTTGAATAATGTCATACGTTGAGATATTGATCGATAACTCAATAAAATTACAGTACAAGATAATATATTATAATAAATTAATGAACTCAAATACTATAATTGTGTAAATAATAGCATACGTTGAGCATATCGATCGATTATTCAATGAAATTATGTTATAGGATATTATGTTATGACAAATTAGTGACATTGAAACGAAAAATTGGAAGAAATCAAGAAATTATTATAATGGTTAGAATAAAATCATACGCTAGCTACATTCTTTAATTGTATCATAAAACTATAGATTAAAGAACAAATCTAACAAATTAGTGAAATTGAAATAAAAGTTAGAAGATATAAATAAATGGCTATAATTATTATTATTATTTTCTTTAATTTGGAACTTAACCTTTTGTCCTTAAGGGGACGCCAAGCGGTGCAAACTCCTGTCTACGAACAATGAGGCCCAGAGTTCAAACCCCACTGCTTCCACTCCTCCAAAGTGTCAAAATAAAAAATAAAAAAATAGAAAACTAAAAATAAAAAATAAAAAAATTAAAAAGAAATTATAATATTAGTGAATATAATGTCATACATTGAACATATTGATCGACTACTCAATGAAATTATGCTATAGAATATTATATTATAATGAATTAGAAATCTCGAAGGAAAGAAATAGGAAGAAATTATTATAACGATTAGAATGATATCATTTACTAGCTACATTATTTGATTATTTTATAAAAACAATAGATTAATGAAAAAATTATAACAAATCAGAGAAATTGAAAAAGAAAAGAAAAAAAGAAGCTAATATAAATAAATTACTATAATTGTGCGAATAATGTCATATGTTGTGCACATTGATGACACGGATTTTAATAAAAGATTTTTAGATAATGTGTTAAGTAAAATGAGTGGTTATAGTTAAATTGATTGTAGGGTCATGTATAAATGAGTGGTTGTGGCTTAAGCCATGCCCCACAACAGAAGTGATATTTTCTCGTTAGGCGGACGTAAATGGAAAATATGATACTTTCTTATGGGACGAAAGGAGTATTACAATAAACGGGTGAACTCATAATAAAAAAAATAGAAAATAAAAATAAATTACATTAAATTCTTTTACTAGGAGACAATGTCACTATTATAAGAAAATAGTATTATATATTACTCCCTCCGTCCCAACGAAAGCGGTGCGCTTATTTTCGGCACGAGATTTAAGAAGAATAAGATTGTAGTGTAAAAGTATGTTGGGGCCATTATATGTAGTGTAAAATTATTACCAAAAAAGGAAATGCACCACTTTAGTTGGGACTGCTCAAAAAGGAATACGCACCGCTTTCGTTGGGACGTAGGGAGTATGATTTATGTTTAAAAAAAATATATAAAGTGGTCACAGTAAAAGAGAATATTTTTAAGATAATAATACGTGGATCCATTGTGTTAAATTGAATAATTATTTTCTTAAATTGATAAATATTAAAATAATTATAAGTTAATAAGTTAAAAAATTAAGAGCAACTAAATAAAAAAAATATAAAATATGAAGGAATAGCAAAAATAGTTAGAATAATTTCATACGTTAGTTACATTATCTGATTATTTCATAAAAGTTTGATAGATATATTAAACTTTGGTCATTAGTGAATTTGTGTATTTTTTGAAATAAAGAAAGAAAAAGAAGAAAAATATAATTAAGATCAAATGGAAAGAAAAAAAAAAAAAAAAAGCTTAGTAACGTGATATTCTCTCTCCATGTTGCAAGGAATATGGTTACAATTTGGATAATGCCATTCCTTTTTAAAATATTTAAAAATTTACCATCTAAATTAATTTGAAATTTATTTCAAATTGAAAACTCCCGTTTTGGTATAGTACTAGCATTTGCACCCCGTGCAATGCACGAGAAATATTTTTATATTCGTAAATTTATATAAAATTGATATCAACTCAATATCATATTTATAAATATAATAAAAATTAACTTTAATCAATTAGATATATTTTATTTGAATATTGAAAAACAAAAAAAAAATAAAACAAATCACAATAATAAAAATTGATATGATGTAAAGACAAAAAAAAATTAAAATAATTAAAACAATAGATTTATTCAAAAAAAGATGAGAGAGGAGAGATTTTTTTTTAAATTTAATCTTTAAATAAATATAACTTTTATATTTCAAATGAAATATTTACATAAGATATATCAAATTAAAGATCTTATCGTGATCTTTAATTTGATTGCATATGAAATATATTATAATTAAGCGAATTCCATAATTTTTGAAAAAAAATAAAACAAAGAAATAAAAAGTTAAAGAAAAAGAAAATAAACCTTTTTATAAATTATAGAATTGTAAATAAACCTTTTGTGAGTTAGTGACTTAAATACTTTAATTAGATATGGGAAAATGTGAGTGAGAGATGGTGGGGTTGTGAATGGATCATTTAATTCGGAACCTTCATATTAAAAATATTTTCAAAATTGCCAGTGAAATCAATTTCAAATTGATTTGAAATCAATTTTAAATTGAGAACTCCCCTTTTAATATAGTATAGATAGATGATTATAATTGTAGGAATAATGTTATACCTTGAGCACATCAATCCACATC
Organism: Salvia miltiorrhiza; assembly: GCF_028751815.1. Classification (NCBI taxonomy): domain Eukaryota; kingdom Viridiplantae; phylum Streptophyta; class Magnoliopsida; order Lamiales; family Lamiaceae; genus Salvia; species Salvia miltiorrhiza. Next base: position 8,005,436 of record NC_080393.1, read on the forward strand.
TCAATAAAAATATGCTATGTGACAATATATTATAAATAAATTATTAAAATCAAAATAACAAATTAAAAAATATATATGATTATGAAAATAACATCATACATTGAGCACATCGATCAGTTACTCAATAAAATTATATCATAATAAATTTAATGAACTCAAAATTAAAAATATAAAATATGAAGGAATTATTATAATTGTAAAAATAAATTAATAAAAATAACAAAAAGAAAAAAACAAAACAAAAATGAGAAAGGACATGGAAAGGAAAAACGAAACAAAAAGTATTATTACTATGTTATACGTATAATGTATAATTAAATTTTAGAGGAATATCGTGAAATTTTTTAAAGTATATTTTAACAAATAAATCGTAGTATTATTTTATCTATGAATTTTTATTCTTAAAAGAACATCAATAGATATGATCATGATAAATCAAAATAATTGCACTTTAAATAAAAAAACTAACAAAATCGTTTTACATCTTTTCTAAAATGAAGTGCCAATTTCTATGTATATAGGATCTTAATTAGTGGCCATATCAATATTTTGTTTCCAAAATTGTTGCAATAAATAAAGGGAAAAAATCTTTTGAAATTTTCCAATATTAATTAAGGGTAGTTTAGTAATAATAATAATTCAAATTAGGTAATAAATTTTCAAGGGCATTATGTGCACACATATTATGTGTATTTAGCAGTACTCTTAAAATAAAAATATATAAAGTGCATTCCTTATTAACTTTATCTAATGAATATGGTTGGAAAACGACTATTGCTAGTCGAAGTCAATTCTAAACACGGGCTACCCAAAATACTTTTAAAATATATTGTATAGTCAAATATGGATTAATATTTTTGTGTTTTAGGATTTGAAGAAAAAACTTGGTAATTATTGTACAACAGTTGGTCCCATATCAGATGTGTTTTATAACATTACTATATTTTTATTTGAATATAACAAATATGATTAATTACATTTTGTAGTACGATGAGCTAATTAATTTATAATAGTTGCATGATCCTTAAAATATGCAAAATAAACTTCAATTTTTTAAATAAATATGGCACGAGACCAAATCTCCAGCTTCGAAATAATAAACTATATATATTGTTGATTTTTTTTCTCATGCCATATTTGCAATCTTTTGCTAAAATGGTCAGAATCATCGTTTCCAGGCAAAAAACATTTATATCATGCTTAAGTCAGTGATTCTTACATATTATCAAAACCTGACTATTTTTGTAACTCGCTCTAAAAATTGGATCATATAATGTACTTAATTTAAAATAAAATAAAAACAACCCGTCGTCTCAAAAAAAAATATATATATATATATATATATATAGAGAGAGAGAGAGAGAGAAGGGTTCAACAAAGAAGCTAAATATTGTGGAGAATAGAGAATTCATAAAATAAAAACGAACAGATCTATAATTTTAATGAACAGATGAATGTACCGCATGAACAACAATTTGACCCAGGTTCGAATACTGCTGGTGGCGAGTTTTTCTATATTTTTACTAAATACGTCTGTTCATTAGTTATGTTGATCTGTTCGTAAAATATATAGATTTGTTCATGATGAATAAAAAGATAATTCTCTGTTGAACTCAACCATATATATATATATATATATATATATATATATATATATATATATATATATATATATATATTAGAGGCATGAAGTCGATATTTTCGTAGCTTGTTTGAATTTTGAGGATGGTTGTCCTAGTTTATAAGGGGTTGGTGAATGGTTCCAAGATTGTCTCGATTTCCTACTAAGAGCATCTACAACTACTTGTATTTTTCTCAATAATTACTACGGGTGGAGAGCTGAGGATAGAATCGAGTTGCAGAAATGCAGGCTATTACTACGATATGGACAACAATTTTGGTGCCAACCTAGAATCTATACCTTTTTCTCTTTTTTCTTTTTTTGTTATAATTTTATGTAGAGGAACCAATTAAGAATCTAAATTTAGGGGGTGTTTGGCTAAATTTATTATAGCTATAAAATATTTCAAGAGCTTAAAAAATATAATGAGTTGAGAGTTTTATGAGTTGGAGAAATCATGCATAGTTAAAATAAATTAATATATGAGGAGGTATGAAGTTTGAAAGGTATATATGTTGGAAATAAAAAAACTATTGTAAAGTTACTCCATTTGTCTCGTCTATCTTAAGACACTTTTTTTGGGGCGTCCCACCTATCTTGAGATATTTCCTTATTTGACAAAAAATTTACTCTTTATTCACCTTTTCACTTTTTCACCTATATAGTTTATTCACATTTTCACTTTTTCCACCGACACACAAAATACTACTTTTTTTAATTTTCGTGTCAAAAAAAAAATCTCAAGATAGCTGAGATTGAGGGAGTATTTTTTAAAAGGGACATTACAGAGTACATACACGAATTTTGAAGATTTTCTTAAATTGCGTACGACTTTTTTTTTGTTGACTTGTATGACATTTCAATTGTTCTAATTTTACATTTGATTTAAAATTTTCTTCAAATTGAAGTTGAGTAGGCAATTGGGATTCCAACGTGGTTAAATCGGCGATGAAAAAAAAAGATATAATACTGAAACACACCAAAAAGATACTTTTTATAACTAAATATAAATTTCAAATCCAATAAGCAGTTTCAAGTGCTATCAACAAGCTCAACGTCAACAATGGTCTTGATGCCCCATCTCTCCCATAAATATGTCATCATTATGTAAATTTTTTCTTGACATACTCATGAAATTAAGTTGGACCTCAATTCAGTCATGAATCTTTTTTGAACTTGTCGTGAATTTCCCTTTTTCCCCTTGATTGAATGATTTGTGGATTTGAAACACATATTTTGTTGTTATAAATAGTGATGTTTTGGTTGTTTCTATAACATGGCGTTTTTCCTCGCACAAAATCTTGGGTACACCTGGATGTACCGTACAACCGGATTGACCCGTACCCAAAATAGTGTTATTTATATGAGTTGGGTCAGGATATGGGTTCAAATCAGAGTGCGGGTCAAAATTTAAGTGAAGGTGTGACCCGGTTGTACGGTACACCCGGGTGTACCCAAGACCACCTCTTTTCCTCGTCACCAATTTGGGAACATTTAAATTTTTCATTATCATCTCAGCCTCGATTTGGAGAAAATTTTAAATCGTGTATAAAATTATAAAAAATATATATGAAATTGTATATTTTTGTTCCAAAAAAAAAAGGTTGTGTGAAATTTCAAAAAACATCCAATGTCCCTTTTAAAAATAATTATTGCTTATAATATCATGAAAAATAAAATGAATAGAAAAACTCTCTATTATTTTAGCTTATATTTATAAGGGCAAAATGCATGAAAATATCCCACTTTATACCTAAATCTGGTTTTTTGACAATCTTTTTTTTTTTGTTGCAAAAATTTCAACTACCTTTCAATTTGTTGCAATGTCCGACCCGTTAAATTTTCCGGCCAAATTAAATCTGAGTTGGCAGCCAGAATGCTAACATGGCATCAGAAATGCCAAATCACACCCACCCTCCCCTCCCACGTCACCGGGCAAATTGCATGAAAATACCACACTTTAATCAAAATTTGATTTTTTGACAATCTTTTTAATTGTTGCAAAAAAAGTAACGAGCTTTCAATTTGTTGCAATGTCCGTCCGGAGAAATTTTCCGGCCAAATTAAATTTGAGTTGGCAGCCGGAATGCCAATGTGGCATTAGAAATGCCAAATCACACCCACCCTCCTCTCCCACGTCACTCTCTCTCCCACGTCACCCTCTCTCTCTCTCTCCACCCTATTTCTCCTTCACGGGGCAGCAAACCCTCACCCTCCTTCATCGACCTCCGCCGCCATCCCTCTTCCCCCACAATTTCCGCCGCCTCGTGCCCCATCAAACCTTCCTCCTCCTTCATCAACCTCCGCCTCTTTTCCTATGATTTTCGCGCCCCTGCAAATCCTCATCATTTTGAGCGGGGAGACCCAAGAATCTGGGCGGATCTGGTGGAGGAAAGGGAGGCCGCAATGGAGTAAGAGATGAGAGAGAGAGTGGCGGTCAATTTGAGCCAACACCAGCGGCTTTGGAGGGGTGGAGGAATGGGAGGGTTCGCTGGCTGGAGAAAGATGCGGCGGCGTCGGGGTGGATGAGATGGAGGGGTCTGCGCAGGGGGAAGAGGATCGACGTTTTCCGGGGGAAGAGAGAGAGAGCCGATAGGGAGAGGAGGAAGAGGGATGGAGGAAGAGAGAGAGAGAGAGAGAGAGAGAGAGAGAGAGAGAGATGATGACGTGGGAGGGGAGGTTTGGATGTGATTTAGCATTTCTGATGTCACGTTGGCATTTCGGCTGCCAACTCAAATTTAATTTGGCCGAAAAAATTCTCCGGACGGACATTGCAACAAATTGAAAGCTCGTTAATTTTTTTGCAACAATTAAAAAGATTGTCAAAAAATCAAATTTTGATTAAAGTGGGGTATTTTCATGCAATTTGCCCGGTGACGTGGGAAGGGAGGGTGGGTGTGATTTGGCATTTCTGATGCCACGTTGGCATTCCGACTGCCAACTCAGATTTAATTTGACCGGAAAATTTCACCGGACGGACATTGCAACAAATTGAAAGCTCATTAATTTTTTTGCAACAATTAAAAAGATTGTCAAAAAATCAAAATTTGATTAAAGTGGGGTATTTCCATGCAATTTGCTCTATTTATAATAACTTATATGTTGTTTGAGATCTTATATTATGAAACACTTATCATGAATCTATAAACTTCGACAACATTTATAATTGCGAGGTGAATTTATTGAAATTTATTGCGAGAGGTCAATTAGTTAGACTAGTGGATTTTTGTTGAAATTTAATTTTTTTTTTCTTTCAAGAGCATTTTACAACATTTTGTAAATTCTTTGAAGCATCTAGTGCCGTTATTTATTTATTTATTTTTTTTAAGTATTTTTGAAACTTAAACCTGCCAAAATCCCAATTCATTCAAAATTAATACTATATGATGTTTTGTTCATCGATAAATTGTGAGTATTTATTTTGGTATTGATTTTTTCATGAGGATACAATCGCTACATTTAGGAGTCATATATATTCCACATTACTAATTTTCAAATTATGTTCAATAAAATCTACACTGTTATAGAAATTCTCACCTACCCCTGCTTGGATGCTAAGTTGTCCTTGGTTGCTCCAATTTTCTTGAATCAACCCCCACACTAATCTCGCTAGAGCCCTAATTAAAGCGGATAAGAATTTTTATCTCACATTTTATAGTATTACATTACATTATCCGTGTCCACTATTAATTTAATTACTTTAATAATTATTATTATAAAATAAAAATTTATTATTACATTATGAACTCTAATTAACATTTATTAAAAAAAATGGAATTAAAAAAATTAATATACCATAATTTTGAAACAATAAACTTAAATAATTCTATAAAAATACAAAATAAAAATAAAAAAATAATTATGAATCCTAATTGGGTGGGTTAACCATATAATAATTATAAAATTAAACTAAATCACAATATATTAAAATTGATAAAGAAAAATAAAATTGTAATTAAACATTGGTAGTAGGACACAGAGTGGAACACTAAAGTTGGGATAGAAAATCTCGAGTATAATTAAAGACTAGACCCCAATTTGCCTAATGTCTTTTACAACATTAAATTAGTAAAATGAATAGTTAAAACAATTATTTTTTTCAAGACTCAACTATATATATACGAAGAATTAAATAAAAACGTCCATCTCCCATATATAAACGTCCACCATGGAAGATCAAATAGTACTCTCAATCAGGTCGGCTCCGATTTCATCTCGGCGATACTTTCATAGAGATGGGATAAGAGATGGTTTCATGAGGCGTCGTACGATGGATAGGAAGAAAGATAGAGAGATTATCAATTAGGGTTTCACTAGAGAATATATAGGCGTGATTAGAAGATCTTAATCAAGTCTTAATTAAGTCCCCAAAATGAAATAGACCACTTATAGTGGGACGACCCAAATTGAAATACGAGCCACTTATAATGGGACAGAAAGAATATAAATTTTGCGTGTGAACCTAGAATTTGACGAGAATTTAGTAATTATCATATTGCCTTTTAAATTTTTAAGTAAAATCAAAATTTGATGAAAAAATTCAATACTCCCTCTATCCTTGAAATAAACTCTCATTTGGTGTTTGGCACGAAAACTAAGAAAATTGGTAAAAGTATTATGAGTGGGATAAAAGGGTGGGTAGTGATAATGATATTTAATTAGTTTTGTTAATCTTTCATTAAAAAAATGCATTCACACTTAATTAATTTTGAATATTTTAATCTCATTAATTAAATTTACAGAGATCTCACAAATCCACACACACGTGCAGTCTCCCCCCTCTCTCCCTCAAATCCATTTTCCACTAACATTGTCGATTCTCTCCTCGCCGGCGACAACAACGGCGTCACCACCGCCCCTAACTTTCCCCCTTTCCAAAAATCCTAGATCTCCAATCCGGGTACCACCGCCCTCTCTTTCTCCTTCAATGACGACAACAGCCGTCGTCGCCGACTCCCTCATTTTCAACGATCGTAGAGGTGGAAGAGGAGAATTGGTGAGGCTGAGCACGACAAGATCTGATATTTTTTTGATGAAAATATCAGATCTCACGAAAATCAACAGAGATCTCCCGAATTCGAGTGAAGGTGGAAACGAAAGAGCTCCTGCGCTAGGGCGACATCGCCAAGTAGGTGCGTGAGGGCGGATCGAGTCGGCGAGAAATTTTGTCGAGCACGACAGTGGATAAGGGTGATGAACGGGTCAGGTACGGTATAACCGTACCCAAAATTCGGGTACCTGTACTTAAAATTTAGCATTTATGTTACCCGTACCCGAATCCAAACGATATTTGATTACCGATTAAACGAGACGGTTATATGAGTCAGTTAAATGGGTAACCGAAATACCATTAAAAAAAGTTAGCTATATTAGATGGTAGCTATTTAGTATAACTTATTTAATTAATTCACCTTCACGATTCCTTGTGCGATGATTTCATTGAGTTGACTTAATATTTTAATAGAGTTTAATAGTTTATTATTGATTGTTCTATTATACTTTGACTATTTATAAGTTTATTTAATTATTAAATTTTAAATTGATATATTTCCTTTCACGTAAAGTTGTAGTTATATTATAAATATCAAATTAAATATATTTATATTAATAAAATTATATTTTATAATTTTAAAATTAATAAAATTGGTTAAACGGGTATACCCGATCGGTTATCGGGTATACCCGATAACAAAAAAAATTCAATACTCATACCCATAATCGTACCATTTAGTTATATATCGGGTATCGGTTACCCGATAACTGACGAATTTCGATTCGGTTCGAATATAACCAATACCCAATATTCAAATAAGCAGCCCTAACGGTGGAGGTGGCATAGGTGAGGAAGGCGAGGTAGATGGTGGATTGCTCGAGGTTGTAGAGGTGGTTGGAGGGGATGGAGCTTTCGGGGGCGAAGAAGACGATGGAGATGGCAGAGTGCTGGAGGTTGCTGAGGTGGTTGGAGCGGATGGAGTCATTGGGGGCGAAGAAGGTGAGTGAGATAGCAGAGTGCTTGAAGTGGAGAAGTCACTCCCAAATCCCCGAGATATCCTCTCGATCCCTGATACTGACGTTTGAGCTAAAAAATACCCCGACTTATGATAATTGATGGCCTGTCCAGATGCTAACTCATAAGTATGAAGAATATGCTTGCCTCGGAGGAACCTTCAGGAAAATTTTCCGATGAGGGATTGATTACAAGATCCATAGAGATAGCACCACGTCGCCGCTTTCTCTCATCAATAATAGCCGAAGAAGAAGAACCATCGATTTGCATGGAGTTGTTAACGTTGAATTCGTGACTAACATCGCGTAACACCGGTCTAGAGGAAATCTGGGGGACTAATTCCGTCGAATATGGGATATCATTAGAAGGAAGATTGATATCCCTATTTTCTTGGAACCTTATTTTTGGATCCGGGATTGGCGTATCACATGAAACCCTAGTAGCCACCACCTCCTTACTACCATCGTCGCTCCTTAACCACTTGTCACCGGAGAGGCTCAACGCTCGTCTATCCGTTGCCTTAAACCACACTCCCCATTCACGAGTAGAATCTTTCATAGCCGGATTAAACATGAGATCACGAAAACTTTCCGAGTGTCCCAACTTACCACAAAGAAAGCAGATGATATTAAGACGTTCATACTTGAAATTAACCACAAACATAGAACCATCCTTCTGCTTAAGTTTCTTGAAATGCTTGAGGGGCTCATTGACACGAATACCCACCCGCACTCGCATATACTGTCGCCACACCCCTGACGAGTTGGAAGAATCATATTTAAGAAAAGAGCCAATAAAATTACCAAGCAGCCTGCCGACGCCCTCGGTAAGAAAACCCGCCGAGAGATCATGAATTTGGACCCAAAATGGAAGCTGATCGAGCGGGACTGTCAAGGGAAATTCGCTTTGTTTAAGTCTGTGGAGTATCAACGGGTAGTTTCCAAAGGCCCACGGTCCGCCGTCATAAACACGCAACAAATCTATCTCATACAAGAACTGAAATATAAATCTTCCCTGGCCGATATCCTTCATAAACACCCTTCCCCAGGCCGCCACGCGCTTGCTAATCGGCTACGCATAAGGTTGAAGTTTATGGGTTGATCCGTGAGATATATTCCCACCAAGCACTGATCTACCGACACAGTAGAATCACCCTCAACGTCATCATCAAGGAGGAGTTCCTCGTCCTCGTTAGATAAACTAAGGCTAGCCATCGACTCTTCCATGGACAGAGGACAGAAAGGTAACTAAGGTTCTCAAAGAGGGAGAAAAACAAGGGTTCACAACGAAGGGAAGAAACTAGGGTTCTCAACGAATGAGAAAAAACTAGGGTTCTCAATTAAGGAGAAAAAACATTTTTTAGTCTGGTCTAATATAAAAACATAGGAATTTCAGTCTTTCTAATTAATATAAAAATGACAATTAGAATAAATATAGACAAGAAAGCCAGTTCAAATGACAAATTAAAGTTCTAAGAAGAAGAACCTGAATCTTTTTATTTTTTATTGAGAGAAAGATATATAAATGAAGAGAAAGGAAAAGTCATTTGTTTTCGTTCCGTCACAGATGCATGTATATCAAAGTGATGATATATATATGTGATATAAACATTTAACGAATTTTGAAAAATAATAAGAAACTGGAAAATAAGGAAATGGAGTATAAATGATAATATTAGTTACTACTTGACAAGTTCACATATTAAATAATTTAATTTATATTATATAGTGATTTAAATTACGATAATGATGTCTGTAAAACTAATAAAAATAAAAACACAAAAAAGTTACTGTATAGCGATAATACTTCAATTAATCTAACAATTTCCAAAATCTTCTTAAGTTTCTCAATAGGATACAAAGGCACAAGGTGACGACCAAAAAAGGCAATATTTTATACAAAAGTAAATGCTAAACCATGCTTATAAATTTCTCACGGAAATGTAAAGGCAACATTTTGTACTAGAATAAATGCTAAATCATACCTTCAAACTTGAGAAATTTAAATAGTGTGGGCGTAGGTGATTTTTTTTAATACGAAATAATCAGCAATGCAACATTTTAATATACTGGCTATAGATTTGGCACACCTATGAACCATAATTAGTGCCGTTTCCACATCAGGTTTAGTTGGCACGTTTCAAATTTTAGTAACTAGCTAGCCTATAGGTTAGTATTTTTTTTATTTTCTTTTAATTTATTATTTATTATTGTAAGCATTCAAAGCACAATAGACTAATTAGCCGACTATGGGATATAAAAAAATTAATACAAGGCGCGCCATATTTAAGACTCGAGCAAGCAAAAATGTCAAAAATTCATGCGACTGAATCATTATTTGAAACATTTGCATTTGTCAATATCTCATCTATATGGCCGAATATTGGACAGTCGACGTCAAAAATATTCTTGAGTTTTAGCCATATTGAATTATTAAACTAAGCTTAAAGTCATTATTATTTTTTAAATTATGATTGTTTGACTTAGAATCTAGATCAGTTTGTTTGCACCGCGTGCGGTCATGATTTTAAATAATTTAAAATGAAATATTCCAAAGAAAAAATCTTGGCGTTTTCATAGTCACCTATAATCTGGAATTAAAGATATGGTTCAAAAATCTCAACACAGTCACTCATAATTTAGAAATATCATTTCTAAGAATATTGGTAAATAGATGCTTTACTTATAAGAAGTCAAGGCAGACAATGTCTGGTCTGCTTGGGTAGTCATAGTGGACTTTATTAAATCAAATTATTTGTGATTTGGAGAAGAGGAATTAGATAAATAAAAAGAATATTTGTTTTCAGTTTGATCAGATGGTTTTCATGGTAAATGTTTAACCAGTGGGCTAAGTTAAAGTGGGAGGGGTAGGCTACAAACCTCTTTTAAAATACAAATTACAAACCATGAATTTTGAATAATCTTCTTCAAAATTCGTATAAATTTATTGTGAAAATATATGAATTCAAAAATTAAAATTACCTTCTTGTAGGATTTAACCCAAAATTATGAATTCATCCAATAAAATTATGAGTTCACCTTAGGTTTTCAAGATCTAAGGATTAAAAATAATTCCTAATTTATATTTTAAAAAATATTTTTGTTTTAGCCTAACCCCTAAGTTAAAATATGATGGTCATTTAATGATATTTTGCTTTGAATATAAATATAGATATAGATTCACCACATGTCTATAAACTATAGGTAATAGAGTTAATATACTAATTTCCACAATTCCATCCCCCATTTTTTTGAAAAAGACATGGAAAAGGAAAAAAAATTAAAAAAGAAGGAAAAATTAAAAGAAAACAGAACAAAATTAAGAACACAATAATTTTAAGAATATGGTTTGGGAAATATATTTGTGAGAAAAAAATAAAATAAATTATTTTAAGAAGTTTGAAGTAAAGTTTTTCTATAGATTTCTAAAAACGGTTGAACCTCAACATGAAATTTTGGCGACATCAGAGGATAGTACTTATTTTAAGAAGTACTTCCTCCGTCCCACGAATCTTGACACGTTTTCCTTTTTAGGCCGTCCCACGAATCTTGACACATTTCCAAATAAGGTAATAATTTATCACTTTATACTTTATTAACTACACACTTAAAACACTAATTTACAACTCCTTAATTCCCGTGCCGAAACCAAACGCGTCAAGATTCGTGGGACGGAGGGAGTACTACTATGAATTAAGGGGTACTCTCTTGATTGGGACAAACAGTATACTACTTTTGTTACTAACATTGTAATTTTTCAATAGAAAAATTGACTGTATTAGTGGATATAAGTGAATTGGATCAAAAAATTAAGAATAAATCCAATTCGTTATTACAAATTAAATTCATGAAAGATATGTGCTCTGTGTTTCTTCAAAGAAAAACTAGAACGCAAAATCAATAGCTTAATACTCCTATGGGCTATGGCAATGGCATGCAAATTTTCACCCATTTGAAGCGGGCTCTAATCTGGACTTTTTTACGGCCCGGGCTGGCCCAGGCCCACAACCAATAGCTTATTCTACGCCATACAAATTTACAGTACTACCCTCCCCGTCACAGGCGAAAGTGCGCGCCAACTTCTCTCACTCTTCTTTCTCGGCGTTGGAGCAGAGAAGTTCTACTGTCACCCTACAATGCCGGAGCTACCGGAGGTTGAGGCGGCGCGTCGGGCGCTGGCAGAGCACACCGTCGGGAAGAAGATAATAAAAGTGATTGTAGCTGATGATTCCAAAGTCATTGACGGTGTCTCTCCCAAGGACTTCGAGGCAGCGCTCGTTGGAAAAACTATCGTCGCCACGCATCGGAAGGGAAAGAACATGTGGATTGAACTTGATTCCCCTCCTTTCCCCTCTTTTCAATTCGGTACTGTTGCAATTATTGTCTTTTTGATTTTTTGTTAAACCCTAATTTCCAAGCATACCTGTCGTTTTCCGTTTGTTGAGTTATTACTAGTGCTCGATTTTTTGTTAATTTCATGACACTGGTGCATTTGCGTTCTTGTTACAATGTAGCTTGGTTGTATTTCGGTGTATTTTACAAATTTGAGAATTTGGTAGCTACTGGTTAACTTGGGCAAGTAGTTTAATTGGTTGATGATTTCCCTGCGTACAACTACAAGGATGCTTTATTTACAACATACCTGAAGCCTACTGCAACCCTATTGATGACATAGAACAATGATAAAAGGCTGCTGTTTTTGTGGCATGTGGTGAGTAGAAGGTTAGAGAACTTTGTTTCAAATAAAAGAAGTACAAAAGAGATGTACTCATGCAGTTATTGATCAAAAAGGATATCTTGTTATGTCATTGTTTGCTATTGCTAGTTTTGTCCTAGTACCATTTATTGGTTATTGGTTGAATTCTAACCCCTTCTGCAGTTTTGTATGAAATAATTAAGAGCCTCCTTTCTTCCGGTGAACTGAAGTCATGCATAGGTCGTAGAATCATGTGCTTAATGCACATTCAGTGGATTAGATAAATTGTGGCTATATATAATCTCGAAGTCATTGGTAGGTCCTCGTATCACTGGCTATGTGAAAGCCTGTAGCTGAGTGATCAAACTGGGAGGATGGTAAATAGTGTTTGCACTGGGTGCTTAGGAGTTTGTCAGAATGGAACAAGCAACACTTGGCTTATTTTTCTTTTGTCAATGTTATGTGTTTTGGGAAGATTCTTCTTTGCATTGCCCTCTCAATGAAATGATAATTGCTACACATTTTGTTTCTATATCTTGTTGGTAAGATTACCTACTTTCTGGAACCATATTCACAGAAAACTTAACAATAAACATATTGCATGTTAAAATATGATTTTTTTTACAATGCAACAGAAGTTTACTGTTGGTCAATCTTTCTATTCTGGCAAGCTAATATTTTAGTTCGGTTTGCTTGTATGCAAAGTTTAAGAACCAAAATGGGTTAAGAACTTGTGATTGGACTTAAGATTTCTTTCATTTGTTTCTTTCAGGAATGGCTGGGGCTGTATATATCAAGGGAGTTGCAGTCACCAAATATAAAAGGTAAGCAGACATTTTCTTTGTTGTTCATAATAATATCTAAGCGTGTCACATGTAGTTCTCTGAGAGTCAGGCTTACTTTGGATCTTACCATGCACTCTGACAGTTTGGTTGTCAGGCTTACTTTGGATCTTACCATGCTCTGACAGTTTGATTGTCTAACCTTGGAGGCTTTATCAACAAAAAGGGCAAAGTGTTACGTGGGTTCCGTCCTTGGGTTGATTCTTTTGGCTTGAAAGGAATAGAAGGATCTTTGAGGATAGAGATAAATCTTTAGAAGAGGTATGGGGTACTGGGATAGGATTAAGTGGATAGTTACTTGAGGGGTTTCAAATCCTAATCCTAATAAGTTTAATGCTCGTACCGTGCTAGAGTTAGGTAGTAGATATTGAAAGTTGTGTCGTAATGACTCTTCTCATTCTACCATCTTATAATAAAATTTTCTTTTTCTTACAAAAAGAATGAAAGAATAAATGAAGAAACAAATAGTGCTGACAGTGGAATTTGCCAATATGGCTCATGAGGCTGGCACAGTGGCTCTGTATAAAAATGAGCCAGCTGCATTTATTTTATTATGATGTTTTTGATTTGGCCATCATACCTAGTCTTGACTTTGTGGATGGTTTCTTATCTGAATCCTTTAGAGGAAATAAGTAGTTCAGTCTTCATGATTTGTGTTTTTACTTCGACTCAGTTAATTTCAGGAATATATGACACTAGAAATTAGACTGAAATACCTAACGTGTCTCCTTACTTTTACTGGTTATCCAAGAACTAAGGATATTAGACCAAATTTTTACTTACAAAAATGCTGTGGTTGATGGAAGAAATGAGGAGATGGATTAAAAATTATTTCAATCAGATGCTATATCATCATCTTTTGCCTATTTTATCATTTCTCAACTTCTTTGATAGTAATAATTTGTATTACATACGTTACCATTGACAGGTCTGTGGTGAAGGATACAGATGAATGGCCTTCCAAGTATTCCAAGTTATTTGTTGAAGTGAGATCCTGTTCCTTATTTGAATAAAATTGAAACTGCAAGCTCTTAATAAATAAAACTACAAACTTTTACATACTACATTACAGTCATTGCTTGACAAAATTCATAATGCGTACTGTACTTCAACGGAAAAAGTTAACAAAGTGTACTTGACATGCACATATTTATGTAAAGTGTTTAATTTGCATCAATCTACAACCATGCTGTAAGGGTCTTGGAACATCAATTCCTCTGTGCAATGTCGTGCATTAAGTGTCGCTGCTTATTATATTTGGAAAATAATCAAATATGCACATACACCAAAATTGATGTCCATATCCTGAATTATGTGATCTATTCATTTTTGGTTCAGCTTGCTGATGGTTTGGAATTCTCATTTACTGACAAGAGGCGGTTTGCTAAAGTTCGCCTGCTTGACAATGTAATATCTGAAACTGTAAACCAATCTGCAGACTGCATATATATTTTTTTAAATTTTGTTTATGTATATTTATTTTCGTCCTTCTCTTAACCATATCAAACTCAAATTTCAATATGAACGTGAGCTTTTACAGCCTGTTTCTGTTCCCCCAATCTCTGAGCTTGGGCCTGATGCATTAACGGAGCCCATGACAGAAGACGAGCTCTGCAACTCATTGAAAAAGAAGAACATTGGAATTAAGGCTCTTTTACTTGACCAGGTTTGAATGTTTTATGATGTATGAGTGAGTGAAATGTAAAGGCTATGCCAAGAATTTTCTTATGCTGTGCTTATTATGGTACTCTTTTTCCTTCGTGAGGTTTTCCCCATGTTGGGGGGGGGGGGGTTACAAGTTTTTAATGAGGCCATATAAGTACCTCTTCTTGAATCTTGGCTCCGGAGTATGCCCTCTTCTTGTATTCAGTTTGTACTTTGTTTTATTTAAAAATTTATTTACCCACCAAAAAAATGTGTGAATGCATTGATTTCTGACATTTGTTATTTGTAATTAATATGATACTTTGCTTAAGCTGAATCAGTTAATTAAGCATATTTTTTCACTTTTTTCCTAATATGGCGTTCTGTTAAGAAAGTTCAGTGTAATGATTAAGATCTACTCTTAATGTTTGTGCTTTTGTCACATGGTGGTGTTGGTTTATTAGATGTCTGTTCTTCTCTGCAGAGTTTTCTTTCAGGCATTGGCAATTGGATGGCTGATGAAGTTTTATACCAAGTTAGTCTGCTTTATTCTCTACCACCTGTATCCTTTTACCTGAGAAAAATCTGATGCAAAGTGCTGCTATAGAGTTCCTTGCTTTTGTCAGATTGATGACTGAATGCCTTCTTTTAGTTTAAACCTGGGGCTGTAATTTTCAGTTTCCGAGCAAGTATAAGCAGCAGTTTCAGTTCAAATTTCCACATATGGGCTTTTGCATGTATTTATGTTTTCACCTTTTAACCTTAAAATATAAATGGAAAAACTGTGACCACTGCATGTTTGATCAATTAATGGTGTTTGGACAGGCAAGAATTCATCCACTGCAAACTGCTTCCAGCCTGTCGAAAGAATGCTGTACAAACTTGCTCAAGTGCATTAATGAGGTATTATAGATATTGTCTACATATCTTTTAAGATTAAGCTTGCAACCATATGAATGTTACTGGAGACAATACTTTTAGGTTACAGACTTTGCCGTCAAAGTTGATGCTGACAGCCTTCGCTTCCCTACTGAATGGTTGTTTCATTTTCGCTGGGGCAAGAAACCAGGAAAAGTTAATGGTGAGATGTTTGGACATTTGTGATAAATTTGACATCAATGGTTTATTTTACAGGTAATTGAAAAGGCACTTGAGGTTGGGGCCGACAGTAGTCAGTTCCCTGATAATTGGATTTTCAATTCTCGGGAAAAGAAGCCCGGCAAGGCTTTTGTTGATGGTTGGCTCTCGACCTGTGTGGCATTTTGCTTCAATCTTTTATTACAAATATTGCAGTAATGTCAATGATTGAATTACTAGCTTAATTGGTGATACCAAATGATTTCTATTTATTTAAATGAGGATCTATGTATTTTCCTGGTTTCTTTTGGCTGAGTCATTCTTTTTTCCTCTCCAGTCTTTTGGTTTCACTTAGGCTTTGCCAATGCTTATATGATGATTGTGCATAATCATGTGGGTTCTAAAATTAAGAATGTGAAAAAGTTGACTGTAGAACTAATAATACCTCCATAAGTTTCAATATCTTGTAGCTGAAGTGAAATCACATGGTACCACTTTTCTTATGTTGGAAGAAAATGGGAAGCTGAAGCTCTTGACCTTGTGTTGCAACAGTTGATGTTACTTCCAATTTAGATGTTTCAGTTTCATTTCAGAAAGCTAAAAAAGATTTCTGTTTTTTCAGGGAAGAAACTTGACTTCATCAAAGCTGGTGGCAGGGTATGTCCACTTCAAAGCTAAGCATTTGATTTATTATTTATGGCGGCACTTTCTCCCTGAGATTCAATTCACATCTATTGCAGACAACAGCTTATGTCCCTGAGTTGCAAAAGTTGAGTGGCAACCAAGCTGTAAAAGAGACAGATAAAAGATCTAAGCGCACTAGTTCTGGAAAAGGTGGCGGTGTTGATGAGTCAGGATCGGAGGATGAGCCTATGGAACCAAAAGTTGCGAAAGGGAGGAAGAGTAGTAGTGCTAGTAAGTCCTCAAAGAAAAAGTCCAATGCCAGTGTTGAAGACTCTGATGGTGATGATGTACCTTCAAAGAGAAAAAGAGGGGCAAAGAAGCCTCCTGCAAAGAGCAAACCCAAGGGAGGCAAAAATGGAGAAGTGGAGCGGAGACAAACTAGAGGGAAAGGTGCTTCTGCAAAGAGAAAGCACGAGGAAAGTGATGACAACCTCAGTAATTCCAGTGAAAATGGAGTCGAGGATGAGGAGGAAGATGCTTAGAAGGTAATGAAGGCAAAAAGCTGCAGTAGCATCCCAGAAATGGCACTACAAAACAAGTAATCTACCAGAATATTATATCTGGCCTTTCTCCTTCCAAGTTCTGTGAAGGGGAGATGTAGGGTATCTAACAGAAAGAGGTGCTATTTTTTGTGTAATTTAGATTGATTGCTCTTTCTAATTTATGAGATTCTTAAACAGAATTAGTAGAGTAGTGTTTTGGGCCTAAGCAGCATTTATCATATGGTTTTGGATGGAAGGAATTTTGTACGCGTACAGTACAAGTGGTGTTTTTTGTACTGACTTCCACATGCATTGCTAATGACAATGCCGTGTTCAAAGTTATGGTATTTAGGTGTCTTATCATCTATGTAGTGCCACTTCAAGGCTTGCTTATTTGGCGGGAAAAGAATATACGTATAAATGTTTAGTTAATACTGTGTATTATGTACGGTAAATGTTGTGGTTTGTTTCTAGACAGACTTTTGCAATTAATGGCGATTATTCATATAAGAGTGCAGTTTTCATTTTTGGACACCATCCATATCCCACCACATAACATTATAATAAAATGGGTTATCTTTTTTATTCACAACACACTCATCTAGTAATTATTTTAATTAAACCTTAATTATAAAAAAGAAGAAAAGTATAATAATGCGGGTTATTTTTTTTACTCACAACACACTCACCTAGTATTATTTGAATTAAACCTTAATTACAAAAAAACAAAAATAAGAAAAGAGGGTTGTACGGTGCGGCCTTGAGCATTAGCAAGGTGTTGTTTGATATGATGATGATTAGTAGAATAGAGGTTTCCTTTTTTCTTCTTTAACCATTAACATATACACATAACATATATGGTACCTTAATTTACAAATTTTGGAGTTGAAGTGATACTGACTGACATTCGTCGAGATTTACATGGTATAAGATGCCAAAATCTACCAGTTCAGTTGTGGTAAGAGGCAATCTGCACTTCAGAAAAATACTCTCAAGGCGCCGACAACTTTCTCCGGCCTGTAAATATGAAATGTTGTTGAGAGGGTAGGAAAGGTTCATGTTTGCAGAAACGAACAATTTCCGAGAGATTGCTTACCAGTCCTCCTGCGGCATGTGGCCTGCACCTTCGATCACCTTAAGCTGTACTCTATCCGTGTTCCCTTTCTGGAATTCTTCAGCAACTGACTGCGGCAGATACTTGTCCGACATTCCCCAGGCAACCAGTATCGGTTTCTCCCAGCTGAAGAAGCCATACCAAGTATGTTTGAGAGACGAGAAAGGTATGGTGATAGAATCATCATGGAGAGATTGCTCGCCTCTTCTAAAAATTAAATTTTATGATCTAATGTGCTGAAATGTTAGTGCTATCGGAGACATGTATAGGAGGATTTCATATCTCTTTTTAGTTATTAGTGTAATAATATACCTTCCAGATGCAAATCCAGCTGATACTCGGCTGTTAATATCTTTAAAATTAGCTCTTTTGGTAGCCTCAAGCAAAGCTGTAACACCAAAAGGAATAGAATCAGTGAAACCAAGCAAATATTTAACCTATAATCTTTTGTCTTTCAAATGGCTTTGATAAGACAAGAAGCTACAATCGTTTTGGTTGGAAAACAACATTTTGCAGAGATAATGAGATACAAATAATATTATAACACATTCCTTTTAAAAAAATAATATCCTGAAACATAAATTTTATTTGCGAGTTGAAGTATAGTTTGCTGCATGAATCAGATATCATTCGAAACCAGAACTCAAAATAATCTATGGAAGATGGATGCCATGGGAAATTTGTACGCATAAAATTAGTTACAAGATAGGATGATATTACAAACCAAATCCAGGGCCACTGCTAGAGAGGTATGGCAACCGATATACATCTGCCTTTTCCAGCTTCAAGACATAGCTGCCATGAAAACATCTTTTATTAGTGATAACACAGTAACATAATGTAGATCTAACATCCAAGTAACTAATAAAGTTTCTCGACTCTGATTTTCATTGGCCACTTCTCTGCCAACTCACAAAAAACTGAAATTGGTAGTTTGTGTTCCTAATGTCAGGGGCAGTAAAATTGAGCTTTATCTGTTAAATGTAAGTTTAGTGCAAAAGTTTCTAATATCTTATGATGTTCATTTATCAGAATTAAAATCTCAAATCAGAAGTAGGCATCTCATTGAAAGTAAAGGTTTGAGGTCTCTTAAAATGGAAGAAAACTTTCTTGATACGTACGCGCTACCTGCTTCAATAAAACGCTCAGCCATAACTGCATTCTGGCAAGTGAATTCACCAAGAAGTGGAATCCTGGAAATTGGCAAAGAGGCAGACACATCTACTATCAGAAAACCAATAGATAAAACACACCAGTATTATGTAATAGAGGTTTGAGATGGTCGTTTCCATAGACAAATGCATTAATCGTTCAAGTAAGCATAAAACCTGAGCTGTTGAAATAGCCCGGGAAGCGGTGATGAGGTCGTCAATGGCGTGTTCAGGATTGCAAGCTTTGACACTCTGCTTTGATTTTTCAAAGCCCAAGTCAATCCATACGATCCCACAACAAATCCCTACAAAACGCAGGGAATTCACGTAAAATTTGCAGACATACTAGTTTCAAAAATATTATGAGGAAGCAGGACAAAGATCCAAACCTGAACTACTAGGTAAAAGGGATCAGTAAGCCCAAGAGTATCCAGTAATTTGTCAAACACTTCATGGAATTCTTCCTCTGTCAATTAAAATTTTCAGATTCTCGTCAACAAATCCAAAACTATTTGCCATATAATCGCAAAATGAAATAAAGGATCGGTAAGCTGCAAAACCTGTGTAGTCAAATCCATATCCAGCCTGTGGCTTGTCACTAAAACCAAATCCTATCCAGTCAGGTGCAAGGCAGTGAAACCCAGCATCCGACATCTACGAAACGATAGCCATGGAAATCAATAAAAGACAAACATAATTTGTTTAGAATTCAATGGTCACAAAAGATCATAAATCCCAAGACTCATTTAATGGCTGTAGTTGAACAAGAAAAATATGCTCAAAACACTATGTTGCAAAATCTATGAACTCAGTTATTAGATCAGCAGCAGTTACCTGAGACATAACAACTCGATAGCTGTACGACTGTGTTGGAGCACCATGGAGAAACACGATGGTTCCACGCCCTCTTTCACGCGATCCTGCAAAGGAAATGAACCAAATTTATCTGATTTCAACTGAAAAAAACATGTTGATGCGAGTGTGTTACCTGTTTCTCTTACAAACCATCGAAAACCTCCCGACTTAATGTAAGAGCCATATTCCTTTCCCTTGCCTTCTATTTTCTTTTATAAGAGAAATGACATCAAATACAAATATCAGTTCATATTCCCCAAATAGAAGCATAACGTCATCAATTTCACCAACATAACACTTAAATAAGAAACGAAAAAAATAAATTAGAGACAGATTAAGGGCATCTAAAGCATAATTTCACCTAAAATGTTAAATAATAATTACATAAAGCATTTGGCCGACGTTCCCGTCCTCGGCAGGGGATTCCGGTAGCTGAATGGCGCTGCGGCTGGAAGGATTATCGGTGACGAACCCAAACGGATTGAAAGCAGTTTCGTCATCGTCGTTTTTGGAAGCTTCCACGCTTATACGGGCGAATCGTTTCTGATTGAATAATTTATTAGATAAGAAAGTAGAAGTGGGCGGGGAGATGAGAGGCGGATGAGAGAGGAGAGAGAAAGGCATTGCGGCGGTGGAGAGGTGTGGCGAGTGGTGGAGGGACTTGGAATTTTAACGACCTCCAGCAGTCACTAACTACTCATCCTCAACTGAATCTCTCTGCTTTCGTATTATTTCGTTTTAATTTTTGTCTGCTAATGAATAATGGTGAATTGACCATATTACCCTCCTTCCACAACTCAATAATTATATTGTGCATGAATTGAGGTCAATCAAAATAGGTACTCTTCTGTTCAAGCTTCTATAGATTTCTATTGTTTCTACTCTACACAGATCTTATTTTAACTATCAGTAGAAATAGATGATCTATATATGTATGATAGATGCAAACTTATAAATACGTTAATAGAATTCGAATCTATGATTTTTAATGTTAAAAAATTTACTCCGTCATTTAACCGTGTCAATAAAATATGTATTTCATTATTTATTTTATATTTAAGAGAGGGATTTTATCTCTCTTTTAATCTTAATTGTAGACATTATACATATTAAAAGATGTCATATGTATTTTGTAATTTTGCTCTTCACTAGTTTTAAAATCCATAAAAAAAGTGTTTGATTATGGATTGGTGGGTTAAAATAAAACTAGTGAATTTGGATGATAAAATGCCAAAAGACAAAAGAGGTTTAAATGATTATGTAGCAAGAAATAGCTTCTAATAAAATGTCGAAAAACGATAAATCAATGTAAAATATAAAATAAAATAAAATAAAATAATTTATAAAAATGATAGTTTAGATTGCATTCTCTTTAATTATAAATTTATCATGAAATAAATGAGAAATACAAAAATATGATTATTTTTTATCAGACTACTTTTATTCAATTTTATATTCTCAAATGAGAAAAACATGAGAAAATGTACTCCATGTAAGAAGAAATGTATCAAAAATACATTCCGAAAAGAAAAGAAAAAAATATATAAAAAATAAGATAAAGCAAATAGCAAAAATGTCCTCCCCAGCCCCAGGAAACAAATTCTGATTTTGGTAGTTGGAAAAAATTGGAAAGACCTGAAAATGCAAGGGCCTACAAATAAAATAACTGATGAGCTACGGAAAAGATACTAACCTCTCAGACTTTGACGCAACCAGACGTCAACCTCTCCTCCACCAATGGCCGACGCCGCCGTCTTATCTCCCGCCGGTGACGGCCTATCGTCTAATTCCGGCATCGAAATTACCGTAAGACTTTACTAGTTATTTACTCTCGATGCCGTTAACTGCGATTTATTGACCGCCTGAGGACTGTATCACACCTCTCCCTTTCCCCAATTCGGTGCCCTAATTTTTTTTTAATCATTTCCTTTTCTATGAATGCCAAACATCGTCGCTGGGGAATTCATATAATTTTTTAGCTTTTAACGTTTGTATTTTCTCTTTGTTTTTTTATGCATGCATTTGCTTTGTGATTCATCTACGTGAATTTGCTGTATCAACCTCATTTTTATTTACTTCTGCGTTTAACAGACATGTCATTACCTGCAGCAGATCTCAGTAGAAACTGAAAAATGGAAAAATGTTATTGCTCGAAAGTTATCTTGCTTGTTTGCTAGATATCACAATGTAGATTGCAATTTGTGGTTTTTGTGAAATCTGTCTCTGCTACTAAGTTGAGTAGATGCTATGCGTAGAAAAACACACTAGCAAGGGCCCGATGCAAGAAAATAGTTTGTGGGTGCTAAAATTGATAATTTCCAGACATGAGGGGTGTTAAAATAAAACAAAAATCGGTGGTGTCATAATTTTAAGTTAAAAATTTTGGTTGGGGTTGCTGGAGCTCCCCAAGTACCCTCTTGATATTAGGTGTTGATAGCAAACGGTATTTTTCGGCCAATACACGGGTATGTGTGTGTGGGTGATAGCGAAAATATTGCTTACTGGATCCAGAAGTAGCATACATAAAAACTAACCTTTTGTTTTCCTTCTTGTTTTTCGATCATTAGTATCTTTTTAGGAAAAAAACTATCTTGTTTGTGGTGCGTGACTACTTGCTCGTATTAGTCTCATTAGGGCTCTGGTTCTCTTTCCATATGTGTCAACTTAGTATACTTTTTTGCTGTTGCTGTTGCATTTTCGTGTTAGGTGGATGAAACTTCTGAAAACAGTGAAGAACTGCTGGATGAAGGAGTGGAAGGCTTCAAGATTGAAGCCCCTGATCTTCGAACTGAAGACAGCAAAATGCTTAAACTCAAGAGCAATGATCTTGAGAATGCCATTCAACAAGTGCTTGGAATTGGAAGAGCTGACCTTGAGAATGATGGCAAGCAGGTGCTCGGCATTCATAATGTGGACCTTCAAGATGAGAGTGAGAATGTGCTCGAATTTGAGAGGAATGGCCACGAGAGCAACCGTGAGAAAATGCTTGAGATCCGAAGCAATGACAGGGACAGCAGCAGTGACCAAATGCTTGGTATAACTGGCAATGAAGCGGGTGCTCAAAATGATCATACACTTGGAAAGTCATATCTCCCACCTGTCGAGGGAATGGAGTTTGAATCATATGATGATGCCTATAACTACTACAACTGCTATGCCAAGGAGCTTGGATTTGGTATCAGGGTCAAATCTTCATGGAAAAAACGTAACAGCAAAGAGAAGCGTGGGGCAGTACTCTGTTGCAACTGTGAGGGCTTTAAAACAATGAAAGAAGCATGTACTCGAAGAAAGGAAACAAGGACGGGGTGTCTGGCAATGATAAGGTTGCGGTTGGTGGAGTCAAACAGATGGAGGTTGGATGAAGTAAAACTAGAACATAACCATTTATTTGATCATCAGAAAGCTCAAAACTCCCGGTCACATAAGAAGATGGAAGCAGGGATCAAGAGGAAGTCGGGATCTGCTGTTGATGTGGAAGTAAAAACAATTAAGCTTTATCGAACTCCAGCTGTTGATGCTGTGGGTTATGGAAGCTCAAGTGAAAGAGATTTCGGCCACCACACGGATCAGTTGAAACGTTTGAAATTTAGAAATGGTGATCTTGAAGCTCTTCACAATTATTTTCATCAGGCCCAGCTTGCTGACCCGAACTTCTTTTACATTATGGATTTAAACGATGAAGGGTATGTGAGGAATGTTTTCTGGATCGATTCCAGGTCAAGGGCTGCCTATGGCTATTTTGGTGACGTGGTAGTTGTTGACTCAACATGCCTGTCAAATAAGCATGATATTCCACTGCTGTCATTCAGTGGATTGAATCACCATGGTCAATCTGTGTTAATGGGTTGTGGACTGCTCGCTGAAGAAACCTTCGAGACTTATGTTTGGTTATTGAGAGCATGGCTGACATGTATGTTGGGACGTCCTCCACAAACTATAATTACAGACCAATGCAAGGCATTGCAGGGTGCAATCTCTGAGGTTTTCCCAAGGGCTCATCATTGTCTCCATTTACCACGTGTAATGCAGAGCATTCACGAAAAATTAGGGGAGGTGGGTGAGTCGCAAGTATTTCAAACAATATTAAACCGAACAGTGTACAGCTCAATGAAGATAGAAGAATTTGAAACGGGCTGGGAGGAGATGATTCAAAAATTTTCCATCAGAGATCATGAATGGCTCAATAGCTTGTATGAAGAGCGAGAAAGATGGGCTCCAGTTTACTTGAAAAACTCCATTTTCGCTGGAATATTTACTTATCAGCCTGGTGAATACGCAAATCCATTTTTTCATGGCTATTTAGATGATCAAATGACCTGGACTGAATTCTTCAAGGTTTACGAATTACTTCAACAAAAAATGATCCAGAGGGAAGCTCTTGATGATGTCGAGTCGAGAGAGTTTAGACCAGTGTTAAGAACTAGGTGCAGTTATGAAACGCAGGCCTCTGAACTCTATACCAAAGAGATATTCTTGAAGTTCCAAGAAGAGGTGGCGCTGATGCCTGGTTGTTTCAGTGTGACTCGTGTTCATGTAAACGGGCCAATAATCACATGTATGGTTAAAGAACGAGACGATGGAGGAGATGCAAGGGAAGCACGGAACTTTGAAGTTGTGTATGATAAAATAGGCATGGAGGTTCGTTGCATTTGTTGTTGCTTCAGTTTCAGAGGATATCTATGCAGGCATGCGTTGACCATCCTGAAATACAACGGGGTGGAGGAGATCCCCGGCCAGTACATCTTGACGCGGTGGAGGAAGGACATGAAACGCTTGTACATTCCTGATCTTGGCTCCAACAGTATCGACATTAGCAACCCTGTGCAATGGCACGAGCATCTGTATAGACGCGCCATGCAAGTAGTTGCGGAAGGGATGGCATCGCAGGATCATCATATGGTTGCGTGGCAAGCATTCAAGGAATCGCTCAATAAGGTTCGGCTTGCTGCAGAGAAACCTGTGTAGTGTAGAGTATAGTAGAGTAGCAATATAGGGAATGTACAGTTATAAAATCTTACTAATTGTATATACATTGATTCTCCTGGCTCTTGTTTATTATACACAGAATAGTTTGCGACACATGGCTGAAATGATGGTTATTTTCACGTCAATTTATTTGTATTGCTAAAGTGAATACATATACATTTTTGACGAGAATCCAACACGATTAAGTTCTTTGGGTTTAAGACATGTTTTGGTTGTTCCCGTTTAAATTAAAAACATATTTTGATTAATGGTTGGGTAAAGTAACGAGGAGCTGAAGGTGGTGGTGAGATTTTCACATTCATGTTTAATCACAAAATATAGGGGCCTAATCGAAATACCACTAAAATGTAGGGGCCTAAATGTATAAATTTTTATGAAATTAATTGGACGGGAACAAAAGTTTGCAAGGGTACATCCGACAATTCGACCAAAATTGCGAAGATGTGATAATGTGAACCGGAGGCACTGCTTTGTCTGTACAACCAACCACATCTGAAGGACTGCTCCACCGCCGGACCGCCGCGATTTCCCGGCCGCGCCGCCGATTAAATATCGCCATTAGTCGAGAGTAAGCATATCCCTCTGTGTGCGTGATCCTATTTGCATACGTATTTAAATTGTATATTGATTTTCTGAAGGCAGGGATTTTGTGACTGTAGAATGATTCGCTTTTGAATCTCAATGCTTCACCTTTTTTTTATTCTAGTGACTTGTTTTTCGGATTCAAGGTCGAATTACGAGTGTTTTTCTTTTCTTTTTGAAATTAATACTGGAGCTTAGACTTTAGGTGACAAATAAAGTTAGCAAATCGTATTATATGATTATTTTTAATATTCAAGTGAATCAACCATAATTAATCATTTTTCTAAGCTACATGGAGTTACGATTTTCGTTGCTTCTGATTAAATTGGAACTATCATTCGAAGATAATGGAAAAAAAATGAAACCTTTTTTTTTTAAGTAAAAAAAAAAATGATTGTCTGTTATCTTGGCATTTGGATAAAATAAAAAGTTGCTTCAGCTGAATGTGGTGCTGGAGCTGGGAACTTTGCTGTTTCTTTTCTCTCTCACCCTCAGAGAATTATAAACTTCGGTCAGAAGCTTATTGGCCCAATTATGGCAATTAGTCGTTTTGATACTCAAATATGTCGAAATTGTTAGCTGGATTTGTTGAAGCTGTGTTTTTTGGTTCCAATTCTATCTTTCCTTGTGAGTAGGTGAAGTCTACTTTCCATCTGTTAATTGATCTGCGATTTCCTAGTGTCTAGATACATTATGTTTACTTGAATTTGCAATTTTCACACGAATTTTAGAATATTGCAATTACAAGAACACTTTTTTTGATTTTTCGCAACTGCAACATCTCCATTTTTTTCTGTGGTAAAACTACTTCTTTCCTAGCTACTGGTTCTTATGTTGTAATTTTGCTTCCAATAGATGGATGACGTTTCTCTCAATAGCGAACCTACGTATGATGAGGAGGCTGAGGAATTTGAGATTGATGGAGAATGTGCAATGACAGAATATGTTGGCCAAACTGGCGACGTTTTACAAGGTGATAATCCTCTGCCTCCTGCTGTTGGGATGGAATTCGAGTCCTACGATGATGTTTATTTCTTTTACAATTGTTATGCAAAACAACAAGGATTCGGAGTAAGAGTAAGTAATACATGGTATAGAAAGAGCAAGGAGAGATACAGAGGAAAATTAAGCTGCAGTAGCGCGGGGTTCAAGAAGAAAACCGATGCCAACCGGCCAAGACCTGAAACTCGGACTGGCTGTCCTGCAATGATCAAATTTAGGTTGATGGATAACAAGAGGTGGAGAATTATAGAAACTGAACTAGAGCATAACCATCTAACCAGTCCGACTAATGATAACATTTATAAGTCTCATAAGATAATGGATCTTGGAAGTAAGAGGCCCTTGCCAATAAATGGCGCTGACGAAGTTCAAAGAATTAGGTTGTTTAGAACTGTGGTCATTGATGCGGAGGATAATGGGGTTTCAAATTTTGATGAAGGTGATTTTAGGGATAATATTGATCAGGGTGATAATAAACTGAAGCTCAAACTGGGGGACTCTCAGGAAATGCTCAAGTTTTTTACGAGGATGCAGTTGAATGATCCTAGTTTCTTTTACATGATGGACATTAATGAAAAAGGATGTTTACGCAATGTTTTCTGGGCTGAAGCAAGGTGCAGGGCTGCCTACAGTTATTTTGGTGATGTTTTATTTGTTGATACTACAACTTTAATAGAAAACTATGAGGTTCCGCTGGTGGTATTTACTGGTATCAATCACCACGCACAGACTGTGCCACTAGGTTGTGGTTTGGTTTCAGGTCAGACTGTCGAGTCCTTTGTATGGCTGTATAGAGCATGGCTAACATATATGGTCGGACGGCCTCCACAAACCATCGTTACCAGCGAGTGCAAAGCCTTGCAGACTGCTGTTGGTGAGGTTTTCCCAAGAGCATCTCATTGTCTTTCTTTGACAAATATTATGAAGATGGTTTTGCACGAACTAGCGCCTCTGGAGGAATACGAGGTAATCAGAAATGGGCTTACTAGAGCGGTTTATCACTCGCTGAGATCAGATGAGTTTGAAGCAGCTTGGGAGGACATGGTGCAGAGCCATGGACTTAAGAATTATAAGTGGCTTCAAAACTTATTTGAAGATCGTAAGCGGTGGGTCCCAGTCTATCTGAAAGAGATCTTTTTTGCAGGAATGTTTCCTGTAAAAGAGAATGAGAGATTGGCTTCACCTTTTCAGGAATATTTGAGCCAGCATACTTCACTTAGAGAGTTTCTTTGTAGTTATGATCGAGCTCAGCAGGATATTTACCAGAGAGAAACATTATCTGACATAGAGTCTAATAAATCAAGTTGTCTGCTGAAGTCAAGTTTGTTTTTCGAATTGCAGCTCTCAAAATTATACACAAAGAACATATTTGAACATTTTCAAGATGAAGTGGAGGGTGTGTACTCATGTTATAATATAAGGCAGACGAACATTGAGGGGTCGGTTGCGACTTTTATAGTGAAAGAAGACATCCAAGTCGAGGAAAACAGGAAGGAAACAAGAGACTTCGAGGTGGTATACAATACTTCTGATGTTGAGGTGCTGTGTGTGTGCGCGCTATTCAACTTCAGGGGTTATTTGTGCAGACATGCCTTATGTGTTATCAACCAAATCGGATTGGACGAAATTCCACCTCAATATATCCTTGCACGGTGGAGGAAGGACATCAACCGTAGTTACACTTTTGATTACAGATTAAACGGTATTGATATCAATAACCCTGTGCATAGATATGATAACTTGTACAGGAGTGTTGTGAAGGTGGTCGAGGACGGAAGGAAATCACATGATCGATACAGGTTCGTTACTCAATCCTTGGAACAGATGATGAACAAAGCTCATATCCAAGATGATTATCCAACAAATGCCGTATAGATTATGTGCGCTGTTCCTTTAAAACCTAACCAAATATGCAAGGCAGACACAATAATCGCGGCAAGCGTGTGAGCAATTGCCACAACCATGCTTGGGTGCGTCGTTAGCATAGGAATATCATTTACGTATGTATATGCAGGTACGCAATATAGAATTTAACATTTTACTATTGATTTATTGCTTCGAAGTGAACATTCTCATGGTGCTTGATGTTCATATTTTTTGTGAATTTTGTGTGTGTTGCACGTTGTACATGTAAATATGCTATTAGTCAGAGAATAAATAATAATTTTGGTGATTTTCTATGTATACGGTTTTTTCATCTTCATGTAGTGTCAGATTTAGCAACAGTTGCGTTTATTTATTTTGAGAAGTAACATCATGGTGCATTTTTTGTCCTTGATTCATATGATCTCTGGAAACAATTATATTATTGGTATTTTAAATTTTAATGCAAACAAATTGTATATATATGGTGCATAGTATTAGCTGAAAATATTGTGCGAACAAATTGAGTTGAAAGAATATATTGTCAAAACACTTCTAGTTTTCAATGAACTTAAAATTGATAATTACTTAATTAGTTATATTGCTCAAGAGTTCTTGTAAATAAAGATCTAAATAGTGATGTAACTAAGTAAGTCTCTGCATGAGTTAGATTTGTTTTCATGTTATCTCATTTGGGTTAAAAGTATCATCTCATTTTTGTTGGTCAGATGTATATACAACTTTAAATGCTAAGAAAAATAAGCTACTCTATACAACATTTATCGACATACTTAAATACTTTACTGTTTATTCCATGATCTCTTTCACTTATCTAAAATATCTAAAAAACAAATATGATTGCTCTGCTTATGAATATGATGCATCAGAGCCTAAAACAAGTGAGTGTTTGAGTTGATGAAAAATGTCCAGTAATTGACAAATGTAGACAGAAAAATGCAAATTCAATAACACCACAAAACATTACCAAAGCATTTGGTTTCTTTTTTCAGTAGTATTGTTATAATCAGCATGAGCTCAAGTTGTAAGTTGTAAGAAGCAGAAATGGTCGTCAGGCTCAGGTGGAGCCGGTGTCGAGCACAGGCAGCCTGCAATGCAGACTGAATGAGTTATCGGTGAGCCTGGTTCCCGGTACAAAGAACTGGAAGAACAGCATGAGGCAAGCACTCTGCGGAGCAATCCCGAAGAAGGCGCAGTCGGGCTTTGCCAAGCTACACTGCAGACTCTTGAAGAAATGCTTCACGCTCACTTGCACACTCATCGCATCCCCCCTCTGCACGCCTCTCTCCGCCCTAATCTGC
The DNA here is from genome assembly GCF_028751815.1 of Salvia miltiorrhiza. Taxonomy (NCBI): domain Eukaryota; kingdom Viridiplantae; phylum Streptophyta; class Magnoliopsida; order Lamiales; family Lamiaceae; genus Salvia; species Salvia miltiorrhiza. Next base: position 8,035,360 of record NC_080393.1, read on the forward strand.
GCGCTCACCCCCTCGTCCTCCGCCACCGGATCCGCCCTCTCCCCTAAAACCCTCAGCTTCCTGAACTCCGCCCCAAGCGAGATCAGCGAGGTCGAGATCTGCAAATGCAGGTCACCGTACTTGCTCACCGAGACCCCCATCACGTCGCCCACGTGCTTCATCCCGTCCACGAAGTTGTGCAGCGAGTTCAGCTCCGGCGCCATGACGAGGGTGGCCGGGAGCTGCTCGCAGCTCTCAACGGCGAGGTGCAGCTCGTGGACGTCGGCGCGGGAGAGGGGTTTGGAGACGGGGACGTCCTGGACGACGGCGGATTTGTGGCCCCGGGCCTCGAAGGTGAGGAAGGGCGTGGCTTGGGTGGAATTGGGGGGGAGCTTTTTGACGAGCTTGATGAGGAGGGCGTTGGAATTGGCGTCGCGGATGGCGAGGACGGAGCGGAGGGCGCGGTGGAGGAGGGAGAGGTCGACGGAGAAGGCGATGCGGTCATCGTTGTTGCTGGAGATGCGGTAGTCGTGGAAGAGGGATTCCTTGCTGAATTGGGCGACGGAGTGGACGCCGTCGGCGGAGAGGAGGTTGTGGAGGAAGAAGGCGTGGTCGCGGGTCAGGTAAAGGTGGCAGACCCGCCCCATTTTGTCCAGGGCGGGTAGGATCCGTTTCTCCAGGAGGTTGATGCCGTTTTCTGTGAGGAAGGCTTTGAATTTCATGTTGATTGGTGTGGGTCGCAGAAATTGGGGAAGAAGATGAAGACACAGAAAGGGTTTTGGGAAATGGAGGGAACGTTTTTATTTGATTATTGGATTTTATGTTTGCCGCCTAATACTTTTTTTCCCCCTTTTTGTTTTTTCTGTTCAACTTTACTACTAGTATGAGAATTGGTAGACTCAATAACATGATCGAAACCTTATTTAACCTTACAATATTTTTCAAGATATAGATAAGGAATCAAATAATAATAATCTAGTTAAATATTTCAATGAAATTATAAGATGAGATTAAATATAATTGCAATAAAGTGAATTTGTTGAAATTTACATATTTATATTATGAGTATAACTTTCTTCATAAAAGTAGTAATTCTTCAGTCGACTTTTAGAAACGAGTTCACCAGAATGCAATCAACATGAATTGAAATAAACAAGAGAGTATTGGAAAATATTACAAAAGCTACCAAACTATTTTCCTCGTTGAATTTTGAAGCAGGAAGTAGATTAACATGAGTGTATATAGAAATCGTCTAGTCTTTCATGTCGTCACTCAATCTCTGAAGAAAATTATGGTCTTGAAGAATTGATTTATTGATTTGAACACCTTGTTTGGGTTCTGAAATAGGATGTTTGTTAACATTTGGTTTTCAAAATATGAATGTTTTCATGTGCTTGTATTGTATTTGACAGCAGCACAACACATACAAATAGGAACAGAGTATTGTATTGTTAAAGTTGAAATGATTCATGTGTGACTCACATATGTTGAGTAAACAATGTGAAATCATGATGTATTTATTAGGTCAGTTTTGTTGTGACTATTTTGCACTGCTTTTGATTATTTTTGTATCAGTTGCGTAGTTGAATATACCTCTACTTGTTACCAGTTAGTAGTAATTAATTCATTAATCGAAAGAAACAAGTTGAGCAAATGCAATTGCTGTGAATTTAATATGATGAACTCAAAGCCAAGAAGTTCCGATCATTCACTTCACCAACTAGATAATAGGAGGGGCTGGGGCGTTCTACTCTTTCACCTTAAGTCCATGAGCTGCCTAATTGCATTCTGCGACTGCGTCTACTCCATCTTCATCTCAATGGCCATGGCTAGGGATGTCAGTGGGTGGATATTACCCGGACCAGAACCAGAACCGTTCATTACCCGTTGAGCTATAAAGCAACGGTTTTGGTTCTGGTTCTAGACCCGACCCATTTAGACCCAAAACCTGACGGGTCAGATCCGACCCGACCCGTTTGTTATGGGTCCGGTCCGACCCGACATGTTTTGCCGCTAACCCACTACCACCCACCCCCACGCCCATCCCATCCACCCCACCCCCCCCCACCCTAATTTTTTTTTTAATTTTTTTTAAAAAAATTTCTCCCCAATCCCACCCCAGCCCCGCCACCCCCACCCACCCCACCCACCCACCCACCCCCCACCCCCCTCCCAAAAAAATTTTTTTTTTTTTAATTTTTTTAAAATTTTTTCCTCCCCAATCCCACCCCAGCCCCGCCACCCCCACCCACCCCACCCACCCACCCCCCACCCCCCTCCCAAAAAAAATTTTTTTTTTTAATTTTTTTAAAATTTTTTCCTCCCCAATCCCACCCCAGCCCCGCCACCCCACCCACCCCCCACCCCCCCACCCCCCCTCCCCCAATTTTTTTTTTTTTTTTTTAAAAAAAAATTTTCCTCCCCAATTCCACCCTAGCCCCGCCACCCCCACCCCCCACCCACCCCACCGCCCTCACCCCTACCCACCCCCCCAATTTTTTTTTAATTTTTTCTCCCCATCTCTCTGTCCAAAAAAATTATTTTTTTATTTTTTAAAAATTTTCTACCCAGCCCCACCCTACCCCCACCGACTGCAACCCCTTCCCCATTTTTTTAAATTATATTTATGTCGTTCGGCTCTATAGCTTCCGATCAACACTCGCACTTTTGTTACGTAATTTCTAATATAATAGATCGAACTATTTAATAAACGATAACAAAAAATTACAAAATGATACACGCCGTTTTCATTGTTCAATCAAATTCTTGACCTATAAAGCGGTGGGGAGAAAATTTTAAAAGGGGGGGGGGGTTGGTGGATGGGTGGGGATGGGGAGAAAAATTTTAAAAAAAAGTATTTTTTTTAGGTAGGGGTGGGGGTGGCAGAGGTGGGATTGGGGAGAATTTTTTTTAAAAAAATTAGGGGGTGGGGTGGGTGGGGTTAGGGAGGAAAAATTTAAAAAAAAAATGGGGGGAGGGGTGGTGGGTGGGGGTGGCGGGCTGGTGTGGGATTGGGGAGGAATTTTTTTTAAAAATTTTAAAAAAAAAAATTTGGGGGGGGGTGGGTGGGGGGTGGGGGGCGGTGGGGTGGGTGGGGGTGGGGGTGGCGGGGCTGGGTGGAATTGGGGAGAAAATTTTTTTAAAAAAAATTTAAAAAAAAAAATTTTTTTTGGGGGGTGGGGGGGGGGGGGGTTGGGGGGTAGGTGGGGGGTGGCGGGGCTGGTGTGAGATTTGAGGAGGAAAAAAATTTAAAAAAATTAAAAAAAAAAATTTTTTTTTGGGAGGGGGGCTGGGGTGGGATTGGGGAGGAAAAATTTAAAAAAAAAATTAAAAAAAAAAAATTTGGGGTGGGGGGTGGCGGGGCTGGGGTGGGATTGGGGAGGAAAAAAATTTTGGGACTTGGTGTATCGAGACCATGGGCTTTTTTGGTCTTTTTTGGGCATTTTTAAGTTTGATAATGGGTATTATTGGATCTATGGGTCTTATAATACCCATGGGTAATTAACCTACCCGCACCATTTAATTTTTCACTTAATGGTCTGGTCCGGTGTGGATCCATTAAGCAATGGGTCGGTTCTGGTTCCAGAATCGTAGCAATTTTAATGGTTCTGGTCCGGGTAAAACCCACCCATTGACATCCCTAGCCATGGCCACCCGAGTAGCTCAGTCTCAGTCTGGGCTAACATTTTTTCACCCAATAAATATTTCACCCTACTGCCTCAAAATAATTCCTTTGCTTTCATTGGGCTAGAGTTGAGCAGCTTGGGTTTAGCTCATCATAATTTTTTACTTTACAGATGATTTGGCATGTTGAGACACTCAAAAACTCTCCTTTTTAAGAGGTTTTGGGTTCAATCCCGTCTGTGTGCGGGTAGTATTCTCACCTTCGTGTGGATAGTGTTCCGCGGCTGTTTCCCCACCTTCGTGTGGTGTGGTGTAGAGGTCGCGCCTATATTATATATTAGATGCCTCTTGTAATTTAAAAATAAATAAATTAAGGTTTACCAATAATCAATGAATGGATAACTTGAGAAATATTCGAAGAATGTTACTCCATATTAAGCGACCAAACTCCTATTTGGGACATTTTGGTTGTTTCACCTTCACTTGTATCACATGTTGTATATTGTTTCACTCCATTTCCCGAGTGCCCACACTGCCTTTGGAATTCCACGCCTAACATTTACTTCCAGCCTCAATTCCGCTCACTGTCACACAAAATGTCGGATATTCTTTTTCCTTCCGTAATTTATTATAGCTCACTCTCAATTTCGCTATTTTATAATTGATTAATATAAAAATGAAAAATATTATTGTATAATGAATTCTAATTGTTATTTATCACTAGAAATTGAGATTTTAAAAAAAATTATATACTCCAAATTTGAATTAATTAACCCTAATAATCAATAATTAATTCAAATAAATATAAAAAATAGTTATACTATACACCCTAATCACTCTAACCAAACGAGAGCTAAGGCTTTAAAAAACTGTGGAAAAATTAATAGTGAATTTGTGTTTAATGTGTTGTACGTAGTGCGCATCCTTCGTGAAAAATTAATGAATCAATTAATGTTATCAAAACTCCTCAAATCATTGGATGAGAAAATAACGCGAAAACATGTATAATTAATAATTCGATACATCTTCTTTCTAAAAAAAATTCTATACATAGTATCATTTTTATTTACAATAGTCTCTTATTTTTAACAATAATAAAATATTAATAAACATATTATTTTATCCGTATAATCTTTAATTTAAAATTTTAATATAACTGTTCAAAAGTTTTGGGGGAAAAATCACCACGAAGGAAAGAAAACAAAATCATTTTGATACATAAAATTTTGGGTACACCGGATGTACCGTACAACCTGGTTGACCCGTATCCAGAATAGTATTATTTATATGATTTGAATCAGAATATGAGTTCAAATTAAGGTATGGAACAAAGTTTAAGTGAAAATGCAATTCAATTGTACGGTACACTTGAGTACCCAAGACCACCTCTTTTTTATATATGAACAAATAATTTTAAAGATGTAGTGGTGGTGATGAGCTGATCCCATGAACTTTTCCCTTAGACATTAAAACAATTTTTTAGTATTGATTTTTGGTGTTTAGCAAATTTTTAATGTTGCACCATTTTTGTTTTAATTTTATGAAAACCATTAAAATTGGTCTTAGAAGCTCATTATACATGTCACGGGGTGCCCAAACCTTTGTTAATTTGTTGGGCCAGACGAAATATGTATAATATATTTGTCACACTGAAACGTTCTTATGCTAAGAATTAATAGGGACACAACTTGTATATGTATGTATAAATTTATTGGTAATACAAATTCCATATATTAGTTTTTATTGAAAAAAATATACTTTTAAGGAATATTTACTTAAAAACTTTTTTGTTTTCATTCCCTTTAGCTAAATCCTTTTCGTTTTATATTGATTCACACTGACTTTGTGTGACATCCACACAAGCGTGGTAATGGGGTGGCTGTCAGGTGAAAGGTGAAAGTAATGAAATTTGAAGGGAAAAAAAACACCATATAGCAGTAAATCAAACGAATTTATTTATTGAATTTTGGTCTGCAATATGGTTTTGTGGACATTTTAGTAACACAATTCCTCAAAAAAAAAAAAAAAATATACGATTTAAGATATAGTATGGTGATTTAAATTGCAGAGGTTAATATGATGGTAGAAATTTGGGAGGCAGAAAAAAAAAGAATTGAATAGCGGAAAAGTGAAGAGAGGTGCACGCTTACGCAGAGGCAGAGGAATAATGATAAGCAAGGTTAGGTTGGTTGTACATTACACGATTGCATGATGCAATGTGGCAATGTGTTCTAAAATGGCTATACATTTCCTGACAATCCCATTCTTCGCTTGCGTTATCATACACTTCCATCTATTATCCCTTCCGATCCTCCATCACCATTCTCATCATTCATCCTTTTCTTTTCTTTTTTATTATTATTATTTCAAAGAATTACATATATATGACTACTTTTAAATAATAATACTTCAAGTTTTGTCTCAATAAGTATGTACTATACCATAACATAGAATAAAGTGTAATTCAATTTGTAAAACATTTCATTTCCAACAAACTTTCGAATCACCTAGAGAAATTAGTTAGTGTATTATATGTATGAGATTCCAACAACCACAACGTCCCTTCTTTTGTGACTTCTCTCTATTTCTTTTTCTATATTAAACCTTTAACCAAAATTCTTCACCGTGGTGAAAATTGAACGTGCCAGAAAAGTTTTAAGAAGTTTCAACTTTGGGCCAAAAAAATTAAATCAAGTCGAGCTAGCTTGCTAAGCTGAATACTATTTTTTAGAAAATCGGGGAATTTCTTTGAAAATTAAAATTGGGGACAATTTTTTAGAAAACGCTGAAAATTGAAGATACAAAACATTTGTGATTAACCCTTATGTTTCTAAAATATATTATTTATGTAATTATATTTTAGGGTTAATTACTTCTATGACGTTGTTTTTCTTCCATGAACTTTAATTTGTACGTATAACTAATAACATGAACTTACAATTTATTGTAATTTTTTCGTAAATCAAAAACTCGTCAAAATTAAATTCTAAAATATTGTAGCAATATGCTAAAATCTTTTATTCTAATTAAGACTAAAATATGATAAGAGTGATCTTAACCAACCTCCATTAGAGATTAATTTAACCAGTCTTTTGTTTTTTAGGGGAAAATGCAATAATTAAATTGTGAGTTGGTGTTATTAGGGTTGAAATCAAAGATCATGGAGAAATTAAATATTTTGTGAAATTTATAATTATTGAACAGATCAATATTTTGATGAACATACATTTGGTTTGGGATTCGAATCCTATAATGACGAGATTTTCAACATATTAAATAAAATACATATGCTCATCAATATTATTGACTTGTTCATCAAAATTATTGATCTGTTCCATGTTTCACAAATTCGCAAAATATAAATAGAAAAGAATAAATTCAAAATAAAGAAAAATTGTAGGATCAATTAATATAAATGACTTAGATTTCTTCTCAATTCCCAAAATATTTGTATTTCTTTACGGATCTTTTCTAGTGAGATTGTTATTTATTGTGAGAAGTGAGGCTATCAAATAAACCACTATATATAGTGTTGAATAACGATATTAAAAAAATTAGTAAAATTTTCGCCCCCTCCAGGATTCGAAACCAGATAAAAAAATTTCCCCTTCAGGTAAATATTAGCCATATGATACATTAAATTAATGCCTACAAATTAATCTAAGATCTCATCTTATATGAGGGATCTCATTGGAACCAATATATACTATTTTATTCATCACTAAATACTGACTTATTCAATAGTTTCAATTTTCACGAAAAATTACAATCTCACTAGAACCTAATCGTTATATATAACACAAATGACACTACAAAAAAACCCCTAATTGCCGACCTGCCTTTTTCAAATTACCGGCATTGATGTGCCGCCGGTATTGTATTAAATTAATTAAAATTAATAATTAAATATATTACCGGCGGGTGGCTTGGCCACCGGTATTCGGGGCATGGAACTAGATTGATAAAAAAAATAAAATAAGGACGGAATCGAGATCGATCCGTAATTAGCAACATCTCTTGGATATTATCTCGACATATTCTAAGGTTATGAATATATGATATTGTATATTGAAGTAGATTTTAAATGAATTAATAGGTACTAGATATATCAATAATACGAGTGTTATGTACTGGTGACCAGTGACCACTAGAAAGGAACTTCAAGGTTAAGCGTGCTTGACTTAGAGCATAACTAAGATGGGTGATCGACTGACAAGTTCATCTAACTTATGCAATACGGTATAAATATGAAAATAAATTGTGGGTATAAATAAATAAATAAAATAAAAAAATAAAAATATTGTCGGCGGCAAAATACCGCCGCTAATCAACGGCGGTAAACGCCGCCGGTACTGCTCCGGCATTCCGGTGAAAAGGCGCCACCGCCATCCGATCACAATTACCGGCCGCAGTGGAGCCGCCGCTAATGAACGGCGGCAAAACGCCGCCGATAGTGATCCAGTACTCCGGCGAATGGCGCCACCGCCGTCCGGTCATAATTACCGGCGGCGGTATGACCGCCGCTAATTACTGACGGCAGTTGCTGCCGGTAAAATGTCGGCTTTGCTCCGCCGTTCAACGACGATGTCGTCGTCGTTATTTGCCGGCGGCATCCGTCTGCCGTTGGTAATCGACTCACCGACGAGGATTGTGCCGGCGGCATCTTGCCGTCGGTAACGCCGCTAATAAACTCCTTTTCGGCGACCACCTCCCTATTACCGACGGCAAACGCTGCCGGTAATAACATTTTTTTTTTGTAGTGTGAAGTTAGGCAGTGACTTAATACAATTTGTACTACTTATGGTGCAGAAATATAAGTGTTATCTAATTACCTAGTTAATAATTTTATTTATATTTTCAATTTAAATCACTTCAAGAATTTGCTCACAAACTAATGAATCAAATATAAGTGCTATCTTGTTAGCTAGTTAATAGTTTTATCTTTTCAATTTAATTCACTTCAAGAGTTTGCTCACAAACTAATGAATCAAATATTGTTACGTACAAACTCAACTTATTTAACTAACAAGCTTCATCGACTCAAATGAACTTTTATCGAGTCAAAATTCGAATCGCCGACAAGTTAATTTACGGCTTACATGCAAAGCAACCTGTGGCAGATTTACGGGGGGCTGAAGCCCTCTCCCAATTTTTGAGTTTTTTTTAAATTTAATTTTAAATATAAATATATATTGTATTTTATTTTATTTTATATATCTATATATATGTGTATAAATAAAAAATATAATACATTATTTATAGTATATCCAACTATTCATATTAATTATTTGACATTGTACATTGATTTGTTACATTTATATTATTTTTTTTCTTATTTAATTTTTTATGTTGAATTTGAGTCCATTCTAAAGTTAAAAGTAAAATTACTAATTATTAACAATGAAAGTTAATTTATTTGTTTAGAAAATGAAATATAGTTTTTTAAAAGTATGCTTTCAATCTACTTGATGTTGAATTAATTGAATTGCAAAAAATTATCTATTATATTGAGTGATTGTTAAAAAAAATGCATGAAAATGAAGTGTACGGAATGCTAAAAAAAAATTGTTCCGAGGGACTTCAGCCCCCGAACCCCCGTGTAAATCTCTGCAGACCTCGTAGATCAATAAATTCACCCCCCTCCCCCAACCTCAAATTCAGCTGGACCCGCCCTTGAAAGCAACCAAATTTCAAGATCCACATTTTGCCATAATCTTCATTCTAAAATCTTAGATTTATGGGTTAAGTACCAATTCCCCCCACCCCCAACATTGACACCCGTATCGCCTTTAACACCCTAACGTCAGGGCTGGCGCTGTTTACTACCTCAACGTGTCAAAATTGAAGCAAATCGCCCCTCGCGTTTTAACGGTGCTTAACCCCTTTAGAGTTACGTAGGAGGTTATTTATTTCAGTTTTGACACGTTAAGGTAGTAAATAGTGTCAACCCTGACACTAGAGTGTTAAAGGCGATAGGGGTGTTAATATTGAGGGAGAAAGTGATACTTAACCCTAGATTTATTTGTAGCGTATACACAAATGTTTAAAAATCTAAAATGACTAAATGAGGACCATTTACCAATTATATATTATGGCAGTGCCTTGCAAGTAGATCGATGCCTCGAGTTTCTTGCATTTTGTTTGGTTTCGGTTTTGTTATAAGATTTATTTTTCTAATCTTTATGAAATTAAGATCAATTACGACCACCCAACGTATATTTTATTGATTTTTATGTTCTTGTTGCATCATATGATAAATTTGAAACAAGATAGTAATATATATTTTGAAAAGAATAGTGAAATTATGTGTCACAAGACAAGACAATCAAATTGAATAAGCCTCAAACTTATCCTGTCCCCACTCTATAGTACAAGCAATTGTATTATCTTTTGTTTCCCTATCATTACAACCTCATTGGAATCTTCAACATCATGAGTACGAAGTTTACGTGGATCATATCACTCGTGTCCACTCAACTTAACAAATTACTTCCTCACTCACTCCCTATAATATTTAAATTACTAGTATAATTTTATGCTTATATACTCAATAACTGATTTTATATTAAAAATTAAATTAAATATACAGTTTTCTTATATTCACATAAAAGGGGGTTTACTCATTCCTATATCAGTTGTCACCTATCATTTATAGTGGAGTTCGTCTTACGCGCTTGTACATGTAACACAGTAACATGATCTTCTACGACTACAACATTTATATTTGAATTACTTTTATTATACTACAAAATTATTTACTAGTCATAGAAATGCTATCGTCTCATTTCATTCCTACAAATTATTCCTGCAAATATATACTCCATATAACATTTCCCTTAGATAAAATAAAATGCATGGTGTCTCTCAAGTCCCTAGCTACTTAATTAGATGCGCTGACAATGTTATGTTTGAGTTACTTTGTATAAGGTTAATGGACGCTATATTATTGACTTTCCATAATTTTTAATGTGTTGATGATATTTTAAAATTTTACAATTATAATATCCCAATATTGAAAAATTAGAAATTAATATTCTAATTATGAAAAGATTAAGACATATATGGTGTTGAAATGCCATGGCAATTAAATATTGATTGAGTTGAAATGGCCTCACTCTATCAGAAGGCATAGGGTTAATTTTCATAAATATTCTTTTTTTTTTTTTTGATAAATATTCTTAAGAAATAGAAAGAAATTTTCATAAATATTCTTAAGAAATAGAAAGATATTTATAGTTTATCTGAACATCTTTATAATTTAGTTGTGCTACAGCCTACTAGTGGCACTACAGTATTTGTTCGTATCTTCATTATTAAAGTAGCTAGTATATGTAAGTGTAAGAATTCTAGCAGTTAATAAGAGGACACTCTTAGAGAGAGAGAGAGAGAGAGGGAGAGAGAGAGAGAGAGAGAGAGAGAGAGAGAGAGAGAGAGGGAGAGGGAGAGGGAGAGAGAATGGACAATGGGGTATAACTGTGACATGAGGTAAATGGAAGTACTTCAATATCAAGTTTTTTTTTTTAGTTATATATTTGTCCAAAAAAAGTTTAATATGTTATTCTTTTTAAAAGTATATATGTATGTGTCATAAAGGAGTAAACCAATGAGCTTTTAATTTTATTATGTTATATTAAGTTTCCAAAACTAGTTTTTTAAGTTCATATCATTAGAGAATATATATTCATATTTTTTTAAAAAAGAAAACTGATGCTACACTGTTGACTATTTATGATAATGTTTTATTTAAATTTTTTTAATTTATAATTAAAATTAAAGTTTTTAAGTCGTATTATTAAGTATAGTAAGTGATCCACGGGGTGGGTTTTTCGGGGTTTTCACTATGATTGAAGAGTTTACATTTTACAATGAGAGATGAATGAATCAAAAGTCCTCTAATCTAGTGATAAAACTCATATTTATATGCATTAAAGTAAACCTAAGACCCTTAGGCCCATTAGCTAGCACTTGGGCTTGTTAATTCAAGTAATTAGGCTCAATCCTTGTTCTGATCTTCGTCTTGTAATTGAGCTGTCAGAGATAGCGCGACATAGCTGGAAGGCAGAGCTGAGCTTGTCAAGCCGAGAGCCGAGTTAAGTGCCATAATAACTCCCGATTGAAAGTCAACCCTGTCAAATCAGAACTGCACAAAATAATAATAATAATAATAATAATAATAATAATAATAATAATAATAATAATAATAATAATAAAGAAAAATATTCCAACCATGTTCTGCGCTGGTGCGTATTTATTTCTTCATCAGTAAGAATTATGAAAAAGAAATCACATTAAAAGCAATTATTTTTAGAGTGGATTTTGAAAATAGCCACTTTTATATAGTAAAAATAAATTTTACCCACTAATATAAAAACTTAAAAAAATACCCACATTTACCATTTTACCCTTACATATAAAAATTTTACAAATACCCACGAATTCACAACCAGTGAATTCACAACCAAAATTTATTTTGGTTGTGAATTCAAGCTTTAAAACTCGAATTCACAACTGAATAACAAGTATTGGTTGTGAATTCAAGTTTTAAAGTTTGAATTCACAACTATAAATAGTGTTAGTTGTGAATTCGCTTGAATTCACAACCAACATTTTTTCAAGTTGTGAATTCACAACCAATAAAACTTGAATTCACAATCAACACTATTTCAATTGTGAATTCACAACCAACGCCGATAATTCAATTGTGAATTCATAAACTTGGTTGTGAATTCAAGAACATTTGTACAAAATTGCATGATTTTCATCAATTTCTTCATTGGATTTAAACAATTAAATTGAAAAAAAAAGTACTAGTTTTTTTAACCGAATTGAAATAACTGAACGATCAACTTGATTCCGATAAAAAAAATTAATCCGCCGATCCACCACTAAAATATGAACATGAATAACTCAAATAAAAAAATTGATAACTAAAAAAAATGATTGGAAGTTGGATACAATAAAAATGAATAACTCAAATTTCAAACCAAGAATTGCTACAAACACCATGAAATTCAATACAACAATTGTTGCTGGCATAAAAAAAAAAATCACAACCAAAAAATTCCCCCAAATTCAAAATCTAGGGCTCAAAACCTCAACACACCACCGAAAGCAAGCCGCCCTCGGCGGCGTCGCTCTCATCCAAGAACAAATCCTCCGTGCCCCTGCACGCCACCAGCGCCACAATCAAGGCGACGAGGACATTCAACCCGACGTGAGTGAACACCAGCGCCATCACGGTGACCAACCCCAGCGACAGCAGAACCACGCGGTCGTCGACGATTCTGCCCAAGATGACGACCGGATCTTCGCAGCAGAACCACGCATCGGACCTTCGCCGGTCCAAGGCGGCGGTGGCAGAACAGATCGAGAGGGAGAGATCTGCGATGAGAGAGAGAGAGAGAGAGAGCGGCGGCGGCTGCATCGGACCTTCGCTGGTACAAGGCGGCGGCCACCGCGGGAGAAGAGACGCGGCACGGTTGGCCGTCGCTCATTCTTTCACGGCGGTGTTGGCCGTCGGAAGCCTGCCGGAGCTCCGCTTCTAAGCTTGAGGCTGCTGGAGAAAGCCAATTTGGAAGGATTGGAGGCGAGAGAGAAAAGAGGAGAGAGAGAGAAAAGAAAAAAGAGAAGAGAAAAGAGGAGAGAGGTGCTCTGGACCGGGGAAAAAAAAAGATGAGAGAAAGTGAGGATTATTTTTGGAAAATTGCAAATATTTAAGGAGGGGTATTTTAGTCTTTTCGCCCAAAAAGTGGGTAAAATTTTATATTTTTATTTTAGTGGGTAAAATTTATTTTTGCTATATGAAAGTGGGTATTTTTATATATTGACACTTATTTTTAAGGCAATAATTAGATATGTAATAATCATAACCACAAATGATGAAATAGGTTCTTATACCAACAGCACAAATAAATAGTATGCCAATAATCAAATTCTTTTCATTTCCTTTTTTAATTAGAGCAAAAATAATCTTTTCTTAATTAGTAATTGTGTATTTGTGTTTGACTAAACAGCAATTTTCCGAAAGAGGGTTAACATTAATTAAGAAGACCATATGTATTATTATAAAAGAATATAATTAGGGTGCGTTCCCTTTTATTATTGATAAATTTATTATGAGAAAAGAAAAAATAACAGAAAGTTATACCTATAAATACCTCATCCCCCCTCCCCCCCTCATTTTATACAAAAGAAAATTTCACCATATTTTATTCATTCTTTTACTTCAATGAGGGATAATATAATCAGATTAAAAATGGAGTGGTAATATTATCCCTCCTTGAAGTGAAAGAAGGGACAAATTAAATATGGTGAAATTCTCTTTTGTATAAAATGAGTGGGAAAAAAATGAGGTATTTATAGATATAAATTTTTGTTATTCTTTTTTTTCCATGATAAATTTATCAATAAAAGAGAACACTCCTTTAAATGTATAAAGCATAAAAGAATCACAAACTGAGTCGAATATATTTGAATATGCATTGACATAACTTTTTAGATCATAGCTGGAACCAATTCGAGCGCTCCTTATTTTCATTTTTCTTTAATTTTTACCTCAAGTTCACATCACACAACCACAACAAGTAGAAATAATTCTGAGAGGAACAAAATAAGATGAATATAAAGGCAGAAAAATACAAACATATAAAAGTGAAAATAAAAATTGATGTGTAAACATTTTAATTTAAAATTTGAGGGTTCCAATCACACAGAGAATAACAGTGGCTTCACGTAGTCATATTGCAAGTACAAAGATCAAAAGTGTCGACATGTGATGGGGTGTCAAATTATCAACATGTCTTTGTTTTTTAATTTTTAATTTTTTGAAAAAAAAATATATTTCTTGAATAATAATTTAAATTATTTTTTTGTAATTAAATATAAATTTAGTGTGATATATCTATTTAGTACCCCACCTGCGCACTCACTTTTTTGTATGTATTATACCTAGAACGTGAAGGGTAACCCTACCTTTCTCCCCACGCTCTGCTAAAGCTGCATTTTTTAAACAGATTGTTTGCTGAATTATATAGAGTGGTCCTGCCCTTTTATTTTTCTCTCTCAATAAATATATGATATATGGCTTCTGTTTTTTTGGTTATATATTTTATGTAATTTTTAAAAATTACAGAAAAGTAATAATAATAATAATAAGACATGAAGATCAAGTTATGGAATGCCCATCACTTACTTTTTTGTTTTTATAAATATCATCGTTTTCCTGCTCATGATCCATTGTTTCTCCCTTCCATTTTGCACACACACCACACACACAAGGATTGATGCAGCTTTCTCAAGAAACAAGGGTTTTTAATTTGGTTTTCTTTCTGCAGATTCTTCAACCTCATCAAACTCACTTTCTCTCTCTCTCTCTAGATCTCTTTTAAACACACAGAGAATTACGTTGAAGCTCGTATGCATATGTAGATGAGAATCCATGTCATGCTTTTCCACAGCTTTCTTGAACTTCTTTTATGATGAATATTATTCAAGAATTTTACCTTGACGAAGTTCAAGAAAGCTGTGGGAAGACATGCCAATGTCTGGATTTAATTTGTGCCTTTTTCCTTTGTTTTATTTTCTTAAAACTCAATTAATCACTCATAATTCTCTTAAGTTTATGAGACAAAAGCCGCTCATTCATCGTGGAAATGGAGAATTTCACACCTCTTATATAGCCATGGATTCCGACCAACCATCTGCAAGCATGGTAATTTTTTTTTTTTTGCCATTTTTTATTAAAACATTTTATATCCTGCATTTATATAGATATTACTCAGTAATTATGTCTACATCTACTCAAAATTGTGTTATACATCTGCTTCTAATTTAGAGAGAATGTTCATCTACATTTCTCGTACAAGTAATGTCGAAGAACGGAACCAAGGTATGTAATTAATTACAGTTTAATTACATTATTAGTGAAAAATGAGATGCTCTTTTCCATCACTTTTTTTTCAACTTAATTATGTGTTTACTTCAGTTTTCTTGAGCTTCTACCTGATCTGCAAATTTGATTAATGACATAATTAAGTTGGTTTAATGATTTAAGTCTCAATTCTGGATTTTCAAATTAAAAAACTTCTTTTGATATATAGTATGTAAATTAATTGTATATATGAATTTATGCAGTGGTTTAATTCTTCTAAAGGGATTTGCTTAATAAATCTGAAGTATTATCTGCTTGCTATTACAAATAATTAATCGCTTGATTATATATCAACATAATTCAGTTTATAAGTACTAAACTTTAAATATCTAATCACTTCTGGTTTTCAAGTACTCGAAGATGTATATTCACTCTTCAAGCACAGCTTGACCTTAATTGTGAGTTAATTGTCGTGTTTCAAATTTATAAAATCAATTAATCTTGTAAGTTTCTA
This sequence comes from Salvia miltiorrhiza, assembly GCF_028751815.1. Lineage (NCBI taxonomy): Eukaryota > Viridiplantae > Streptophyta > Magnoliopsida > Lamiales > Lamiaceae > Salvia > Salvia miltiorrhiza. The sequence continues at coordinate 8,051,346 of NC_080393.1, forward strand.
AGTGTTTTTTGGTGAATTTATAACATGAAATTAAACTGCGAGTGCACCCGTGTGCTTTATGATGTATCAATCACATAGTTTTTGTCAAATAATCGAATTTTCCTATTGAGAGATGGTGATTTGCGCTGTGTATATATATGCATATATTTGTGTAATGGTACGTACATATATTTTTAGGGTTAACTGCAAAAGAAATACTCTTCAATGCTTACCCAACTACACGTGGTTTTATAAATGTTGGAATAATAACCAAATTGATATTATGATCTAGTTTGTGGCAAAACAAACATAACCCTAAATTTTGCGACATTTAAAAAATTATCACGGTATGATTTTTTAAAATCCAAAAGTTTATTTCTTCAGCATTAATTATCGCAACATTTTTCCAATTTTCTGAAAATTTATGGTGCGTCTATATATCTTAAAATAAAATCACAACATTAGGTTACACTACCATTGACCAAATTTTGATTTTCGACGAAGTTTAGAAATTTTGCAATAACACCCCCTCTTGGGTAATCTTCGTAAATAATTTATTTCGGCAATCTTCCTAGAGTTAGAGGGTTAAAATAAAAATAAAATTAGGACATGTACACTAATTAATAAAATGCACCTGCAAGATAATTTTCAGCCCATTTTTTTAAGTGTCGGGCTTACTTGAAACTAAAATAGGTAAAAAGTTAAATTTTCAGGCTTGCAAAAGTAGGTCACTAATTAAAATGGTAGTAATGCATCCGAAAGACAGTTCTCCACGTATTTTAATTAGTCCTATTTTTGGAAGCTCAAATTTTTTTTTCCTAGTTTTCAAATCAATCTAAGTAAAAAAAATCATAATCCTATCTTGTGTACGTAAACTTTATAAAGGAACCAATGAAACATACATTTTAGGGTGCATGTGTTTGTTTTGACATATTTATGCAGAAGTAATTCCAGAGAACTGTAGCAATTCAATTAGGTCGAACATTAAAAAAAAATAAAAAAAATTAGTCTAGTTGGGTAGAGAGACCGACAAGTAGGATGTGTGGATTTTAAGTACTAATTACAGCTTTGTAACGATACATGTATGCTCCAAACCTTTGTGTTTGTCTCCCATTAATGTGGGGTCGTTCCTCGTATATGTAATAATTTCCTTATATATCATAACCGCGCGAATTCAATAAATTAATTAATTAATTAATTAAGGACGACTATACTATGTATATATAGGTGTGTGTGTGTGTTGTTATATATACATATATAAGTATATTAGTTTGTGCACATGCATGATGTCTAACATTTAGAAGATGCATTCCAATCTGGTGTTTGGTTCCAGTAGTGTACGTGCGTATAAGTTGATGATAATGAAATACGAGATTGGAATATAATAAGGAATTAGGGAGGGCACCCGTGTGTGTGTGTTTGTGTTTTACTGGTGGGCATGCATCAAGATTTACTGCATGCATGAATTGAGGGGGCCGGGGCCCCTCCCCCTCCAAGTGAAACAAGAGTGGGTGAAGAATGTCATTTCAGGAGTTTGGTTTGTATCACAAAAATGGCTATAATTGTTTGGTCTGTCATTGAAGAGAGAGAGAGAGAGAGAGAGAGAGAGAGAGAGAAAGTATGTGTGTATGTGTATCCATACATGCCCGTTTTACACGGATCTCTCCTACTCAAATATTTCAGAAACCTATACTTTTCCATAGCTAGCTTTCTTCATTCATCTTTTCTCTGTCTCTCTGTATATATTTCTTTTGAAATCATATCATACAATGCACTGAATTATTGCATGTGTTCATGTGCACGTGATCATCATCATAATCATCAATCTTTGTCTTATAAGCTTCTTCAATTCGCCAAAACTTTTATTTAACCCGACTACGAATACATTTGATTCGATTAGAGATGTTTGTCGGTCAGGCCAATCCATTCGGTTTAGCACCAATTTTATTGGATTGTCGAGTTATTCGATAATAAGTATTTGACGAAGTTGATTTTCTTTTTTTTTACAAACTCTCGATTCTAACCCTAACTTTCGGGTTTCGTGCGACACCAGCCAAGTTAGAAAATTTACGAAAAAGTTTAACTTCTATGGATGAGTTCTCTTTAGTTGTAAATTTATCATGGGAAATGGTGTGATAATATTATCCATTTGCAGTGAAAATAAGAAATGAGTAAGGGTCAAGTAGGAAATGAGGGAAAAGAAAGGAAGGATTTAAAGGGTGTTATCCCTCATTTTTTCACGATAAATTTACAAGTTACAACCAAAGAGAACGCACCCTATATGTATATAGGGTTAATAGTGTTTTGTATCCCGAACTTTTAGCGTTTTCCACAAAATATCTCGAACTTTCATTATCTTCTAAAATATCCTAAACTTTCAGTTTTTTCCATAAAATGTTCCACCATACAAAATTCGGTGACAAAAAGATGAATTATCTCGCCGAAAGAAATATTTTGGGGACCGCAATTGTTGGAAAACTATATTAGGAATCACCATTATTGGAAAATGCTGAAAGTTTGAGGTTTTTTATCATCTTTCCGTAAATTGAATTTTGTATAACGGGACATTTTATGAAAAAAAAAAACTAAAAGTTCAGTGTTTTTTAAAAGAAAATGAAAGTTTGAGACATTTTATGAAAAACGCTGAAAAGTCAGGACATAAAATAATATTGACCCTTGTATATATGTTCATTAATTTGTAACAAACAAGCACCCATAAAATGAGTGTCATCTCAACTTCGAATTAATTATATGTACAATAACTAATAGGGTTGAGTAGTAAATGCATTTACTATACGATAAAAGGCAAATAGATTTCTAATGTTATGTTTTGTGCAACTAGTTAGATCCTAATGTTTACAAATTGGGCAAATAAAGTACCTATTTGTCCCAATTTATGAACGTTAATTAGAGACCTATTTGCACAAAATATAACGTCAAGACTTATTTGTTTTTGGGTGTAAAACTTTGGTGAGTGTAATATATTGGTTCTTAATCCTAACTAATAAATAATTCTTCGAGAAATAAGGATTAGACGATGTTGAGTTTCAACAAGATAAAACAAATAGATGGGAAGATGGTGTACGTGGCGGTGAAAAATCGGCGAGATATAAGGTAAGCTCCGGACATGCAGCCAAGCTATTTCTCTGACTTCCATCTTCGGCTCTGATTGTCTTTTCGTCAAGTCTGATACAAGGCTTTTTGCAATGCAATAGCTATTAAATTTAGAAATCGACGTAAATGAATTATGGCGAAATAGGCGTAATAGAAAGAGCATAATATTATTCATATTCGACAAACATTTTTCCTAAATGATAATCTTTTTATAGGCGTTGGAGTTAAATGACACAGAAATGATGAAATTGTGAGTATGACTTCCAAATATTTGACCAAAACACATTTTAGAAGCACTTGATTTTTATTTTATTTTACTAACTCTCATAAGCAAAATGACGCACTTTAAAAACAAGTAAGCAGTAAACATTGAGATTAATTAAGTGCTGTTTATTGATTTATAAGTTTATGGCCAAGGAAATATTATGTCATCTGTTTTTGATCTCATAATCGTGCAATCTCCATAATAATAATAATAATAATATCTAGTTAGTAGCTGCATCTGTATAGTTGGTAGTTGGGGCAGTAGCATGGCAAAAATGTTAAATCATGTATGAAAGCAGATATTCTTGTAATATGCATCTACCAATCAAAATTCAAAAGAAAAAAATCCCTCACTTGCCGATCATCCTTTTATATTTTGTTCTTTACTACTTATCTTGTCGTCTCGTTTCCGGAGGCTATGAATTATTTACTCTATCAACATTTTTTTTTCCGTCAATCAATGATGCTATTGTAATAGTGTTATGCGATTTTATATATTTTAATTTATTTATTTCGTTTGCCACAGAGATTATTTGATCTTCTATTTGTTGCTATCTAGATTGCAAGTTGTTCCATATATGATACTTCATCTGTTCCACTCTAATAGGCTCACTTTTTTTCGATACGAAAATTAATAAATTTATTTTAAAAGGAGGAAAATGGTGTACGTGTTCCACACTAATTAAGTATATTTTTTTTATTCAAAATAGAAAACAAATCTATTATAATGGGACGTCTCAAAAAGGAAAACGTAAAATGGGACAAAGTGAGTACTATATACTATCATTCCATAAATTTTTTCCATGATCACGCGATTCGGCTCTCGCCTGTGAGTTACATCATCATATCTTTGTTGCCAATAATTAATCAGATTAGCTCATTGTGTGCAATTTCCTACTTATCATATCCGTCCACCAATTCGTGTCTTAATTTTTTATTTAGCTTCGGATCGTATTGTTGTATGGTGCAACATGTTACACAATAGATTTTGTAAATTTTTTTTAATCAATAAAAGTTCAAATCGGGTCAATTTGCATGAGAATGTTATATTTTTATATTGTCTTCAAGTATTATTTTACTAAATGCTCTAGTCAATGGTATAACTCTTAAGTACTAGACTACTACTAATTGGCTACTTACATAGTTATATGACCTCGTAAGTTTAATTGAAAAAAATAATTCTCAATTTCACCAATTGTAATATAAATATAAGAGTTTTTTATCAATAAAAATTGTCAAGGCAAACCAAAATTCTTATTATAACCATGGAGAAGCTTATTATCCCAATTTATTTATAAAGAAAGTAAAACGAGCGGAATGAAATTAAATTAAAAAAAAAGTTAAAAACAAATAAAAATTTCGGGACACTTTTGCTATTATTATTCAGAATATTGGGGTTTAATTTGAAATACCCAAAAGTACAGGGAGCCTTTTGCAATTTTTCCAAAGTCTCTGTCGACTTCTCACACCTGACCTGACCTGTTGACAAGCATTTCTACTCTTCGAAGCAGCTCAGCTCGTCATCAAGAATCACGCAAAAAAAAAATCTCACAGACAATTCGCCAAACATCTTGCGGCCATGAATCTATACGGACTCGATAGCTCGCTCTTCGAATTTGGCTTCAACGACCCATCTCTCATCGAGTCGATTTCGAGCTCCCACTCGATGATCACCGATAGAAGATACATAGAGAGAGAGGAAGATAATTTACTCAAACTTTCGAATTCAATCTTGAAAAATATCAAGAGGGCTAGCAGTCCGCCAAAGCACCGTCACGACGGCACTTCGCCGCTGCCTCTCGGAATGGATTGGAGCCCTCCTCCTCGCAATTGGGTAATGTTATAGTATGCTGCTGAATTTTCATTAGGAATATGAAATCTTGTTATCTGTAGCGCAGATGATGTGTTTTACATGGGTTAGGTAGTGATATTTGAAATGATTGCGTTGTCAGACCAAATTTGGATGGATAGTAGTGTTGTTATGCTTTTAAGTTTATATGATAAAATATGATATGATTTTTTATTTTATTTTTTTGAGGTAAATTCTTACTTTTTGTTGTTCTTTTGATGTGTGATAGTGACTCTTCTCCACACACACGCACGCACACACACTGACACATATATGTGTGGTGATTGAGGCAATGGTAAGAAATATGATGTTACTATTATTTATCTTTTCCCCAGATGTTGTGCCTGTAATGATGTTAGCTGTTCTGTATTCTGCATTATTGCTTCGCTTTTAATTCAAATCTTACATGGTAAACACCATGTTTGGATACCTTATTTTACCCCCCACAACACAAGGTCTATTGCTTTCAATCGTTTAAGAACATGACTTTAATTATGACACTGGTGGCTTCTTCCTCGGGAAATTCATGAATATGCCTCCCACCGTGGCTTGGCTGAAATTTATTGTTCAGTTATTGTTCTACTAGAAGGACTACCTCATTCTGATGACTAGGTTGATTACACTCAATCTTTATGGACTTCTAGAAAAGCTAAACATGCTTGCTGGATTAACCAAATCAAGGTTTCTGCTACTTTTTAGAATCAAGAAATGATTCATACACCTGATTCTGCATCAAATTTGTGCCCATTATGTTCGTTTTTGGTAAATTATGGCATACCTAAAATTGATCGTTTACTGTTTCTGTAATTGCATGAATTCCTGTTTTTTCAATGTAGGGTGGGGTGAACACAATATGGCCTCATGATTTCCATACAGGATGGAGTTATTGTGTCACAGTTCCTTCATGGAGCATGTTAGCTGAATCAAGAGGCTCTGAACTTGTAGTGGTAAAAGATATTTATTTAGCTTCTTTTATTGTTGTGTAGATCTTTTTATAGCATACAGCTATGCTTCGATGTCTCGTAATATTTTGGTTATGTAATAATTGTATTTAAACTTATGTTACCGTCCATTGTAACATAAGACTAAAAGATGTTTTAATTACTTGAAATGTGCTCAGACTAGTTTCTTGTTTACCCACTTCATTCCTCGTCTTCATCTATCTTTCCTGTCCTTATTCATTTATCTTCCTGCACTTCATCTTCACTCACCCGCATCCCAGCTCGACCTCCCAACTCCGACATACATAGCAAAGAAAAGGAGATGCTGCTCAATTATGTTGAGTAGAAATATTTGTCTTTGTCAAGTTTTTGATTATTTGGCAAAAGTAAGATAGGTCTTCGATGGATAGTAGATACAGCCAGTTTTGCTATACCAAGAAGATCATGCATGTATTAGAAGCTGGGAATTTCGTTCCTGTTTTAACATTCCTACACCACAGTTTTACAGGGTTCAAGTTGGTTTGCAGTCGCCCGAAGGAGCTACCTCCACACGTGGAGTGTTGAGGAGATTTAGTGATTTCTTAAAGCTGTCATCTGATGTGAGTTACATTTATTCAAGATTGCTTATGGGGCAACTAACTAAAATCTCGTAATTAGACTATAACATTCATTTTTATCTTTATTATTGGTATATTTTGGGTAGTGCTCAATAATCTTTTGTTTGATGATGCTTCCAATGAGAACAGCACAAACTGTGACATTTTTCATTGTCTTCTCCAGCTGAAGCAGTCCTTCCGCAATAAAAAGTTTCCCCCTGCCCCTCCAAAGGGGCTTCTGAGAATGAAGAACAGAACACTTTTGGAGGAAGTGCGTAAATTCTACATTCTGTCTTTTGCTGCTCGTATGCAATCTCTAAATTTATCTGACACTGATAAATACTTTCTAGCCCTTTCTGTTTTATAATGAACAAATCTGAAATGATGTCGACAGATGTTTTTATGGGCTCGATGTACAAACTTGCATGGGTGTCTTCAGATTTGGAAGGAGACACTCTTATAACCATTTTTGTTGTTTAAACCCACTAAATAAGCTTGCAACAACATAGATTAGTCAAGTTATTCTGTTGTTCATAATTGTCTAGTACTTCCTTAACCTCACAAGAACACAAGGTAAAATACTTCAAGAAATGTGATTGCGTATTTTTTTTAGAATATTTTCCAAGCAGTAATACGCATGTGAGGCAGTGAATATGTTGTTTCCTGAATTGCTGTCAGATAAAACATGTTAATTTGTTATTTTGTGTTGACGTGAATCACTAAAACAACATTGGTGGTTACTTATTTTATCACTTTGATCACAGCGTAGGTGTTTTTTGGAAGAATGGATGTCACAGGTACTCTCAGATATTGATGTCTCAAGAAGTGTTCCCGTAGCATGCTTTCTTGAATTAGAAGCAGCTGCCAGGTCATGTAATGCATCTCCCTGCTCATCATAGAAATTATATATAAGCTTTTTCTGCTTCGAAGTAATAGTGTAATACACATATATCCTTTCTTCGTGTTGCATGGATCTTTAGTTTTCATTCGAAGCTCATCTAGCTATACTGACCTTTCAGCATTCCGGGAGTCAAGTCATGATGAGGTAGGTTTGAGTTGCAAAAGCAGCAGTTCATCAGATCCAATTTCAAGCCAGAATGACATTTCTGTGGCTCCTGGCACTTCAGCATGGGCATCAAACAGTGGAAGCGGGTCTACTAGTGAAACATCTGAATCTCGATCAGATCTGTATGTGAAGGATAACTACTCTGAATCTGATGAGGGAAATCCAGTCCTTGAAAACAATTCTGTGAGTCCTGTAGAAGCTACCGTAAATGAGGCCTTCTCTGAAAATAATAATGCTACCCTCTCCAAAGAGTTTGGTGAAGGGAAGGAAGAAAAAAATGTGCATAAGCCATTTAATGGAAGAATTAACTTGGATAAAATTCACACATGTCTCTCATCTACTCTGTCACACCATCATGATAGTGTTGAAAATCGCCCTGACCAAGAAAACTTAGCAACAGTTAGCCATCCTAAAGGTTTGTCAAGAGAAATCCCCCAGGGATGCACAACTTCTGCGGCAGCAAATGAAAATTCTACTTCATGGGACGTTCACCAAGACAATGGTAAATCATCTAAATTCTCTGGAAGTGTTGAAACTTCAGCAGCCATAGACACACTTGACATCTCAGATATGCAAGTTAAACCTGATACACTGGTGGTTCTTCCATTAGATGAGCAGCAGAAGGTGAGCAGGCTTCTGACTAACATGCAACAACGGTTAGTCACATCAAAAACTGATATAGATGATCTTATAGCAAGATTAAATCAAGAGGTTGCTGTAAGACTGTATCTTACCACTAAGGTGTGTTCAGTGTTTTCATATTTGCCTTTCCTATTTCTGTATTGAATTTAATTTAAGTACTCTCAACTCATGTCTAATAAATTGTCTGCTCAGTAGGTAGATGAGCGGTGCCTCTGTTCACATAACATGTTGCATAAAATTATTTGAACTCTAAGTTGCATAATAATTAATAACATGAAAAGTGTTATGAACTTGGGAACAACGAGAAATGCACGTCATGGTGGATGAAGAGTCTTATGTGATCAGATTTGATTATGTTGATCCTTGTGTGTTACCATTAGTTAGAAACATCCCAATAAAAACATTGTAAAGAGAGTCTTATGTGGTCCCATTTGATTATGTTGATCCTTGTTTGTCACCACTAGTTAGAAACATCCCAATTAAAACATTGTACTCCCTCCATCCCCCATAAGTATGCATAGGTGCTTCCGGCACATGTTTTAATGAAAAGTTGTTTAGAGTATTGATAGTGGAAAAAGGGTCCCACATTAAGGGTATTGTTAAGTAGATTGTGGGTAAATAAGTGTAAGTTACAAGGGTAAAATTGTTCAAATTATATATGGGGTAGAGTCCAAAAATAGGGTGTGCATAAATATCCCCCCACGTATCAAAAAGAAAAGAGGGATGGAGGGAGTATATTATATCTGAATGCCCTACGAAGTTCAAGAAACTGAAGATAAGCTATTATTATTGTCATCTTTTACAGGTCAAAGATTTGGAAACTGAACTTGAATCTTCAAAGCAGATTGGCAAAGAAAATCTCGAGCAGGCACTTTCTATTGAGAGGGAAAGATTTACGCAGCTACAGTGGGATATGCAGGAATTGAGAAGAGAGGGCATGGAGATGGAGTTAAGGATGAAAGCAGAGCAGGTTCGCATTTGTTCTTGTGCACAACTTGTTCCAATTTCCATTTTTAGGAAAGTTAGTAGTAATTTGACTAATCTCAGGATGAAAAGGTTCATATTGAAGAGGAAAAAGCTTCAATCATTAAAGAGAAGGAAGCATTGCGGTTAGAGTTGGATTCTGCTAGAGAGCAGCTAAAAAATCTGCAGAAATTTAACGAAGAGGCAGACTTAAAATCAAAATCAGATGTTAAACTTCTTGTGAAGGAGGTTAAATCACTTCGAACTTCTCAATCAGAACTGAAGCAGGAGTGCGACAGAGTGTCAAATGAGAGGATAGAATTGAAGGTAATTTTTTATTTAGTTATACTATAGTTTTTAAATTTATGTGTAAAACAAATGGTAACTTCGATACAAAATCTAATGTCGCTCTAAAAGAATTACTGGATAGCTAGAACAGATATGTTGCAGTGAGAGCACATTGAGAGAATTTGCATCTTAACTTAATATGCTCAAACTATGATTAAGGCCTACCCCTTACCATTTTCAATTGATTCCTGAATCACTGTTTTCCATTGCATATGTTGACTGTCGTGGTCTTCTGTGACCTTGGTCTCATTAATGCTACCCTTGATGCAAAATAATGGATAATGCTGATATTCTTCTCAATAGACAAGCCTACAAAAGGAAAGGGCGAAAAGGGATTGTATTGATGCTGCCAACAGAAAGTTGCTGCATGAATGTGAAATTCTTCGTAGTCGGCTCAAAGAATGCGGGGCTAAGTTTCTGGTTGAGCAAGAATATAAGTTAAAGATGGAGTCGCCACCTGATGCTATGGATGTACTAGCAACTTCTGAAAACCGTATTAGTCTTCTTCTGGCAGAGGTAATATCATGACCAACTGCACTCTGTTCAGATGATTGGAGAAATGAACTGCTACTTAACTTATATTAACGATGTATGTCACTAAACAGGCACAACTCCTTGCACAAGAAGTTGCCACTCCAGTATCGAGTGACCTGATGACGATAGATGATGAATTGAGGAAGATGCTGACAGATGTTTTTATCGACAACGCCATTTTGAGGAAACAGGCAAATTCCATTATACACTGCGCTTTAGATGCAACTCATACATCTCCCAAAGAGGATGATGCGCCTTCCAGAACAACTGTAATCAGCAAATTTTTCGATTTATGATGTAATTAAGACTGTTTCTGTCCATAGCGAAAGCAGATTGCAGATCCATATGCATATAATGCTGAGATATCTTAAGTAAGAGTTGATTCTCTCTACTACTGTAAATGGAAGATAATGCGTTTGTGCCTTCAAGATGCTCCGCAGAAATTCATTAAATAATGTATTTGTTGCCCATTTGTAGTTCATACATTTGGTGGGAAATTACACTTTAATACCCAAATTATTGATAGTTTCATCATTATGTTCCGATCAAAAGGAAATACTAACAATTAGACACCCTAACTATCAAATGTTTAATGATTCTTAGAATTAAATTTTCGACGATGAAAATCCTACATGGCACACCAGATGTGCCACAAGTTGAGCTCGATTTTAATTAAATAAATTAAAAATGAACCTCCAAGGGCTTGATGCCAACTCATTTTGTCATCAAATGACAACTTTTTATGCCAAGTTACATAAATTTATTTTCATCACCAAAAATGTTTTCTGATGCAGAGGTTCAGCATGAAATTAACGTAATGCTGGAGAAAATAATTCCAAAACAAAAAAAAGGTGTAGTTTACTAGTCTCCTACTCGATAAAGTTACAATGAATTTGGGTATTTAGTATGAAAACAACAATGACATCTAATATGAACAACACAAGAAAATAAAAAACGACGTCGTTAGCATAGAAGGGAGAATTACAAGTGCAAATGTGATTTGTCAATACAGAAATGGCATCCTTCTCTGAGCATCACAATCTGTAATTTGGAGCTTGGTGGCCACTAGTCTCTTAGAGCCAGAAACCGAAACAAGCTTGAGCACAAGAGCCTACTTATCTGCGCCGCCAAACATACCCATCATATCCTTGGAAGAACCCATCTGCTTCATCAAGCTTTGTAAGCCGCCCATGCCGCCAATCTGTTTCAGCATCTGGGGCGGAAGGACTTTGCTCATGTGCTGTGCGTTCATGTTTCGCGAAAGTGCACTCATGTCTCCTTTCTTTGGGATCTTAAGACCCTTCATCTTGCTCCAAATCTTGGCCAGCCGCTTGTACTCTTCCAACATTTCCATTACATCCCTTATAGGACGACCACACCCTCTTGCTATCCGTATGATACGGGATTCATTCATGAGTTTTGGGTTGGAGCTGTCCAACTCTGTAATAACTTTTTTGGTAAGTTTATGCAATATAGCTTGATTCATGTATGAGTATTTTATAATGAAATTATGGACTAGCAAACACCTAAACATAACCCCATGCCATAAATACTTGCCTTCATTAGTCATCGAGTCCATCATTGTCATATATCTTTTAATCTTTGCCTGGCTTTCCTTTTCACGGCCCTTGGGCATCAACTCTTGACTAAATCCTGGAAGCATAGAGAATACCTTCAAACAAGAATACGTGTGTTGGTAAGTTCGCAACTACTACAAAAGTTTATCCAGTACAAAGCACTGTGTATAAAGAAGCATTAAGAACAAAAGACCATAAAAGAACCATGGCAGATGAATACCTTTTTATGACCATATATATGTCCAATTCAAACGAGAACCTACACTAGTTTTTTCTTACCCATAGTATGTATTATTGTAAGTAAAAAAATATGCAAGCTAAGTAAATTAATCATGTATTTATTGTGTATCCACACAATGCAAGGAGCATTTTTCATTTTAGAGTAACAAAGCAAGATGCATTATGACTAGTGATCAATTAACAGAGTTACATTGATAGACATTATTACTTCAAGTAATTGCTTTCAGGACATCCCTGGGCAGCAACATGAACTGCAGCAGTCAAAAGACTGTTGCTCAGACTTTTAGAAAAAGTGAAAATAAAAATGACAGGCACCTAAGAAAGCAGTCGTGTGGTCACAGCATAGACAACTAATAAAAATAGAGCAAGCAATTATAACTTAATTGAGATAGGTAGTCAACTAACATACCTGACCAATAGGGCCCATTTTAAGTATATTCTGAAACTGCTCGTACATGATCCTCAATGTAAAATTTCCTTCAGAGAGCTTTTGGAGAAGCTCAGGCTGTTGATCCATCGGAACAACTTCTTGAATTTTGTCCATGAAGCCAGACCAGTCACCCATACCTGTGGAAATCAATATGTTAAAATATTGCTTGTTTGAACAAAACTAGCAGCAAAATAAAAGCAACCATAATTAGGAATGTTACCTAAAAGACGGCTGACAAATGGTTTGACATCAAATATTTCGAACTCGTCCATATGTTCTCCCGTCCCAATAAATATGACTGGACTTTTTGTTGCTGCAACCCTGTAAATAGAGTAAAGGATCAAGACATATTCCACAAGATAGCATATAATTGTTGTCTGCAGGTCAGAAATTTTTTCTTTATTGTACAAATGAGCAATAATCAATTGCATGAAGAAACTCCAAGGACCTAAAAGGCTAAAAGTAGCGGCATAACATCACTATGTCACCAAATTACATGTGCAACTTAATGTTAGACACAAATCCAACTCGTTTAGCTCGAAGGTTGGAACCATTCCATCTCCACTCAGAAATGGTGGAGAGAGCAGCACTAAATGGTTCTGCTAAACAAATATTTCTGTGACTTTAATTTCATTATCTGTATTTCCAAACACTATAAAGCAGCTTTCAGAAATAAAAAATATCTTTAACTAACTCAGATTCACTCCTCTACTGCGCTACATATTGCCCTTGGTTTCTACTATTGTAAAACTAAAATCTAATAAACATAACTATCCAACACCACGGTACCTATCATAACTTTTAACCCTAAAATATACACATGATACCATCATGAATCTGTTGGCCCAAATTTTATCATGGAAGACCGGGCAAATTTTACCAACAACAAATTATGGTCTCCTAAGTTATATACAAGCAGAGCCAATAGACCCCATACCAAGTAAAAAATTCTCTACCCTTCCACGAATTATGGTGGACCAGCATGCGACGCGATAATTATGGTGGACCACATATCACTTTCTACTGCATCACTTAAACTAAAAAGTACACTATGTTACTTTACTACACTTACGCGCTGAGAGCACCACCTCCCTTTGCATGGCCATCCATCTTTGTGATAATCACAGCTCCAACAGGAACACTTTCCTTAAATGCTTGAGCCTGGTCAAATGCAGCTTGACCAATACTGCTATCCATAACAAATATGACAAGATCTGGTTTCTGGAATATCCAAAAGAGGAAGTCATCATTATCAAATTCGAGATCTAAATAAAAACATCAGAAAACACCATAAAGCATACCGTTGCTTCAGAAACTTGACGCATCTCCTCAAAAAGTGCTGCTTCCTGCTTGTGACGTCCACTGGTATCAACAATTATGAGGTCACAATTTTCCTTCTTAAATCTCTCAACTCCTTCTACCGCAATTCTTACAGGGTCGGACTCCGTATAGCTGTTACAGAACACATTAAATATACCAACTGGAAACAAGATTGCTTATAACTACCTGCGTAAGACTCTAACATCAAATAAAAACAAATGATACCCAATTATGGAACTAAGATTATTGCATATGTTTCTTTAGTTATACACACAAACGATACACAATATAAAATGGAGGTACAACTAAAATAATATGCTTATTGTAATATAATATTCCACCAAGTCGAGCCCAGTTTTCTTCAGGAACCTATCTTTGTGCTTTGAAAGATAAGAATAGAAACTGAAAAAGGAAAAACCATAGAAAAGTGCATAAATTAGTCTCTCTTCGCGATTGCTCAAAATATTCACAAAAAGAGTTCTAGACCATCATTGACTGAAGTGAACTTAACTTTCTAATTTGACCAACAATAACTTCAACAAGTTTGCTAGAGAGGAGAAAATTGTCACCTAATCATACATTATCCTACTTTCCTATACAAAGCCCCTACAACCACCTCGAACCCTCACATGCTAAAACCGAAAAGGGGTGATAGAAGGAAATCCTGAATTTAGTTGTTTAGTTGAAGGCCATTTTATGTCTTGTGATGAAACACCATTTAGACAACCTTATTTTTCATGGAATGAAACAGATAGTAATATCTATATACTCAGGTAATTGGGCAAACAGAAAAATGTTTTTGGTTCTTCGCCTCAGCGAGGGATATAGTAATCCATCAAATATAGATATAAATAATACCTTCCATAAAAAGGAATTTTAGCTTTTGTGGCATTCTGCTTTAACTGGTCAAAAGCACCAGCTCTAAATGTATCAGCACAAACCAAAGCTGGTTTATAACCCTTCTTTTGGTGGTAGTATGCGTACTTTGTACAGGTGGTCGTTTTCCCAGATCCTGGAATCAAGTTCAAGCCAACAAACGGTAATGCATATACATATCACAAGTGGTAATTGCAAAATATGAATGCGGATAAGATTAGCAGACTTCCAAACCAAAATAGAGCTATATACAATCTACACAGATGACTATCATGGGCATGCTCCAATGTCATGGTAGCAGCATACCTTGTAGACCAACAAACATTACAACACTAGTTTTCCCTTTCTTTGGAGTGAAAGATGGCTTCCCTGGATCCAGTATTTTACATAGCTCATTAAAAACAGCCTACAGAAAGCAAGGGAAAAAGAAAAAAAATGTAAGAACAACAGAGGCGTCTGAAAAGATAAACCAGATAGAACTGAACCTCACAGCAACATATAGAAGCTATAAAGTGGTACTACTAACATAGAGAAAGAAGCAGAAATACTTGCATAATCATGCATGGGTCAACCACATTCTTACTGACATATTCATGCATGCTTATATCCAAAAGTAAGACCAAATTTGAACAGTAAACGCCACAACACCCTCAAAGAATAAAATTTCATCAGATCAACAGTACTATCAAAATGCATTAATCAATAAAACCCTAAACCCCTTCTCGAGCCTACTCTGATATATATCAAATGGTAGATAGGAGAAATGTGATATCTTTGTAATTGAGTAGATAATATTAATATCAAGAGTTTCAAGCGTAATCACTGACAACCTCACCTTCTAATATTTCTAGTTCCCCATCCCCCTCACAGCAACAACAATGAAAACAGCAAGAGGGAGCAGAAGAAGAAAGAAATAAAATGAATTAGATAACAGATAAATAGACATAAAACAGATTCTCAGGATAGAAAAACTAATTATGTCCAAGTCCTATTTAATCGTTTCAATGTATCCTAGATTTCAATCGACGGAAGTTCACATAGTGATATAATAGACTTGAAACACTTTTTTCCTCTCCTCTAGTTTCTGCCACATTAAGCTCTCCGAGTAAGATTTCTTCCAAGCCCTTAAATCTCAAATTGGAACAGAATTCAGCGACAAAAATTCGAACTGAATTGAAAAAATCAACAGTCAATAGAACCAAAAATAAAAAAACAAACAAAAGTAAAGGCTTCACCTGTTGGATGATTTTACGTTTATTGTGGCCAGCTGCTAGATCATCGAGATTGACGATCTTCTTGATATTGGTCTGCATATCGCGAACGAGCTTGAACTGAACATCGGATTGGAGAAGCGCACGCGTGATCTCGTTTAGACAATCGTTGAGCACTTTCTCGTCAATGATAGTCGCATTGCTCATCTGTTGAAGAGCACGGGAGATGCTCCCTCCTAACTGTGCGAGCACCATCTTCGCCGATCGTGGGTGATTCAATTAGGTTTAGGGTTTAGCCTGGGTCGCCGGGAAAGAGAGAGGGAGAGAATCAGGGTGTTGTGGATTAGGGCGATATCTACAAACCAAGGCAAGGCAAGTGAGAATGAATGGATTTGGATTTTGTAATTACGATCTTTCAGAAGAATTCTTGCGACTCACTGCCTAAATATTTTTCTAAAGTTTCTACCCCTTTTCCATCTAAATAATTAATACGCTCACAATTCACATTCACATTTAAGTAATTACAAACAGATTTTTAATGTCATCGAATGGTAGTGGTTTAGGGCGATATCAACGAATCCAAACGAGTATTTGTTTTTCCTCAAAAAAAAGAAAACTTATTATACATTTTTATTTATTTATTTTCTTTGGGTTTTGTTAGGTAACAGATGATTGTTTGGTATAAATTACATTGTCCAATAAAATCAAAAGTGAGCAAAAATTATATTCTCTATGTCCCAATAAAAATAAAAATAGTTACCTTGCCATATTTATTTGTACTTCCACTATAAGTGACCCAAATTTAAAATAAAAAAGATGTGGGCTCTATTAAGCTCAAACTAATCAAAATTTGTTCACGCTAATTAGGGCCATTAAAAAAGCATTTAATAACATTAAACGTTAATGGCCACTCTCAATTAGACCATAACAATCACTTTCTTAACCTTTATGTCAAAAAAAAAATAGTCATTTTTATTGAGACGGAGGGAGTACTATGTAATCCTGTATAATTATTATTCCTTACGTTTCACTCTAATAGACTTATTTGTTTTTTGCACAGAGATTAAGAAACTTACTTTTTAGAAGGATAGTCTATATTTTTTTTTACTTAAAATGAAAAATGAGTCTATTAAAATGGAACAGATGAAATATTAATTTTATAAGTATCTCACATTATCCTATGTAATTATGTATAACTATTATTAACTTTATAAGTATTTCACATTATCTTATGTGATTTTGTATAACCATTATTAACTTTATAAGTACCTCACATTGTCATGTACACATACAAGTCCTTAGTAGAATGATTTATTTAATTTAGTTTTTTAGGGAAATTTAATTTGGTTTGTTATTCATTTAAAAGCATTTGTTTTCCAAAATTCTTTTTTGGACTCATACTTGTGTATGTCCCACTATTTTTTCGAAAATGTCTCATTTTTAAAAATAATTATATAATAATAGTCATCGTTTTAAAAACATCTTATTTATGTTCCAAATATGAAAAAAATACAATACATATATATGTATTATCTTATTTGTATCCCCAAAAAAATACAACGCCAAAAGTGTGACGTGTATTGCCGGAGCTTTGACATGGCATATACACGTGGAAACACAAAATGATTTGGCAAAAAATGATTCCAAGTCACCATCCACTTCCGACTTCCCCATCTCTCTCTATAATAAATTATTCATCGGTCCCCCGATTTGACAAATCACACAATTTGGCCCAATAGAACATAAACGAGCCCAAAAATTTGATTATAGAAGCCCATATTCCAGTTTAAGATATAACAAGTTGAATCAGTCAAGGCTGATTACTTGAGAAGGAAAAGGAGGGGGGTGACATTGGCTTGCTTCAGCCTTCAGGGATATTGTAGAGCATTTTCACACAAAAATAAACAATGAGTAATGATTCATTTTCATATCTATATACTATTTCAATGAATAGCGAGTAACATTCATTTTCACATATGTAATTTCATGAAATTGAGTAATAATTCCTTTTCATATCTAAAGTTCGGTAACCTAATGCAGCAGATTAACCAAGAAAACACGTAAAGATACGAACAACCTTTAAGAAAATTAGTAAATTAATTTAGGCCGGAAACAGCCCCAACTTATATATGGCATTATACTGATATCAAGGTTTTATACATAATCTTAGTGTTGAACATTTTGGCTTACAACCTACAGAAAACCTAGGCAGCAGTTGGTGCCCGCACACACAATAACTCAGTTCCACCAATTTATTAGAATACATCTGGATGGAAACGCCCCGGAAAGGAGTTGCTCAGCTGCGCGTGCTGCAAACGCAATGTCAATGCGTAGTTGTTTGCCTGTACGAGTGGCAACACAAACCAAATAAACCAAATACCAACATTTTGAATTTGTTAAGCATAAAACAAAATGAAGTTCAATGTATTAACCTCAAGAGTTCGCAACTGCTCCTGATACTGTGCTAACAATTGCTTTATATGCTGCACCTCTTGGTTCTTCTCATCATTTTCCTTTTGACGCTCGTGCTGGATGGCTACAGCACGCTTGAGGATGACATTATCCCGGAGAAGAACTTCGATATGTTCCTTCAGCATCAGATTTTCCTACAAGGACACAAAGATCATTGTTAACATAGCAATGGTAATGGAATTTGATTTTTTGGTTTGCATGTACTGGTACCACCAAAAGAGGAGTAATATTTTTCCAGAAATCAAAGCATATCAGGATTCAGCATCATCCTTTCCCACAGGATGTCAGAATATGGAACTGATATTTTTTCGCTGATAATTAGTTAATCCCATCTACAAAGGCAATGCAAACTTCATCTGGCATGAATATTCACATCAAATGTATGCGATTGTGAGAAATTGCCAATCTGAATGAAAGGACATGAGCTACAATTTTTTAATTAATCACATATTTATGCCAGACAGAGTATGGATCCTGACCTTATGAAAACTTTGAGCTGTCTCAACACTGGCCCGAGAGCTGATAGATTTCTCCAAACTCTCCAATATGCTGGCTGCTCGGAATCTTGCATCATCTATGCTAGAAGCATTCATCATCTCCCTCACAAATAAATCCACCCATTCTGCACCATCTGCCGGTAGGTTGTTTTGAGATTGAGGCTCCTGCAAAGGAACTGAATCCCCACCAGTTTGTGATGCAGCTGCCAATCAAATCAACCCCTATCACCACATCTTCTATACAAATTCTAAATTCTAAAAAGCATTATATAGTTAGAATGCTCCAGAACAAAAAATGGAGATGTCAAAATAATTTCAGAGAGCAATTTTTTTAAGCATACACCAGAACATGGCACAATGCTAAATGTCCACCAATGAAAATTCTCTATGAACAACATTGATTAGAGTTAGAGATCAAGCAACAGAAAATGTAACAAGCTTCAACATGCCAAGTCCTGAGACTCTGGATCTGGAACATACAATCCTTCATGTGGAGCTGCTGCTACTTGCAAAAATATATCCCTCTGTTTGACCACCAAATAAAATGTAGAATCTCCAGGTTGTTCAGCTGCTTCAGCACTTTGACTAGAATTAAAATATATTTACAATCTCCCAACAAAATATGCTCGGACATAACTAAGGGCAGCTAGACATGACCATCTGGATATATGATAAGCGTTAGATCAGCTGCAGTCTGCAGATTTAGGATTATCTTTATTGTATTAGTTTTTGGTTAGTTCATAGTTACCTTTTATTTTTCGCAGTAGTTCAATTATTTAGGGTTAAGTTATTTAGGTCAGACTCGTGGGCTCCAAGTTATTTAATTGGGCCTCAAGTCATTAGGTCTATATATAGTTCTTTACGACTTAGGGTTAATTATCTTGGGATCATTGTTTAGGGACAGCAATAGCTGTAGGGCAGAGATATTTTTCTCTGAGGGCCTCGCAGGAGGAGTTTATATATCGTATTTTTATTTTCTTTCTTATTTCTTCATCTTCATACGCCTTTACTCTATCAATAAAAGAGGGTATGGGAAGTCACATTGCTACGGCATCATCTAGGGTATTACTCTGATTTTTTTGAAAAAGAATATCTAATTTTTACATGATGTTATGGGCGTGCTCCAAGTTTTACCCATTTATTTGCCTATTTCATTTACTTTGTATACTTACATTAAAATGTGAAAAAAAATAGATTATAAGCATAATGTATATGTTCATTAAATTACACAACTATTGTCTAAGGTTTATGATAAGAGCCTCAAAAGAAAGACAATCTAAGGCAGGCTCTTGGTGCTGCCTAGGCCTAGGAAGCCAAGGTTGCCCCTCGCCACCAGCATCTGTGTAGTGATTTCTGTAACCTTGCTGTAATGCAATTGTACTTTTACGAATTGAATAAATCTGAGTCATTCATTGTGTGAGGACTTTATAAGAGGGGTTGAATAGTGGAATACAATTTTCAACTAGGACTGATCGCAGGAATAAATAAATAAATGCATCTGATTCGAGTCAATATATAATATCGGTACAAGAAAACACAAGCAATAATGCAAAGACATGTAATGTGATGCAAACATCTGTTTTCGTAACAGGGAAAATAAATTAGGGCACCGGATCGCCACATGGAATGAAAGCCAAGCATGTATCTTAAACCTAAGTATCAATCCATGCGTGCTTACATCATCTAAAGAGTAGATTCAATGTAAACAGATACCTTTGTCCATTGTTGCATTTTCTTCAGCACTTGTGCCAATCTTGTCATTCACATCATGTCCACGGCAAAACTCATGAAGTTTCTTAATAGCCAAATCCAAGTCATTGACGGACTCTTCCATAGCTTTCTCTAAAAGCTGATAAATAGTTATGAAATATAAGAGGCCACACATCTAGATTAAAAGGATATTTACAACTCATTGGGGTAAAGAAAAATCACCAATCAAATTCTACAAAAAGGCATGAAACAAAGATTAAAAGGATATTAATCATATTGCATGTTACAAGTATTCATTCACGAACAATATATATTCAAGGCATTAAAAGGTTGATTTATTATAAAATATTAGTACAAGAAGTATGATGTTAATCACTGGTACAATACCACACCACAAAAGAATGCCAACAGATTGGAAATTGAAATCAAGATTTCTGGCCAAACAATCCCAGAAGAACTTTTTCGTGCATAAATATATCCAGTAGAATGAACCAAGTAGAAATTTATATCCATAAGCCAAAACATGGAGTAAAATTCAATCACTTCAGTCATTAACACCTAGAAATCTAGATCTGTGGAAGCCTAGTACCGAATATATCCTAAACTAGTGAAAAATTCACCTGAATTTCCAGCTCAGGAAACAAAGCCTTGAGCTGATCAACCGAACTCGTTTGAACCGGCGGGGAGTACGTGAACCGGACCGGTGACGTGGACGAAGAGCATCGGAACTTCTTGTAAGCTGGCGGCGATGCAGAGTCCGGCGATGACGCCGTGGCGTCGATGTCCTCGAAGAACGACCTCTTGCCACACACAATCGCTGACATTTTTGTTGAATTAAAAGAAATTAATTATAAATTCGATTAATCTTGTGTTTCTGGAATTCAAAATGAATAGGAATTGAATCAGGAATCAGGAATTAGGGCTAGGGTTTTGGGGGTGCATCGGAGAGATTCCAAGCTTTTGCTTCAGGGTAGAGATGTACTTTCCCTCGACATCTGTTTTCCTCTTGACAAATATTCTGCGGCGGCGGAGGTGGGTTTTTATAGTGGGGGAATTTACCGCTAAACGCACATTTTAACGTTTTTTTTTTTCTTTCTTTCAATACCCACTTTTATATTATAATAAATCTATGTAGCCACGTTGTGGCCACCCACACATTAATATAATAAGAAAAATTTTGATTTATTTAATTTATTTTTTAAAATAAAAATAAGATTTAGTTATTTTACTATATTCTCTACATTGTACTTATTTAAAAAAAAATTGTATTTTTTATTTTTAATTTATTTTTTAATAAAAATAAAAAAGTTACCAAAAAAATTACAAAAAAATAATTACAATGTAGAGAATATGATAAAATAGTTAAGTCTTACTTTTATGTTAAAAATAAATTAAATTATTTTTTATTTAGGTAAATTATGAGTGGCCACAATATGGCTGTTTAGCATTACCCTTTATATTATCCTCTTACTAAACATGACCACTTATTAAGAACAAAAGTAATTAAAGAGTTAAAACTGAAAAGAAAAGTGATGGAGACACAACTTTTTTAAGATAAAATAATTTTCTTTTCTAAAAATGATCATCGTAATGAGAATCCAAAATGAAAAATTGTCATATTAAATGGAACAGAGGGAATATCTATTTAAACATTAGTATTACTAAATATTTTTTAATACTTTCTCAATTATGTAAAAATAATCCTAATTTTCCTTTTTGAATTGTCCGAAATCAATAGACTTATTCTATTTTATAGACACTATCTCATAATAAATTACCTTCTATATCTATTGATAATATACTTAATTACTTTTATTAAAATTTATGTATCTTCTTTCTAAAATTATTTTTATAGAACGGACGGAGCATGTGTTGGTAAGAATTGTTTGATAACGTTTATAAATATACATCTATGGTATGTTAAATGTGAATGAAAGAATATTAGTTAAAGGGCAAATTGCATGAAAATATCCGACTTTATATCAAAATCTGATTTTTTGACAATTTTTTAATTGTAGTCAAAAAATTTAACGACGTTCCAATTGATAGCAATGTCCGTCCGCAGTAATTTTTCGGCCAAATTAAATTAGGGTTAATGCTTACGTGTGATTAGCATCTAATGTGGCTAACGACGTATGAAAGAAGGAATGTTAGTTAAAGGGCAAATTGCATGAAAATACCCGACTTTATACCAAAATTTGGTTTTTTGACAATCTTTTTAATTGTAGCAAAAATTTTAATGACGTTCCAATTGATAGCAATGTCCGTCCGGAGTAATTTTCAGGCCAAATTAAATTAGGGTTAATGCTTACGTGTGAATTAGTATCTAACGTGGCTAACGTCGACGTGTAATTAGTCTGCTTTTGTGGCATGGAAAATGTGTAATTAACAAATACTAAGAATTAAAAAAACTCAAACGACGTCGTTTTGTGTGGAAGGGAAAAGAGAGGCAAACGACGTCATTTCTAATTAGAGTGGTAAAACGATGGGACACGATGAAGTATCTTCAGAATGAGAGGGTATTGTCGATTTCGAAATCCTTAATCTCTAGTTAATTCAGCTTTCTGAATAAACAATTACTCGAATCCCTACTTCAAGAGTTGTTTATTCTTCAAATTCTTCTTTTCATCATTAACGTGAAGGTGGTCCCAACAGCACGAGCACGAGGACAATAGTGAATGCGAGAGAAATGGGGGACATGTAGGTCTTTACTCCATTTTTTGCTTTAAAAAAATTACTTTTTGAGCTTGGGTTATTATCGCCTGTAGTCGATTGTAGGGTTTATTTTGATTTCTTGTGTTTTTTTGGATTTTTACAGTTCATTTGGAGTTTACATTCATCATGGTGGTAGATTTGTGCATTTTAATAATAAGGACATTTATGTTGGTGGTGAATGTGAAGGAACCTTTCAATATGATCCAGATAGGTTTGAGTATTTCGATGTTGAAGAAATAGTTAAGAGTTTGGGTTATGCTTCTTGGGGGAAATTGTGTTATCAAACTCCTAGAACTCAGTCGTTTAAAGTCCGGCAAAATGATAAAAAACTGCATGGATAAAAGAGGAAGGCCAATAATATTCGTCCAATCCAACCTCTAAGGCCAAAGAAAAGTAAGAATCAGCATAAAGCAACATCCAGTCAACAAGAGCAAACAAGGCAGATGAGAGGCTTTGTTGTAAGTAATTCAAATGTGTTGCAGATTTCTCATTTCTTATATCAACTAATCAGTACTAAGATGTGAATATCAATACATGTAGATGTTTAGGAGGACCAGAGTGCAGCAAGAAAATGTGTCTTCTTCACAAAGCAATGTCACAGGAGCCAAAGAAGGGCCCTTAACCCAAGAAAGCTAGAATCAAGCTGGGAATTAAATAGTAGATGCATATTTTGATGTAATAGCTAGGCTTTTTTGTGAACAAGTTATGGATACATTTATAACAGATGGCCCTTTTGATGTAACAGATAGGGCGTTTCATTAGCCCTTTTTTATCTTATAACAAGTGTTTTGTGCCTACATTGCTCATTATTCAGTTTATTGTTAGCATTAACTTGCAACAAAATAACAACACTACCAAAGTACAAAAGCAAGTAAAGAAAGAAGTTGTTAGCATTAAATTGTAATAAAGTGTTCAACAACCACATTCATTTGTCCTAATCAACTACCAAAAAATTCAAAATACATTGCCATTATCTACCACATCAACTACATCCTAAACCCAACCAAAAAAAACCAATACAACAACAACTACAAACCCCATACACAGTAGGTCCATCATTTTCTCCACAATATGAATTTGAATCCCAAGTTTCTTGTGCTCATCATCACCTTCTGAGAGTGGTATCTATTCTTCATCCCCAATGGAGGTGTTTTTGTCTGCCTTTTTTTTCCTCTGACGAATTAGTTATTCCAGCGCCAAGCCCCTTTCGAGCTTCATCTTCAGGAAGCAATCCTTGTAGTACGACAACAGAACGGGATCAACTCATTCCCAATACTTGCAATCACCACGCTACCATACAAAAAAAGGATTCAAACGATGCAATACTTATATGCCATTATTCAAAATTTATATGCAATTCTCACCCGACCACAACGACGGCAGTGGTAGTAGCGCCTCTCCGGATTAGTCACACTATTTGAAGCCTGCAAGATGCACGGCTCCGATTCTTCGCACCTGCAGAATTTTGGAGGTGATGTGGAGTGAATCCTACATCAGCCAATCAACTTTGAACTTTAATATAATTTAAATATCCAAACAAACCCCTAATAAATAATATTTACTAATTTAAGCTAAGAAATGACTCTTATGGTTACAAAGGAGGAATCAAACTTGTGTGCCTATGATTATACTGAAGAAAATGAAAAAGAGGAGCCAAAGAAGTATTTCCCTAACTTCAAGACCAAGACTTGGTCAAACAAAGTGCCATGGTGGCAGGGCATCCAAATTATAAGGAGTAAAAGCCTAAGGGATCTGGTGCCATGGTGGCACTTGCATGGGGAGCTTAAGTTAAAAAGAGGAAAGGGTTGGACCAAGTGCCACATTGGCATTTCATTAAAAGCTACAAGCTAAAAACAGATGAGTTTTACTAAAGTGTCATGGTGGCACATTTCTAAACAGGGTCAAGACTAAGAAGAGAAATGATTCGACCAAAATGCCACGGTGGCATCCATAAAGCATCTAGGCTGCGCCACCCTCCTAATGCTATGGTGGACCTTCAATTCTATATATCTTGGGACGACCTATGTTATTTTTTCCACAGGATGAAGAATTATTCATTTAGGACCAGGAAGGCTAGGAGAAGGTCAGAAGCCAAATCGCCTTCACGCCCTGAGAGAGCTTGTAGAATTAGTTACAAGAAGAAAGCGAAGGCTAAAGATACACGCGGAGTACGTGAATGGTAGATTTTACATTTATACCCCTTTTGTAATTCGTCC
This sequence comes from Salvia miltiorrhiza, assembly GCF_028751815.1. NCBI lineage: Eukaryota > Viridiplantae > Streptophyta > Magnoliopsida > Lamiales > Lamiaceae > Salvia > Salvia miltiorrhiza. Next base: position 8,076,906 of record NC_080393.1, read on the forward strand.
ATATAAATAGAGGAATCGTTACTTTGTAATTCACACTATCTTTATCTAAAAAATCAATACAAGTTAAATTCTGGCTTTTCTGCTATGTGATACTTAGGCCTTAGCTCCATTCTTCTTCTTATTCTTATTTTTTCCTTGATGTGTTGAGAGTTTACTCATCAACTGGCGCCCAATGTGTAGTGCCGGAATATTTTGTCTTTATTGTTTTTACAAAATTGATGTTTTTTTTATCTTTGACAAGTTACAAGGTTGCAGGGCTGAAGTATTTTGAATTTGCTATGTTGCTAAGTGAAAACATCTTGTCTTAAGCGAGTGGCAGAGCTAAAATATCATGGCTGGCAATCAAATGTCACAAAGCAACAAAAAATTCGTCAGAAACACTCATTTATTGTTGACCAGGGGGGAGTAGCTGATGAGGAGTAAAGTCTGTATCAATCTTGTGCAATTAACATGGCTGAAATCTTTCTTCTATATTATTATTATTATTATTATTATTATTATTATTATTATTATTATTATTATTATTATTATTATTATTATTATTATTATTATTATTATTATTTCAAATATTTTGTGCAGCGCTGACTTGACAGGGCTGACCTTATCAATCGGGGATTATCTTGGCAGCTCAACGACTCAGCTCCAAGCTCAAGACTCATGTAATAAAGGATTAGGCCCAATTATTTAAATTAATGGGCCCTAGTTTTACTCTTATGACTATAGATAGGAAATTTTATTATTAGTTTAGAGGACTTTCAATTTATTTTCTCACCATGTAAAATGAAAACTCTCCAATTATAGTGAAAAACCTCAAAAACTCACCCGTCGATGTAGATCTAACGATCGAACCAAGTAAATCTTGGTCTCGTTTATTGCTTTAGAACAGGTGTTGATTTTTAGTTCATCAGTATGACAAAAAAAAAATTAGACTTTTTTTTCACTACATAAACATAAAAATCACAATTCATTTTATTAAAACATGTGCCCACTAAAAGTAGACACACTTTTGGTGGATGGAGGGAGTAGTTTTTATTTGATAATAATAAAATTAATAGTAAGAGTAAGACATTGGATGGTGAGGCAGAGGAGATCTCATCTGCTACTTTTGCAAAACAAAACATTATTTGAATCTTTGGATTGACCGGTTGGTTTAAAGGCACGATACACCAGGTTGTTTATTGTTTAGACACAAAAACGCAAATACAATGATTTACACATTTGGACCACATTGTTGTCTAAATATTATCATACAATTTACTTTATTGGAATCATTAAACATTTTTTGTGAGCATTATTATGTTTATGTCAAACAAGATTGCAGCTGAAAATTGCAAGTCAAGCAGCCAACAGAGCTGGATTCTGATAATATACATCCAAAGAGGATTTTGGATGATTTTCAACACATAGAAGAGAAGTGGTGATGCATCATTTTATTCACCAAACTCATAGATACAATGGTTACAATGAGAATTTAAATACAAAGCAAAAGAAACTTCCACAAAGGAGCTGTTGAGATTGCTGATAGCTAACCCGACTGGAAAAGCAGGCTTCACGATGCCGTGTAGAGCAACCGCGGTGGCCTTTATTCCCCGACTCACACACCTCGGCGCGTCTGCTTAGAACAACGTTTCTTGTTACAAGTCCGTCCCCTCCACCAGCTCTCTTCTGTATGAATATTAATAGTAATGATCATTATGCAGCACCATTTTGTTTCAAAAAGCATCATAATCTGGACTACATTTTGCTCGTGCGGTTGGAGGAAATGAACAACGTTTTAACATGAAGGAGTAACGAGGTTGCTGGCAAAGATGAGAAGAAGTACCAAGAATTAATCGGATTTCTATTCACGGGGTTCCACCAAGACGTATAGTGGCTTGCCATTCAGCAATCGCCGTTCCTGTACAACAGGAAAACGTGACACTCGTAATTAGACTTCCTAATGTGACTGAGTATGAGAAGGAACTGCTCTATGCTAAAACAGAAAATTACGGAACCATTATAGATGCATTTCCCTTCATAATGCAATTTGCAATTCTAAGTTTCGAAGAAGCAGCAATTCTCGTTTCACACATCTCACAGAGTAAATCAGCTCAAATCTTCACAGTCAAAATGTGAAACTAAGCCAAGAATGGGGTCCCTTTGTCTGGTTCGCTTAAGAATTCCCAAAGTGTGCATCGGATGAAATCAAATCACAATATGGAAGAAAATTACATCAAGCAGAAATTCAGTTCTCCGAAATCCAACAATTGGTCGAACCATGCTAAAATAAGCAAACAAACCTACATTAACAAGTTCATTTACAAGACATAGCACCTAAGAAGCAGAGCATTTTAATTTGTAAGAGTTGATGAAATCTATGATTCAAATAAGAGCAATAGTTTCACCAAAATCTGCCTGTTTATAATAGTAAGTGATATTATAAGAAAAGGATTTCAAGAATGCAGTTAGAAACTTTTCAAGATGAGATGCAATGAGAAGAAGTGGAATATTAATTACCTTAAGCTCTGGTAACCCAATAACGCATGCACACTCTACAACTTCAGCACCGTTGCGTTCTAGCCAACCGAAGCGAAATCGCAATAGCCACAGTGAGTTTGAAGCAGTAAATCATACACAATGCATAAACAATAAACAGAACTTTAGGACCTCACCTAGAAGCCTTATGGCTGCAGAAAGTGTCCCTCCGGTAGCCACTAGATCATCAATGACTAATGCACGTTCGCCTATTTCAACAGCACCAACATGCATTTCCAGACAATCTTTACCATATTCAAGCTCATAAGCTTCAGCAATAACTTGCCCTGAACAAATAAAGACCCTACTGTATTAAGTTACAATCCAACTTGAATGATTAAGCTAACTTGATTTATTTTCTTCTATACATATGATCTCGGTGATTATTCGATTTTTTAACAACTAATGCAGAACAAAAACATTTCCCTCCATGTCTTCATACAAGCATAATTCAAGAGGAACCAAACATGTAGGTCACCAAACATAATCAACTCTTCTTAGTTAGTCCATTTTTCAACTAGAAACTTTAAAGAAAAACATTCAAGAATCCATTTATCGTCTATGAGAATAATGATACCTATTCAACGATGAACCATGAAATAAAATAAATTTCGGAATTTCATTTGAGCTGTCAAAGTTGTTATCTTTAACTAGATTCATGCTGTAATTTTTTTTTTCAAAGATGTTACTCACTAGAAATTTACCTGGAAGCTTTCCTGGTTTACGTAGAGGAATGAATTTTGCACCAATTCCCAATGCAATCGAAGGTGCAAACATAAACCCTCTTGCTTCAACTCCTACAGCAAAAGTCAGCCATTAATTATTTTAGCAAGAACTCAACAATCCTTAATAAAAAATCTAATTAAAGTTAATAGAAAAAGTTAAGGTGACAAGTACAACTTTTGAATCCAATAGTACTACACTTCATTGAGCTCAGAATGAGGGAGAAAAAGAGAAGTCCCCCTTTTCACCAAAAGTTTTGAAGTTCAATCAACCTTACAAAAGTGCATCATCTTAAAGAAGATGAAAAAGGTCAACTTTTGAGCAAATAGCATCACCCCATTATCAAGTAAATCATGATTATTTTTTTAAATAATAAAAATTACAGAAAAAAGAAATTACCAGCAACAACAGAGATATCCATGTCTCGATATCTATCAACAAAGATTTCGACAGTGTGCTTGAAGACCTTGTGATTTGAGACAAGCGTTGTAATGTCTTGAAACATAATCCCTGCCAACATATTGTTATAGGAAAAAAAATAAAATAAAAGTAATACTTAAAAACAAAGCATAACATGTTGCATACATATTGAACAAAACAAACACAAATTTCTTATAAGTATAATCCCACCTAGCAGATACATGCATACAAAACCTTCAAGAACAGAAAAATAGTTAAATAAATTCAAGAATAAAAAAACGAGTTAAAAAAGAGATAGAAAGAAACCTGGTTTGGGGAAGTTGGGTACAACAGTAATGGCATCAGAAATGGCCTTCAATCTTGGGTCACCCTTTAAACCATTCTCAGCTGCAAACATCTTTCTTCTCAACAATCCTTCTTTTACTTTCAATTTAAATTTTCTTGTTTAAGAAAAAGATAAAAAATTTCTTGGACAGATTCTTGTGTATATTCTCCAAATGTTAAAAAAGAGGGTGAGAGAGAGAGAGAGAGAGAAAATCTATGTATTAAAGAGTGTATCTTTGGGTTGGTGAACAAAAGCTCCACTGAGGAAGATCCAATAGCTCAGTGGTGCTATAATTTATACACCAACTTTATTAATGTAAAAATAAAATAAAATAAAGATTTAAATTCTCTGTAAATTTACAGAAAAGGGCTGGAATCCGATGCTTTTGATGGGTACTTACTTGAATGCATTTTGTCTGGTTTTCTGGTACGTATATGTAATCACTTATGTTTAGACAATAGACAGTGAGGTCTTGTCATACAGTAAACATCAGAAACCCACAAATTGTTAAGGGATAATAACACTACACTATATACAATTCAATTATCGAATTATGCATCTTTTGTTTTTATTTGTCATTTGTAACGTGGGAAAAAGCCCTCTCTATCAAGTTGTTAACGGATATTAACACTATATATAATTCAATTATCAAATAATGTATCTTTTGTTTTTCATTTGTCATTTATAACGTGGCAAAAAGGCCCTCTCTATGTTAGTTTAGAGGTCTCAATTAATGATATATGAAAACTTTAAGAATAATAATTATCGATAATATTTTCAAAAAAAATAAAATATGAAGTATTTTTGTGAACAAACACGAAAAAGAAAGTTAAAAAGAGTTTTTTTGGATGAAAAAAATGCAATACAATAGGTATCATGTAAACTGCAATATTTTACAATTGATGTTAACATAATTAGGGAGTGTCATATTAATATCATGTTTAGTAGAATGCATTAAAATATTTGTAAAATATAATATATTGTATAGTATAATGTATTAAGATTATATATAAAATTTTAATTCCTAAATTGTCCTTATAATTAAACTATTTAATAATGTCACTTTAGTAGATATTAGGACAATTTAGTCAACAAAAAATTAGTATATGTTATAATTAAAATTGATATTATGTATACTGCATTAAATGTGATATAGATAATCACAAAAAAAATTGTGTAATTCAATCGGGCTTTTAGATTTATAAAGAGTCATGTGTTTCATATTATTTTATACCAAATAAAATATTAATGTGTCATAAATATAGTATATATTATAATCACTCGTACCAAAGAGACCCTTAAAATAATAAAGTTTGGATAAGAGACCTTATAGAGAGGATGACAATCGATCAAGCTATTCACCTATTAAATTTTTTTCAAATCGTGTAATTGTCCTGTGAGTCTTTCATGTGCTTAGTTGATTTAAGTGAGTTTTTATTAATTGAAATCAAAGCCCTATAATAGATTTCTCTATTTGATTTTCTTCAAGCTTTATTTTTAATTATTTTATTGTTATTTCATTATTATTTTTGTAATAATTCACAAATTCAATTCGACCGTTTAAATAATAAAATAATAATTTATTAGTAGTGTTTAATTGTTTAATTTCATTCAATCCTGTGGATATGATCTTGATAATAATCTCTAATATACACAATCACATTCGTGCATTTGCGGTGTGCTAATTATTTAGTGAATATTGTACTACAAAAAAATAGAGTAGTATATTAACAAAATAAAAGCTATAGTATTTTACAAAATTATGAATAAAAAATTGCAAATGGACATAATGATCACAGTTACTAATTTTGCAAAGTCGTAGTAGTGTTTTTTATATTTTATAGATATAAATAATCTTTTAGGTAGTAATATATGAATAATCTATTAATTAACTACTTCAACTAATTATACGATTATATATAAATATATAACATAATATTAAATTAATTTCAATTAAGCCTACTTACAATTATAATTTTTTATAGCAAATATATATATATATATATATATATTAATTTTAAATACTAGACATTATTTTTTAAAAAAAATTATTCAGAATTCATTTTTTTTTACCATTTTGTAATATATTTATGTAAAGGTATGTAAATTTATGATTCGCGGCCATCTTCTCTAAAAAATATTTGTGGCCTTCCTCTAATAATTAAAAGTTAATTAGTGACTATTAATTAGAATATTACTCCCTCCGTCCCTAAAAAATAGTCACTTTTTGTCATTTTGATATGTCCATAAAAATTAATCGATCTCTTTCTATTTTTGACAAATTTATATCACATGGTGGGCCTTTTACTCCACTCACAATACAATTAATTATCATTATTAATATTACTTTTTAAGTGGGACCCTTTCTCCACTCATAATATACTAACCATTCTTATTAAAACATGTGTCGTCCCCTTCTAGAACTATTTTTTGTGGACGGAGAGAATAATAGATACTACTCCCTCCGTCTAGTGGCGGATCCAGGATTTGTTATTAGGGGGGATGAATTTTATTGAAGTACGACGTTTGAAAATATCTATACGGGGATTCGGGGGCGGAAGCTCCCGAGCCAAATTTTTTTAATCATTCCGTCAATTAAGTTTTATATCCAACTAGAATCTTAATGGATTTAAAATTAGAATCAGTCACTTAATATACTCCCTCCGTCCCAATGAAAACGGTGCACTTCTTTTCGACACAGGATTTAAAGAGAATAAAATTGTAGTGTAAAACTGTATAAAAGTGTGTGGGGCCACATTGTTTGTAGTGTAAAATTATTATGAAAAAAGGAAATGCATCACTTTCTTTGGAACGGAGGGAGTAGTAAATAGTTGTTCGCAATTTTAATTGAATGACAAGTACATTAAAAGCGTATAAAGACTTACTTCTATACGCTTTTTGAAAAATTGTTTTATCTTAAAAAAAAAACTAATTTCATTATTAATAGTTCATAATTTACTTTAACTCGAGGATTGACTCAAATTCAATATTAAAAATTTATTAATTAAAAAGGAAAATAAGACAAAAATAACACAAACTTAACAAACTAATAGAACAAATAACTGTAAACTGTTAAACAATTAACGTGGATATTATAATTATTAAAATATTGTATTATATATATTTTGTATATATATATAGTAAAAAAAATAAAATAAATTTGGGGGTACAATTGTACCCCCTTGCACCCATGTAGATCCGCCCCTGCCTCCGTCCACCAAATATATGCCACAATTTCCTTTTTCGTCCGGTCACAAAAAATATGTCACATCCATTTTTAGTAGTAGGGTCCACACAACTCCACTCACATTTAAAGTGGGACCCTTACTCCACTACCAACTTTACTCACATTTTATTAAAACTCGTGTCGAAAGTAAAGTGACATATCTTTGGTGGACCGAGGGAGTACTAATTTGATACTTTCACTAAATTAAGTTTAATTGTAAATATTACATCAATTATAACATTAGTATTATTTTTATTTACAATATTATTATTGATTCAATTTGAAATTGATATTTTAACGGAGTATAAATTATCATAAATTAAGATTTTACAAAATTATTTATTGCAGTCACAGAGAATCAAAATGGCAGTGCAGGAGATGAGTGGTCCCTCTTGTGGGCTGACGTGGTCGAGTCTTATCAGCTGACCTCACCATCGTAGATCTATCCACGTGGGCCCGCTCTCTCAATGTGTGGTCAAGATCTATGTCACCTCCTCTTTTTTCTTTTTCTTTTTTTTCTTTAAGATTGTGTGAATGCATCAATACATGCATGGTGCATCATTTTTTAATGGGTAATAGCCGCTAAATTCATGAGAATTTTTTATTTTCTGGTATATATCATGACCCCTCAATTTGACTTCAAAATATATCAATTTATAATTGGTTCTGATTTTTCCCTCGATTTAGGAATCCGACGAAATCGAAACTGACGTGGACGCCGGAATGCCAACGTGGCAGCCGGAATAACCACGTCACACACACACACACACACTCCCCACTCTCTCTCTCACACACCCCACTTTCTCTCTCTCTTACACGTCACCACTCTCTCACAGCTTCACAACTCTCTCTCATCTCTCGGCTCCGCCGCCCTCCCCCTTGACCGCCACCACAGCTCCGGCCGGTAGCTTCGCCGGCCCAGAGCCTCCGCCTCAAACAGATCGAGCTTGAGCTTCCGCCTCTGCTTCTCTCTCTCGCTTATCTCCTCTGCACCTCCGTCTCCGCCTCTCTCCTCCCCCCCTACGCCGCCCTCCACAACCTCCAAATTCATTCCACAACACCAAATTCACAATTCTCTCAAACGGCGACGTCGAACCAGAATGGGAGGGGGGTCGAGCCCTGTTGTGAACAAGAATTCAGAGAGAGATAAGCTCTGGTGCAGGGCGTCGAATTCTCCGAAAGAGCGGCATTTCCCGTCGAACTGATGGGGGAAATTAGGGCTCACCCTTTTGCCTCGATTGTGGGAGAGTGAGGTGCAGAGACGAGGAGGTGAGATGGGCTGAAGCAGCGGCCGTTTGCCATTCTTCAGGTTGCAGCGGCGGGATTTCGTAGGGAGAGAGGTGGCCAGCGTCCGATGAGGAGCGTCGTTCTCGGCTGGGTCTGACCTCACCGGAGGAGGAACGACGGCGGCGAGATTGGAGAAGAGAGAAAGGACTGGCTTGCGATCTCTGATTTGGAAAAATCAGGGCTCAATTCTTCGTCTTTGTGTACGGGAAAGAGAGAGGATGGGGCAGCGCTGTGCTTGGCGGCATGGACCAGTCGCCGGAGGAAGGGCGTTGGTCTAGTCGGCGACGGAGACGGTCGAAAAACGGTGATGGCGCCGGGGTGGAGAAGGAGGAGGGTTTGCGCAGGGGGTGGGGAAAGGGGAGGGGGTGACGTGGCTAGATTAGGGGATATAATTAATAATTTTATTCTTAATTAATTATAAACTAATTTTAATTAATAATGAAACGACGTCGTTTTATCTAAGTACTTGCCACGTCAGTTTCGATTTCGCCGGAGTCCTTCGCCGTGGGAAAAATCAGACAAATTAAAAATTGGTGTATTTAGCCGCCAAAATTAGGGGTCATGATATATACCAGAAAATAAAACTTTCTGATGTATTTAGCGGCTATTAACCCTTTTTTAATTAATCGCTACAGCTGCATTTTAAAATTATACTACTTCGAGTTCAAGATCCAAGCAATAAAAATTGAATAATTATTTTGTGAGTGTGGTATGAGGATAATTTTGGTTGATATTCAGTGCTAACAACCCCCCACAGCTTCACAACATTATTTTTTTTTATTTCATTTTATGTTTCACATATTTTGAAAGTAGTTCGAAGTTTTCTCTCAATTACACAATCATTGTAATCACGTATCCAAGCAATAAAAATTGAATAATTATTTTGTGAGTGTGGTATGAGGATAATTTTGGTTGATATTCAGTGCTAACAACCCCCCACAGCTTCACAACATTATTTTTTTATTTCATTTTATGTTTCACATATTTTGAAAGTAGTTCAAAGTTTTCTCTCAATTACACAACCATTATAATCACGTATCTAGAATATATATCATACTGGTGTAAATAAACCAAGCCGCTCGCGAACTATTCGGAGCTCGGCTCGAAAAAAACTCGTTCAAGTTCGTTTAGAGAAGCTCGATAAATAAACAAACCAAACTTGAGCTTAGTAGTATTCGGCTCGTTAGCTCGTGAACATGTTCGTCAAGTGATTCAGCTTGAAAAATATAAATTATTAGTATACACAACTTATATTTATCCACTAAAATTAATAATAATTATATTAAATCTCTAATTAATTTTGTTTGTCATAAGAAAATAATTAATATATTTATTATTTTAAATAAAATAATTCATTTTTAAAATAAAATAATCAATATTTTGAATATAAATATAAATTTAGAAAGTTCGTATAGGCTCGATTAGGCTCGTGAACCGCTCGCGAGCCTCAAAGTATTCGGTAAGTAAAGTTCGGGATTCGATTCGATACTAAACAAACCAAACTTGAACACACCACTATTTGGTTCGGCTTGGTTCGATTACACCCTTTATGTTGTATTTATATTTCATACTAGTTAGGCCTATTGATGTTTTATTTCAATTCATTTTAAATATTACTGCCCCACGAAGTTGTATATTTTTTTTATTAAAAAAAAAAAGAAAGAAAGAAACTTCAACAAACACACGATTGTTTGAGTGTGCAAAATATCTAAATAAGATTATGCTTCGTGTATTTATTAGGTATTTGAAAGATGGGTCTCAAACTCGTCGAAATTCATACCAAATTGAGTTCAAATATTTTATTTCATATTCTTCTACTCCGACCATGAAAACACTGTCACATATATATCATGCTATTCAACATTCATAAAATAATATTCACATTCGCATCCTTATATAATGTAATCAAGGTATATACATACCAAAATATCTATACATGCCATATATTGACCAGATGGGATCCTCTGTCCCAGAATATTGTATGTACCACGTGTACTACTCTTCATTTCTTTGTTTTATAAATTGTTTTTTATAAAAATAAAAAGTATTATTATATTATAAGCTCTAATTAATATTTATCATTGAAAAATTGAAATTAAAAAAATTATATACCCTAACTTTGAATTAATGAACCCAAATAATCTATTATTAATTCAAATAAATATAAAAAAATAATTATAAACTCTAAATGGATGAGTGAACCCTTGTTAATTATCTTTATATTATATAAAAGCATAATAAATTAAAATTGAATAAAAAATAATTTAAAAATCATAGGATGCAAGTTCCAAGTGAACTATCTTCGACTAGCTAATAAAGGAGAATCCGTTCTAACACCCGATATTACGTAAAAGAATGGATCCATTAGATAATGAACTATTGGTTCTAAGCCATCTCTGACGATTAATCAACAATTCGAAGTGCTTTTCTTGTGTATTCTTGATAAACCAGCGTTTATATATAGATGTAGGAGGATCCATTTGGGAAGTAAGAAGCCCCTTTGACATCTCTTCATCTGCAAATAATTCTCGATGTGAAAACACAGAGCCAGGGGGCTGATCTTTGAATAGGAAAAAGAGCGGATCTGCAGGGTCCCAAATGAATTGGCTTATTCGAAAAAGGCCTTGTTCTTTGGAAGATCTATCTCGCGTCTGGTACTGCATGGTTCCACTCTGCAAGAACTCCGAACCATTCTCTTGAAGCTCATCCTCTTCATCATAAATGATCCGCTTGCCCCGAAATGACCTGGACCAATAGGGAAATCCCAATTCATTGGGCCTTTCGATACAATCAAATAGAAAGCCCCAAGGGCGCCATATTCTAGGAGCCCAAACTATGTGATTGAATAAATCCTCCTCTATCTGTTGCAGGTCAAGGGCTCCTTCCCTCTCCCCTTCTTCAAACTCCGATTCGTATTTTTCATAGAGAAATCTCTGATCAAAGATAGAACAAGATCCGTTTTGCATCATATCTAAGGGATTCCTCGGTTCGGGCCGAAGAAGCAATGTAACTCGATCATTATCAAACGGACTGCAATCTTTTTCTGTCCGTGAAGATCCCACCAGAGTGCCTTCTACTTCTAATAGGCCATGAACTAGATCTGAATCATTCTCAACGAGTCCATAAGAAGTGATCCCATTTTTTTCATCGGGTCCGGGTAGAGACCAAAGATCTTGAGCGACCGATCCGGCAGAACAACTCAAAAGATAAAGAAGTATCGTTAATTTCTTCATGCTCGTTCCAAGTTCGAAGTACCATTTGTACAAATAAGAATCCCCTTCGTTACATGATTTCTTCTTCATATAGATAGATATAGGATCTATGGGGCAATTACTTAGAAGTACATTTTGTGCTACAGCCCTTCCTATCTGATAGAAAAGGATCCCATTATCCTGAACCGATCTTACCTGGTACTGCCCAAAACAAAAGGAATATGGAAACTCTCCTATAAAATAAAAGGAGATCATGGTTTTCAACGGCCCTGCCTATTCTCCGATACGGAACGCTGGCACGTGTCCCATTTCTCTCAATCTGTTCGAGATGTTGGGTTAACGTCCGCTCCGTAAGAGCAGTTCCTCTCGGATAGAAAAGGAAGCCGCGGATGGCATGCCTTTTCTCAAGGACCCTTTCCCGCGGATACCCGTCGTCAACAAGTGCTGCCTCGATCTTTTTTTCCAGCGAAAATTCTTACAATGAAAGAGATTCTCATATTTCCACAATTCAATTTTACCCATTTTAGCTGCAAGATCAGATAGATCACGAACTAGATAGGAGAGGTGCGCCAGCGGCGAGCAGAAGCCATTTCAGGGAAGGACGACGTACTATGATACTTTCGAGGGAAATTCCCGAAGAGGAAGCTTATCCATGTCCCAACCTATATATCAAATATCGGTAGTAGCTCGTAGGGTTATTACCAGTAAGTTTGATAAATAACCCGAGATAAGTCGGGAAATCTCGTTCCTTCTTTCGTCCGAAGCTTCATCTACTTGAAGCTCCTCGAGAAGGCTCTCTACCATGTGTCGCGGGGGCGGTTTGAGCGGAAGGAGGCTAAGAAGTCCTTAATATGCTTCTTAAGTTCCTCCCCGTGGGCGCTTCCGGACCACCTTTTCCAGCCAGATAGCGAGCGATCACTCAGCAATGAACACTAACTGAAAGCGGCCGGGAATGAGTACCTATCCCTTACGGGAATCGAACCCTTCTAACCCGCCCGAGGCTCACTCTTTCCCTTTATCCCGTGCCTGGGGAATATATGAATGTCTTTCTCCCGGCTTACTACGATTTCCGGGTGGAAGGAAGACTTGTCTTGGATACTCCAAGCCTTGGTCCAACCAAGAAAGGAAAGGGGATTTTTGGGCGTAAGATTTTTTTGATTCTCTTATGATATTTCGAGTTATTATTAGATTCAAGGCATGGGACTTTTTCACTAGTTGACATCCCTTCTAAAGTCATAGGTTTAGAAGACCTCTGTCCTATCCATTAGACAATGGACGCCGTTCATTCCGGTTTTTTCGTATTTTTCTTGAGTTGAAAACATAAAAATCGGATTATATGTGAGAGAATTTTTGGAATTGTATATTCAACGATTCACTAATCATAATCAAATATCAAGTCATAATGTATTATCTATATTCTAGAATAGAATTCTAATAGAATATTTCGAAAAAAAAGAAAAAGCGGGTAGCGGGAATCGAACCCGCATCGTTAGCTTGGAAGGCTAGGGGTTATAGTCGTCATTCAGACAAGAGGAGCTATGCCCGGAAAGAAAGGAAGTCGAGCTACGAATCAGACCGAAATAGACTACATTAGATGGCAGAAAGTGGGAAGACAGGAGAAATTAGTACAAGAGGCTGTGGATACACTTCTTGATAATGGAATCCGCGGGCAACCAATGAGGGACGGTCATAATAAAGTTTACAAGTCATTTTCAGATGTAATTGATCCTTATTGAGGAGATATTCTCTTTACTACTGTACTGTAGCTCGGGTGGATCTATCCCTATCGAGTGATTTAGCTCCACCTATTTAGTCGGAATTCACTAGGTTATTAACGCTTTGAGTCCATTAACTCAAGGACTTTGGTTTCATGCCAGTAGACGCAATTCCATTAGCAGCAATTCCGGGAACTCACCTACCGACGTCCTACCGGGCCGACCGATGTTAGCTCCCTACTGAGTAGATACACCTACTGAACCAACCGATCCCCTAAAGGACAACAAACCGAATGACCTACTAGTGATTCCCGTTAGAGAACACCTTTAGGAGAATCAACGCGTCCTTCTTGCCCCGATTGAGAAAGTCTTTGAAGAAAGAAGCTCGGGTCCTAGCGCTACTCTTAACACTTGGCGCTTCCTACATGAAGGAAAGAAACCAGGGACTTCCGCCACATCAACGAAAAAGATGCTTTTAAGACACCTTTGCCGGCGCGTCTATCACGAGGAAGACAGAAAGGCCGAGAAATAAAGAAATGAAGAGTGATACACACTATATTTTGGGACAGAGGATCCCATTTGTGTATTGACTAGGGTTGAACGTCACGAACCTTGACATACGAGACTTTCTTACACAATTTTTTGTATTTTTTTAAAGAAAGAAAACCTTTTTTTCTGTTAACAAAATGGTACAGGGATCAATCCCCCTTGTCAGCGACGGGGCAAAAATAGTACTCATTTCGTCCTTATAAAAAATATTAATTTTTAAATGATATTATTTTTAATAAATTAAGTAATTATGAGTGGAGCAAGTGTTCCATTTTATTATGAATGAAAAACTTATTAAAAATAGACTAAATACATTTTATTAGGACAAATGAGAGTATTAATTTGAAGGGGACTAAAATTATTTTATTTTGTATTGTTTTTTTTAACAAAAAGGACTAAAATAAAATAATAAATATAAAGTTAAAATTATTAGTTTGGGGGGTGCTTCAGCTACCCTAGCACCCCTGGATCCGCGAGTGCTCATCATCCTCTTTTCCCCAACTAAAAGAAAATATTTTTAAAATTGATTTGCAACAAATTCCAACATGATTATAAGCTAGACATTATCTTTGATTTGAGTGATAAGACATAATTGACAAAATAATTTAATGTAATTAAATATTTAATTTATATAATTAGGTATGTGATGAATAATTCGACCCACATTCTAATCATTAATTTGAATAAGGATTTGTCACCCAAAAGTTAAATTAATTATTTAATCATTCTCCAATTCTATCACCCTCTTAATTAGTTGTTATGATTTATATGTTTACATTGATGTAATATCAGACAGGATTCAGTATTATCAAATTTTGTGTTTGCTTTAATTTAATTTTGTAACTAGAGTTTATTCCACTCAATTAAAGTATATATATGATTATACTCTATCATTTAATTTTACTTTTAAGGTCCGTTTATTTTGATGGAAGATGAGAGAAATTACATATTTTCACATATTTTCTACCATTTTCACATGTTTACTATGATTAAAAAACAAAAAACTCCAGACATAGTGGGTATTTTTTTCTCAGGCAGTTCATTTTAACTCATTTTCTCTTTAATGTTGGATAATATTATCTTTGAATAGTGGTGTAAAAATATTTTTTAACATTTTCTTATCTTTTCATCTATAATTATAAACATATGATAAGAAAAAGAGAAAAAAAAATATTTTGTCATCTTTTCTTATTTATTTTTAAATAAAAATTTCTTATAACCAAAGTAAACACACCCTTATAGTTAATATTTATTGCCATGGTTGATAAATTCAGAATTAGGATATAATTTTTTTTAACTTCAGATTTTTAAAATAATAATTAAGTATGATTCATAATATTATAATAAATTATATTTGTATAAAAAATATTACGCTCTTCGTCCACCAATTTTTGACGTTCGTTCATCAATTCTTGACTCATTCCATGCTTAGTAAGTTTATCCTTAATTTCAAGCCTCAATATTACCTAGTATTATTTACAAAGCTTACCATTGATGGACCCACTATTCAACCAAATTAATCAATTTAAAATTAGGGATAATTGCATGTAAATACACCAATTTCGGCCAAAATCTATTTTAGACGTGTATTTTTAAAAAGTTCAATAAAATATATGAACTTTATTATATGTTCAATTTTGACACTAATTTCATTTTCCCCAAGTTAAAAAATGATATGTCGTCTATGTGGCTCACCAAAAATGACATGACGTCTACATAGCTTGTCGGAGTCAAAATTGGACAACTAATAAAATTCATGTATTTTATTGAACTTTTTTAAGTGCACGTTAAAAATGAATTTTGACCAAAGTTTATGTATTTGCATGCAATTAACCTTGAAACTACAGTAAATGTGACCCTTAGTCCATTTCAATTAAATTACTCAATTTAAAACTATAATAAATATGCGATCCTTATTTCATTCACAACTCATTCAATTAATTTTTTAAAATTCGTATCATTATAAAATAGATAAAGAATTAATAGGGTGGAGAAGTATTAAAATAATAATAATAAAATGACGGGAAAATAATAAAAGAATTAATAAAGCAGGATAACACAAAAGATTATGAGAAGCTGAACTATCTCTTTTCCCCCATATTATCTAGATACACTTTAAATAGTCTTGATTGAGATCAGCACCCATTCTTTATCTGTTTATATCTACTGATCTAGTGCTATATTATCCCAATGCATCTCTTCAACCAATTCATATTTTTATGATTGATTGAGATCAAGATTCTGATCCTCTTTTTCCAACTTAGGATTATATATCTCAACTTTAATGACCCACTCGCTGTCCTATTGTCATGTTTTTTAATTATTCTATATTTTTTCTTCAATTTTAATATTGTAATTTAATTTAATTTTACCTTTGGTACCTAGAATTTACTAATTCATTTCAAATTTGTAATTTTTTAGTTATTTAAAAATAACTATTAGGTTAATTATTTCAAAAATAAGATATATAAAATTTTTAATTAAATTTAATTTTTTATAATAAATATTATGAAAATAGTGAAATTTATAAGGTGATATAGAAAATGGGACACAAAATTTGAGATGGAGGATCGCAAAACCGCAGCTCAGTTGGTAAGACGCCTCCCTTCCAACTAATAGGTTTGAGTCATAAGGGGGAAATGGGAAACCATGATTAATTCTATAAAAAAAAAAAAAAAAATAGAAAAAAAAACTCTTCACACTGAGTCAAATAAAATTTTATCCTATCAAATCTTGTGCAATATTCTCTATTCTCTTCTTGTTTATGGAGTATATTTTTTGACTTACTTCTTATTTGTATATGAACTGCTTTCAATTTGCCCACCAGTTTTAGTTTTCACTTTTGTTTTGCCTTTTAATAAGGAGTTTTTTTTTTTCTTTCAAATCACCATTCACCACTCATAAATCATAATTCATCACACTCACTAGTTTTATCTGGCACTGATACGAAGTTAAAATAACCATCTCATCCAAATTAAGTGGATAGAGAGGACTTTTAATTTAATATGCTTGATTTAATATCTAGACAAAAATAAAAGGTAAAAGTCTAATTTGAAGACATTTGATCCTATCCATTTTCGTGGATATATCTTATAAAGTAGGACAAACGAGCAAGCAAGCATGTAATATAAGTCAAAAAAAGAGGGGAAAACCCCTAAAATATTAAATTTATTTAACTTACGGATAACGAATCTGCATGCAGCATGCTTTTAGCTCCGAAAAGCCAGCATGTTAACGTTAAATCATCCAATGACAATAAACCATTATTTAAATTTTTTTTTTTGAGAACCAAACCATTATTTAATTGGTACAACATTTCTCCTCTAAATATTAGGTGAAGTGTTCGAATTATCGCAGAGAAAAATAATGAACCAATATTAATCATAATAATTAAAAAAAAAACTTTAAACCTTCACATAATAATAATAATAATAAAAAACTTTGCATAATTGATAAAATAGATGGTTGAGTATTTTTTTTCCTCAAAAACAGGATTACTTCAATCACACTCTTTTGATGTGATAAGAATTAAACAAAATTATCTTAAATGATAAAAATAATCAAGAATTTTGAGATTTTCTAAAGTTTTAATTCAACAAAGTAAATATGAGATTAATTTTACTATTTTTATCTAACAAGGTTAATCCTTGAAAATAAACAGCTCTGATTAAACTGAAAAAGTTATTATTGAGTTGAATTTGACAGTTGAAAAGGCATAATGTAAATCCGAAAATTGCGTTAGGAATTTTGCTCCAACCCAACTGCAATCGCTTCGCATTCTGCGTTAGAAGCTGATTAAATATGTGTTTTTATATGAAATTTGTTAAAAGTTTTTTCGCATAGTAACCTATTGAAAGTTTCGCCTATCCATAAACATATAAACTCGCACACTTAGAAAGTTAAAACTCGTGCAGAAACTCAACCAGAGACACAAACAGAAACTGTGCAGAAAATATGAAGAACACAAGAACACCAACAATGGTTACCCAGTTCGGTGATAACACACCTACGTCTGGGGGGCCACGCCCAGGGCAAATTATTCATTAGTGATGATAAGATATACAAAGGACTTACACGCGAAGACTCGTTCTCCCTAGCCTCTATATCTTCCCAAACCCAATTGAGAGTAAATTAACAACTCACTCCCTAAGCTTGAATGCTACACATTCAACTCTTAAACCCAACAAATAAACTTACTCCAACAGGCTGGAGCAATCGTAAACACAATAGAACAAACCCATGATCCGCGCTTACAAAAGAAATAAGCCACAAACTAGAACACACTTACATGTATTGTATGCTCTTGATAAGGCTACGAAAATACTCTTAATAATCAGTAGAATAGAATGAAAATCAGCAGCAAAAACGAATTCCCTTCATCACCAATATATAGCCAAACCCTAGAAGAAGTTTGGGCTCTTATCGGGCTCCAGGCGACAGCCCATAAAGCGATCCAGTTGCAGCGGCACAAATTAGGGTTCAATGAAACTCTATGAATGAGGACTCCCAAGCCAACAAAAGATCTAGTAGATATATATCCATAAATAGATCAAAGAGAAACTCCTTCAAAATCCCGCAGGGAAAGGCTGCCAATAAGTCTTCGGAATGTTGCAACTGCTGTAGCAACTCAATAAGAAACATTCTGAGAAACTCTAGAAGATACTTCCTTTGTTCTACATAATGACAACAAAACTTAGAGTATAGAAATACTCTAACACCTATAATCTTATTTACATATATAATTACACTTTTTATATATAAATATTTTTATACATTAAGATAATAGTACCCTTTTTATAATAATTATAAATGATACAAAGATCGTTCATTCAAATATTAGATTTCAAAGGAAAAAGATTCTATTTACGTCATCCGTAAAAATGTACAAAATCAAAATATTTTAAAGTAGTAAATGTAACAAATCTTTTATCCCGCATATTTCCCTAATTATATGTCAGTTCGTATATATTTTTGATATTCCGACTAGAAAATCTTTTGTACGGGCTGTTTTCTTCAAATCAAATGTGAATTTATTGCACGACCTATTGTAATAAAAAAAACGCATCTTTTTGTATTATTTAAAAGTAGTTCCAATAATAAAGGGCGAGAGTGGATAAGAAGAGCGTCGCATTGAGTCATTGACAACTAACACAAAATATGAGGCTATACTATATGCATATGATTCGTAGATACATTTTTTTTTCTGAAGAAACATATCTAACTTTTTGACAAATTGATATTGAAGTTTGAAAAAAAAAATATGTAATAAATTTCCTAGTTCACTCTTGGACGTCGGCTCACAAATCAAACAAGAACACATTTAGTAAAATAATTACGAAATTACCATGAAATATAGAAATACTTTGTAATATCGAAAGAGGGGCGCATATTTTGGGTTATTGATATAATTAGTTTAAATTATTATTTTGTTTTCAAAGAAATATCTAATCATAAAGTAATATAAAATGCTTACATAAATAGCAAAATTGGTGTAAAGATGAATTTGTAGCCGACATATATAGATTTGATTCAATACTATCAATAATTTCTAACTGAAAAAATCATCAATACCTAACACATAACAAGCATCGACCTCAAACATGTATGCTTTTAAAGGGTGCGTTCTCCTTGGATGTGAATTTATCATGAGAAAATGAAGGATAAACAAAATTTCACCATTTAAACTCTTCATTTTTTTCTCCTCATTTCCTACAAAATAGAATTTGACCCTTACTCATTCCTCATTTTCACTATAAAGGAGAGATAATATTATCCCTCTATGTTTGATGTGCTAATATTATCCCTCATTTGTAGTGAAAATGAGGAATGGGTAAAGGTCAAATTCTATTTTGTAATAAATAAAGGAAAAGAAATGAATGATTTAAAGTGTGAAATTTTATTTATCTTTTTTTCCATAATAAATTTACAATCAAAGAGAACACACTCTAAATATAAAAAAGCATCATATTAATTAATATAAATATAGAATTTGGAGTGGGTGTGAGTTGAGGGGTTGCAGTGAGCATGGGTAGCAAATAGACAGCCAAATATTGAAATTTGGTTAGCTTGAAAATCAAGGGACCCGGGAAGCAGAGGGTACAACCCTATTGAAGCGCACGCGTGGTGTAAATTGTCAAGCATCATCACCTCATTATTAACTCCGCAATAGGCCCCTCCATTTCTATCTTCCTTTTCTCCACATTGCTTCAATACATTCATCATCATGTGTTTTATTGCAAATTAATTGCGCAGAATATATAAAAAAAAATTGAGAAATATAACCAACATTTTCAATTATATAACGATATATACAGAATTAATATATGAACAGGTAAGACATAAAAATGTCCGAGTATTATGAGATTGCGATCAAATAGCTCCGCTAGAATAATAATAATGGTAATAATAACTCAAGTGGTATGGAGAAGATCATAATAGTACTTACGATTTTGACTTGACATAAATCATGGCAGACCATTTATGACGATTTATCTATTATTAGTGGACTAGTCAACATACAAATTGATACTATAAGATAAAAAGTTCTCTTATATTTTTGAAATTCCTAATAATTATGACAAGATTTATCCAGCTTTGAGATTTGTATTAATAAATGGGTTATCGACTCTCAAATAACACAAATTTGAAAAAACAATAAATAAACACACAAATTTAAATACCGTTGTAAATTTTAATCTATGTCTCACATAGAATGTGCATATCATTGGACTCTCACATCAGATTCAATTTGAACGGACATTCAAACTACGAAAAATTATCACAATATTTAATTAATTTTTTATATTTATTCACAATTTTCAAAATTAGTAGAACAGATCAAAATACACAAAAATTCATGTATTTAAGCTCTAATAATACTCATTCAATTTATAATTATACATGCATATCACACACACGGTACACACTCAACATAGTAAATAATACGACTTAACTTAATTTACTTTAAACAAATAATTAAGTTTAAGACTCATGGGCTTAATTTCAATTTTGAAGAAACCATGCATTTGACTACAATTAGGAAGCCAAAAAAGTTTAGATAAACTTGTGTAAACATAGCTATACCTAGTATTAAATCAATAATTACTCCCCCATCCCAATAATATTGTCCCATTTTCTTTTGGGTTGTCCCAATATTCATGTCCCGTTTCTAAATTGGGACATAATTAAGACTTATTTAATATCAAGTTAATATACACCTATATATACCTATTAAATCACTCTAAACCCTAATCGTCTCTTTCTCTCTCCACATTTTATCTCTCTCCACGCAGCCGCCACCCTCCCTTCGAGCTCCTCCACCCTTGCGCCGCCTTCTCCCTTCTCCCACCTCCACCGTTTGAGGCGCTTCCGTCATCTCGCTTCCACCCTTGCACCGTAGCCGCCGCCCTCTCGCCTCCGCCCGCACCGCCTCTGCTACCCTCTATTCTACTTCGCCTCTTCGCCTCCGCCCTTCGTGTTGTCTCCTCTGTTTTTTTTTTTTTCAGAAATTAGGGCTCACTGGAAATTAGGGTTCACCCGCCTTCATCCCTCTCCTTTGGTTTCACTGTTGTTTTTGCTTTTCTCTCAAATTAGGCCTCGCCCGCCTCCATCCCTCTCATCTGGTTTCACTGTTGTTTTTTGCTTTTCTCTTAAATTAGGGCTCGCCCGCCTTCATCCATCTCCTCTGGTTTCACTATCGTTTCTATTTTTCTCTCAAATTAGGGCTCGCAAATTATGGCTCACCGGAAATTCGTGTTGTCTCCTCTATTTCTGTGGTGGTGCATGTTTCTCTGTATGGTGTTTTCTGTGGTGGGCTCGCCGTGTTTGTGTTTCTAGGGTTGTAAATGAATCGAATATTTTTGCTCGATTCGAGATTCGATTCGAAATTGTGTTATTCGTATTCGAAATTATTCGATTCGATTCGATTAGTATTCAAATAATTATATGAAATTATGATATTCGATTCGATTCGATTCGATATTCGCATAGATACATGATTAAATATTTAAATATTATATATATGTATATGTGTGTGTGTGTGGAGGGGCTAAAATAAATTATGAACTAATTTTCACCTTTAGATTGTAAATTTTATGGTGGATTCATCACTTTATTGGATGAATTTAAATTTATATTTAATCAATATTTAATTATATATATAAGAATTATAATATTATAAAGGAAATATAATAAAAAGAATTATAATATTATATAATAATTGACAATTTTAAAAAGGAAAAATGTGGTGGTATTTCTTTGTGGTATTTTTCACTGTTTCGGCGGGCTCGCCGGTATTAAGCGCGATGGCAGCCGGCGAAGGAGAGAGTGTTTTTATTAACAATACTTAAACTTAATTACCAATAACATAAATATGTGGGCCATACAACTTAACCTCTAACAACTTTTTTTAATACCCGTGCCGAAAAGAAACGAGATAAGATTATTGGGACGGAGGGAGTATGTGACATTGTATTTTTATGATGCATTTATTTTGATTGTAAAATTTTCATTCATTGGAAAATGATGAATAAGAAAATATGAGAAAATATTATTATTTTCTCATTTTTTTTTATCATATATTTACTAGAGATGAAGAGATGATAAATGTTGAAAAATATTTTCACACTCCTACCCTAGGATAATATTATCCACCATTGGAGAGAAAATAAGGGAAGAAGGGGGAGAGGGGGAAGGGGGGTAGTCACGCAGAAAGCGCCTAAAGTCGGTGTCGACAACGATGCTGTGGTTGGGGGGGACACTAGCGCTGTGGTTGTGGGGACGCTGGCGCTGGGGAAGGCTGGCCGGAGGGGGCGATCTGGGGGAGGATAGGAATTGGACGTTGTATATTGGATTTTTCTTTGTTTTTTTTTAAAATATAAATTTAACAATTAATTTAATATATGATTAAAATAATAATTTGATTATTTAATCTACATTATCAAATAATTAATTCATGGTATCTATATTTTAATTTTGGTTTATCAAATACTAAAATACATTATTAATGATCTTATTTTATTTATAATACATATCTTAAAATTTATTTATGTTTGTTTATCGCAACTAGACTATCAAATATGTCCTTAGTGAAAAAGATGAGATTGTTTAGTAAAGAAATTGTGGCGCATATTATTACAACTTAACATACGGCAGTATCTACTCAAAGATTTGGGGATTTAGGCTTTAAGGTGTGAGTCAATGTTTATTGGATAATGACGCTTTTAATTTGACAATCTAATCTCTATCCCTTTACCATGGCCCACAATGATTGGTTTGTGACTCTAAAACCTAGTATATACAATAATACAAAGACTAATCCCAGGCTGACCTTACCATGTGGTGAAATAGTTATATAGTATAGTCTCACTCTCACGTTACAACCAAAGCTGCACTACTAGCTACTATCTACATTATGCAATGTAAAAGCCAAATGTTTCTTTTTACGACCATGATGTATCATTTGTATTATTGCTCATATATATAAAATATTACTTCATTCATCCGCAAAATATTTTTCTATTTTCGTTAGTCCACAAAAACATCATCTTTTAGTACTCCATAGTTTTAAAAATAATTTTACTAACTATCATCCTTACATATTCTCATATATTTGCACACATTACCACTAACTAACCCACTACTGATGTTTTTGGTACTCCTGGTACCGCCACAGTTTTTTAATAGATTTTTAATTGATCAAAAAAAAAAAAAACTAACCCACTACTTTTTTAAATAATCTCATTAACTATTACTTCCTCCGTCCCCTTACAAATGTTTCATTACTTTTGAGCACAGAGATTAAGAAATATAATGTGTAATTAGTAGATAAGATGAATTGGTGGAGGGAGAGAAATAAATTGAAATTATAAAAGTAGATATATATATATATAGGAAATAGCTACAGTATAAATACATCTTAACATATAAAATACGAACTAACAAAAATGTATGAATTTTATGTAAAACACGTATGAATTCGCTGTGTAAATGTGTGAATTGTGAGAAATAAATTTTTTGCTACCTATGAGATTCGAACTCGGGACCATGAATTCATTCAACAAGGTGATGAATCAATCGTAGATCTTAACGATCTAAGGGCCGAAAGTAGTTGCTATTTTATATTTTTAAATTTTTTAAGTGTTTTTAATTTGAATATTTTAAAAATATTCAAATTAAAAGCACTTAAAAATTTTCAAGTTAAATATATATATATATATATATATATATATATATATATATATATATATAGGGTTAGCTTATATTGAGATTTTAAATATTTTGAGATTTTGAGATAAATGAACATATCAATAAATTCTTTGAACATAACCAATATAACCGATGAACATATGAATCTATTTAATTTATTTAAAAAACACGCCACTTGTAGGGATTGAACCCCAGACCAACGCGCGTTCATAAAAATTAATTGACAAGTTCATCAAAATGTACTTATATGTTCATTTATCTCAAAATCTCAAAATATATATAAATCTCAATTGAACCAATTCCTATATATATATATATATATATATATATATATATATATATATATAGCAAATTATTAATCGCAGGTAGAATAATGCAAATTTAAAAATTTAATAAATCAAATTATTTTATCAATGACGCTTATCACTTAAAAAAAGCACCTCTTAATAATTTTCTAGGAAAATGTAAATGAGTGATAAATGATTAAAAACACAATATATATGGAAACGTTAATTATAGTCAAGGCACGAGCAGCTAGACGATCCCTAGTTGACATATAGTCGAACAAAAATGTTGTCTTCAAAAAAAGAAGAAGAACATGTTGTCGAAGAAATTCGAGATACTTGTGATTATATATATAAGCACCTTACGAGGCATTGAGCCATTGAGGCTTCATTATTTTAAATTTAACTCCACTTACCAACATGCAGGAATTAAAGCAACCCCTCATTTTGACCTCCGGTTAAGCTAAGAATTAGTAATCCGTTAAGCTAAGAATTAGAATTACTAAGAGGTAATATATTCAAATAAACAACTCGCACACGGACCTCATATAAATGTAGGAAAATTATTCGCATGTAGACGAGATTGAATTCAAAATTTCTTACAAATGAGAGTCTGTAAGTGCCTTAACTTAGTCATTTGAGGCTTTGAGTTAGGCCTCACTGACCGGTTAAGCTAAGAATTAACTAAAAAAAGGAAACGAAAAGTTTGCATATATATATATATGTGTGTGTGTGTCTACCGAAGAAAATTGGCTAAATTTTTGTACAATCTAAAAAATAAAATCAAAGGTGAACTAGACAATAAATTATAGTAATTAAGCAGTCCATTTTCTAAAATAATAGTCCAAGTTTTTATTTAAATCACATGCTATTTTGAATATGAGTGGATTATAGCATCTCAACCCATGTGAAATAAACTTTTTGTTTCTATAATTATTGTTTTTGATGTGAGTTGAGTTGACAAGTATGATTATTTCATCATTGAATACCGATATTCATTTTTTCCGTTAACTGATCAAACTGTGTAAAATTGTATATAGTCGTAATCTAATTTGAGCTGGAACCTAGTCGATTTTGATTGTTAGCTAGCTAGGTTTTCTACAGTACTCCATATAAGATGATTAAAATAAAAACATTTCGTATTACGTTATATATAGGACCCAAACTCCTCTTAATATTCAATTTCCATCAATTATGGAATTCATCTTCTATCATTTTCAGAACTATGTTGTTTGTGATATATTACGCTCCCGATTCTACAATTGCAAAACGATTTAGTGAAGCATTTTTGTTAACGAAGTTAATTAATTAAGAGAAAATAGATTTATCAATCGTAATTTTTGTGAGTATAATATCCGCATACAATTAGTCTATAGCTGAGGAATCAGGTAGTAAATATGCGGGAGTTCAGTTTTAGGTTGATAAAGTTAGTTATAACGCTCTGGCCGAATTCGCGGCTGTCACCAGAGAAATGGATTCCTCTCTGGCACATTGATTCCTCTGGACTTGATTCCTCTGGCGTCGATTTCTCTGGCGTTGACTCCGCTGGCATATTGACTCCGCTGGCATACTGACTCCGCTGGCATACTGACTTCGCTGTCATTTGATTTCGCTGGCTTTGACTTTCCTCTGACTTAGAAGCCAGCGCGCTGCTCAACCGTCTCAGCGGTTATTTCTTTTTCTATAAATACCTAGGTTAGTTATTGAGTTGTTACTTAAGAATTTCCATTACTGTAAACTAGTTGCGAGTGAGGATACATAGCAATCTTGATAGATTTGTAGGCTATACACTTCTTCTAGGGTTGAGAGTTCCAATTTGTAATTGTAAAGTTCTTGAGTGTTCATAGTGAAATAGAGTGGATCGTTTCTTCTCCGTGGATGTAGGATTGAAAAATCCGAACCACGTAAATTCCTTTCGTGTTCTTTTCTTTATGTTCTTGCTGCGTTGAGTGTCTTCCCGATCAATTCCACAACAAGTGGCGCCGTCTGTGGGAAAAGGAAGATCGACGCACACCAACTGTTTTGAGTTTTGAATCGGTACAAATCTGAATCGGAGGACACCAACTGTCTTCCCGATCAATTCCTAGTCCGTTCTTTGATGCATCCGTGTAGACCACATACTCCTTGTCTGGTTCCGGAATTGTTAGCACTGGCGCTGTAGTTAGCTTTTCCTTGAGCAGCTGAAAACTTTCTTCACACTCGTTAGTCCATGTGTATTTAATTCCCTTTCGGAGCAATTGCGTCATCGGCCTTGCTATCTTGGAAAATCCCTCAATGAATCTTCGATAGTAGCCAGCCAATCCCAAGAAACTTCTGATCTCGTTTGGGGTAGTTGGCGACTTCCATCCTTGTACTGCTTCCACTTTGGCGGGGTCTACCTTAATACCTTCTGAAGATACAATATGTCCCAGAAATGTAACTTCTTTGAGCCAAAACTCACATTTGTTGAATTTGGCATAAAGGCGTTCATCCCTAAGAGTTTGCAAAACAGTTCTCAGATGTTCCCTGTGTTCTTCTTCATTCTTGGAGTAAATGAGGATATCATCAATAAACACCAAGACGAATTTATCCAAATAAGGATGAAATACTCTGTTCATGAGGTCCATGAACACAGCTGGTGCATTTGTTAGTCCGAACGGTACAACTACGAACTCGTAGTGACCATATCTTGTTCGGAAAGCCGTTTTGGGTATATCTTCATGTCTAACCTTTAACTGATGATACCCAGACTTCAAATCGATTTTGGAGAAAACACTCGCGCCCTTGAGTTGGTCGAATAAATCATCAATTCTGGGCAATGGATACTTGTTCTTAAGCGTTAGCTTGTTCAGCTCTCGATAATCGATGCACAATCTCAAGGTTCCATCTTTCTTCTTGACAAACAGCACCGGCGCTCCCCATGGGGACACACTAGGCCTGATGAAGCCTAGGTCCAGCAACTCTTGTAACTGGATTTTCAACTCTTCCAATTCCTTCGGGCCCATTCTGTACGGTGCTTTTGATACCGGCGCCGCTCCTGGCTCTAGATCGATGGTGAATTCTACTTGTCTGTCAGGTGGTAATCCTGGCAAATTTTCTGGGAAAACATCTTGAAAATCCCGCACGATCTCTACATCTTCCATTGTCTTTTTGGTCTCAACTCCCCCATTCAGGTATACGAGGAAGGCTTGACAGTCTTTCTTGTTCATCATCTTCCTCGCTTGTAAGGCTGAAATAATCGGCACTCTGTTCCTTCTGCATATTCCATAGAAACTTAAAGTATCCCTTCCTGGAAAGTTGAAACCGATTTTCCGCTCTTGGCACAATATCGTGGCATAGTTCTCCGCTAGCCAGTCCATTCCCAGGATTATATCAACGTCCTCCATCGATATAACATGCAAGTTGTTTGCTATAACCTTAAACGATCCTATGGTCAGTTCTAGGTTCGAGCAAGCATGTGTTACTACTGCTATTCCTCCTATTGGTGAAGAAATTCTCAAGTCCTGATTAGTCTTTTCAGGTTGGAGCTTTAAAGTTTTTACACATACACTTGCAATAAAAGAATGCGAGGCACCCGTGTCGAACAGAAGTATAACAGGTGTGTCAAGTAATGTGCCCATACCTGCCAAATTCCCTTGGTTGTTTCCTTGCTTATTCTTGTGCAAGGCATAGGCTCTTGCCTGTGGAATTTGCGGTGGACGTGCCGCAGGTCGATACTGCTGCTGTGGTGGTGGGTAGAGTAACTGTTGGCCTTGGATAGCCCTGAGTGGTTGTACTTGGCCCGGCTGATTCGGCCCTTTCATTCCTCCTTGTGGTTTTCCTTGGCAGTCTCTGGCAAAATGGCCCTTCTGGCCACACTTAAAGCAGGTATTGCTGCCAGCCAAGCATATGCTGTGATGTGACTTGGAGCATTTGGGACACAAAGGTGCCCTGAGCTGGCCCTGATTGTTTCCACCTGATCCTGGATTGACTGGTCGTCCTTGCCATTGCCCTTGTGGCATCATGTTTCCTTGCCATGGCCTCTTGTTATCTTGGTTGTTGTAGTAACCCCTATTATTGTTGTTGTTGCCATCCCATTTTCTCTTCCCACGATCGTTGTTTCCCGAAGCTTGAGTCTCGGTTGGGCGGTCTTCAGGCATGGCTGCTTCAACATCCAGGGCTCTGCTAAGTGCCTCAGAGTGGGTGAGATTACCATGACCAGCAAGCGCCATCTTGATCTCATGCCTAAGGCCTGAACGAAACTTCTCGGCCATCTTTTCATCAGTGTCGATCAGATGAGGGGCATAGCGAGACATGTCGCAGAAAGCGCGATCGTATTCCATCACGGACATCTTGTTTTGTTTCAGATTGAAAAACTCCGTCTCTTTCTTCTTTCTGTAGCTCTTGGGAATGTATTTATCGTAGATCTCCGTCTTGAAGTCTTCCCAAGTCAGGTTTTCCAATTGTTCGAGGGTCATTGCCCTCTTCTTGGTTTCCCACCAAAAATCTGCCGACCCAGTTAGTTGGAATGCAACACAAGAGAGTCTCTCTTGGTCAGAACAGTAAAGAAAGTCGAAAATCCTTTCCATTGCTCTAATCCAGATTTCGGCATCAGTCGGGTTGCCGGTCCCGTTGAATGTTGGCGGGCTCTGTTTAAGAAAAAGTTCCTCAACCCTTCGTGGGGGTTCGTTTGCGGTTCCCACATTGTTTCTTGGGGCTCTTTTGGGAGGCATTCTGTGCTTCAAAAATAAAAGATCCTCAGTATATTCCTTACCTCAATTCATAACATATTCCTCTTGATTTAATCATGAAAGCATCATAACAAAACATCTAAATCCTTATTGATCACAAGAGGGTACTAGGACAACTCAACAATTGTAAGGTTCAATTCTTGAACGATATCAAAACAAAGTGGTGCAGAAAAATTTGTTGAGAAACTCAAACGAATAACCAGATGGTAGAAATGAGTAACTAATAGGTCGAACAAAATGATCTAGAGTAAAAACTCATCTGGCTTTTCAACCGAAAGTTGAAACACATGGGTTTTCAACCCAAAAGACGTCGACTGATATTTGGATCATGTGGACTGGCTAGGTCCAATCATCATCACCTCCCAATCACACGGAAAACATCATCCCAAACTTAGAAAGCCGTGGACAACTATTCATAATAAAACTCAAGTTCGTACTGACAACCAAAAGCTTAACTTAAAGTTCTATATCCTATTGAACCCAAACCCCCACATATAACATGCACACAAATATATACATATATATAGGCAAAGCATACTGTTCTTAAAATCTATCGTGTACTAAAAGTCGATTCGGTGTTCCATCGCGTGTGAACATTTGAACGTAGAGACTATGCTCAAACCCTTGATGCAGCGTTTGCCTTGAATTCGTCTTGTATCATCATCCCGTGTTTTTCCTTCAACGTGTACATGTCTTTTCATTCCTCTTTGTAGTTCAAAAGAACCATTGTTTTCTTGTGGGAGCTGAAATGCTCTAAGTTCTCTTTCATTCTTCTACATCATCACTTTAAGAATCTAGATTGTAGAGATATCCTACTAATCCAGCAGTCTATGTTCTTTTAGAATAGTGATCATGCAACTTATAGCAATCTATGTTTTCTGGGGAAAGCATGTGTCAATTCTCTATCATTCTTCTCTTATCATAACATCATAACTGCAATGATATGCCATGAAAGGCAAAACATTCAACATTTCAATGAAAGGCAAAACATTCAACATTTCATCATAGCATGCTCTTTATATAAACATTTTCATGAAACAGTTTAGAACAATAACATCTTTAAAACGCTGTAACTGCAGTTACCTTTTTCCTTGATTGAGCACGATGCAATGGAGTGTTGAGCGGTGTCGTATGATCCCACATATGTCAAGTGAATCAATCTAGACATGACTCTTTAGAAAATGGTTTCTAGGGCCAGAGCAAACGAACTGCTCTGATACCACTCTGTCACAACCCACTATCCCAATGACGGGTTAACCGGGGTTATGACTTGGGTGAACAATAAGAAATGGAAATTAAAAGGGATTTACTAAATAACCAACATTAATAACAACAAACTAGTGGTATATATATATATATATATATATATATATATATATATAACCACTTGGGTAATTAACAAACGAGCCAGCCATAACGACTAAACCCCAAATGAAAGTTAAACAAAATGAAGGAGTAATAAGTTCCACAATACGATAACAAATTCAGAGTGTTTGCAGCGGAAAAACGTGTGAGTTATGCATATGGAGATGCATACTCAAGGTTTCATTACATAAACATCAAAAGAGAAATCCGCTCAACACCAATCCATTCCATCACCTGCTCAACCTGCACATTTAGAAATACATGCAGGGCTGAGTATAAAAATACTCAGTGACATAAGCCGAAATACAACATGCATACATATATAAATTGAACTGCCATAACAGTAACACACAGGGGTTTTCATAAATGACCTGCGCTTACTAAAACATTTCGTTCATTTTCATAAAGGTGGATGCATCCCATTTTCAGTCTATATGATCCATATCTGTCATTTCTGTCACGCGCCGGGAAGGAGGCCTCCTTACCACGGACGCCAAGACCGGTCGCAAGCGACTCGCGGTCTCCATGAGTGTACACGTTAACCCTAGCTAGCGACCTTTGTCTAGCATAGGATCCCAATTGGATTTCCTTTAAAGTTGGCGAACCAACACAGATAGGATACATATAAAAACATAAACATTTTGGCAGTCAATCATTTCATAAACATTTCATTTTCATAACATTTTCATTTTCATAAAGGGCATTGAACATATAAGCATTTTATAAGAACTGAATAAATAGTCAAAACATATCATGCATATATATTCGCATATGAGGCCTACGTCACGCAGGGGATCTCTATATACGTAATAATAAAATAATGCCCACCTCAATTGTTCTTAAAGCTGGCGTGGAGTCGTTTCTTCTTCTGCTTCACTTTCTGTCGCCCGGACCTTCATTGATGAAGAGTCGATAAGTTCGTGAAGAAATTATCATAAGACAAAGTCTAATTCTACGTGCCTATGGTATCTTTTAAAGTTTTAGGGTTCTAGCAGCATCCATATTAATCTCGTTTCATTCAATCAATAAAATGTAATCACTTATCATGTAACTATCATATAGGTTCGAACCCATTTGTTCGAACATCAACATGTATATAATCCATAACCTTCCTTTACACCCGTCATTTAGTCAAGTACTCCATCAATTAAGAACAATTCATATATTATCATCCTGAAAATTTAATCATTATAAACCATGCTTTCTCATACTTCGTACATTTTCATCACTTAAATAAATAAATCATTTAAAAACACATGCTTAGTAATTTAATATCTCAATTAAATCCCAAGCTCATTTGATAAAGTAAATCATATACTTAATCATTCTATAACACAATTCCACATTTTTTTATCATGTAAATAAATAAGAAATTCCATTATTCATTTATAAATAATAAAACATTTTAAAAATCCATTGAGATGAAATAAAACATTTTAACCATTTAAAAAATCCATACTCAAAAAGCCTTGAAATATTATAAAAATGAGGGTTTAATCCCAAATTTTTTTTTTTTTTAGTCCTTCAATAAATTAAATAAAAGAACGGACCTCATTTAAAATAAATAGTTCCAACCTTAAATATTAAAAATTAAATCAAGATATTTAAATTCACTAAATTAATTTAGTGAAAATTCAAACATTTTAAAATAAATAAGGCCAAAAATTCGTAGGCTTTATTAATCAATTAACAGTTCAAAACTTAATTAAAATGGGCCCATTACATTTTATTAAATAAAAATCGGTCCATTCCTTTTTTTTACAAAGCAGGAAGGCCCAGCAACATAAAATAAAATCGGCCCATTTTATTTAAAATTTTCAGCCCAAGCTAAATAAATAAATCGGCCCAAACAAAATTAATAAAGAGCCCAATTAAATCCTAACCCTAACACCTATACACACATATACATAAACTCACACAACACATAAAACACTCACAGCTGCTCTCTCACTCTTACGCCTCTCTCTCCCTCTCGGCTTCGTGCCTGCCGCCGCCACCGGACGGTCGCGCCGTCGCCGGAGGCCGGCGGCTCTACCTCCCTCTCTTCCTCTCACTTCTCGCCCTCTTCCCTCAACTCTATCTCACTCGATCGTCTCTCTCTCACTGTTTTCCTCGCGAGCTCCGCCGTGAGCTGCTCCGGCGACCACAGGACAGCCATGGCCGCCGCCCTTCTCTCCATCTCACTCTCCATCGTTGGCCGGACAGCAGCAGCAAAGCCGCCGTTGCCGGCGCCTCCCTCTGCTCACTCCTCTTCTCCCTTCCTCCCTCGGCCATCTCCCTTTCTCTCGGACTCACGGTCACTGGGGCTACCTCCTCCGTCGTCCGTCTGGCTGGAATCGCGGTGGAGGCCGAGCCTTGCCTCGCCGGAAAGGTAGGTTCCAAATCTTCCCCCTTTTCCTCTCTTTTCTATTTTTAAACCCAGATCTGAAATTCCCCCCCTCTTTTCCTCTTTTCCGGCCGGTCAGGAACAGCCCGTTGCTCCCGCCGCCGTGTCGCCGCTGCCGATGCCGCCGCGTCGTCGTCACCGGAGAAGATAAGTCCTCCCCTCCCTCTCTTCTTCCTTTCCCCTTTT
Source organism: Salvia miltiorrhiza (assembly GCF_028751815.1). Classification (NCBI taxonomy): domain Eukaryota; kingdom Viridiplantae; phylum Streptophyta; class Magnoliopsida; order Lamiales; family Lamiaceae; genus Salvia; species Salvia miltiorrhiza. The sequence continues at coordinate 8,110,013 of NC_080393.1, forward strand.
TTTTCTTTAACCTAATCTCTCTCTCTCTCGGTTGTTTCAGACAGAAAAAGGAAAAAGGCGGTGGCTTGCCGCCGCGCCGCCTTCGGCCGTGAGCAGCCGCCGCCTGCTCTCACCCCCATTACTCCGTTCCCGGACACACATACAAGACAGAGTACAAGAACCCCCAAATTCAGTCCAGATTCACAAGTATAGCAAAGCTAGGGTTTTGTTTAGAAATCTGTTCTTTCATCATTCATTTATCATTTTCTTAGCAAAAATCAAACCTTGTAAATGTAATAGTTTAGAAAATATATTAACATGTGTGCGTGCGTATTCTTCTGTTCTTTGATGCTTGAATCGAAATTAACAAGATGAAGTGGGGAGAAATTGGAGTAACCTCGATATGAGGGGTGGTGTTGGCAATAGTTCGATTCTGCAATTTGTTGATCAAAAAGTAAGAATGAATTTTTTGGAATTGGAACTGGAAGATTAATGAAGAGTAAGACATTTAATTACCTACCTTCTTGATTTGAAATTTTGGAACTGGACTTGGAATCTCTTTCCTTGTTTTTGGAACAACTGTGAATGGGGATAGGGAAAGTGATGTTAGGGAGAGAAAGTAGGGATTAGCTTAATGAGAAAGCTAAGACTTTGAAGATGAAGGATGGCAGAATACTTTGGAATTTATTAACTAAAGTAGGGGCAGTGCTTAGTCAGAAAGGTATAAAGTTAAAGGATGGCAGAATACTTTGGAATTTATTAACTAAAGTAGGGGCAATGCTTAGTCAGAAAGGTATAAAGTTAGGTGGAGCAGAAGAAAGAAGTGTAGTGGTAGGGTTCCACATTTTCTTTTCTTTGTACTAGTTGTTGGTCGAGAATTGGTGGAAAACTTAAGCCAAAGCTTACCTGTTCGAAGTTTGGCAGCAGTAATTGAAGTCTCTCATTCCTTTGGTTGTTGAAGAACTAAGGAATGAATGAAAGGGCTGATAATAGCCTTAAAGAATCGAAGATGGTGGGGAGCAAAGGGTGGTGGTTGAAGAGGTGGAAAGCATGACTTTAGCAAAGTTAAAGAAAAGGAGTTGATAATATAATTAGATAGTGGAAGACACTGTCTTAATCATAATCTTCCTCTTAAAGCCAGCAAATTCGAGAGTTTTTTTTTTTACCCAAATGTACTGCGTCACTCTTGCTGCCAGTGGTGAGCTTATATGCAAAGATTTCTTCCTGTACTTAGAAAAAAATCAATTACTGCATTGATTGATAGTGGTGGTGGAAGTTCTAATTGTAAATAATAATAAATCTTTATGTCTTGGTTACTCAGTGCATCTACTATTTAATCGCGTGTTTGCAATCAAATACTGGCTTCTGCTCATTATTCGTGTATAAATTAAATACGTAGATTTAATTCACTTTACAAGCCGCTCAAACCACTAATTAAACTTGTGCACCATATTTATAAAGATCCTTTAAATCTCAAATGGATTTAAATAACAATAAGAATTAAGCACATCAAAACACATATATAACAATTAAATCACATCAGATAAATCAAATCAGTTTTATTATTAATGGATGCCGAACCCTAATTATTAAGTTTTTAATCAGTGATTAAAAACTGGGATATGACAATAGTATCCGCATACAATTAGTCTATAGCTGAGGAATCAGGTAGTAAATATGCGGGAGTTCAGTTTTAGGTTGATAAAGTTAGTTATAACGCTCTGGCCGAATTCGCGGCTGTCACCAGAGAAATGGATTCCTCTCTGGCACATTGATTCCTCTGGACTTGATTCCTCCGGACTTGATTCCTCTGGCGTTGACTCCGCTGGCATATTGACTCCGCTGGCATACTGACTCCGCTGGCATACTGACTTCGCTGGCATACTGACTTCGCTGTCATTTGATTTCGCTGGCTTTGACTTTCCTCTGACTTAGAAGCCAGCGCGCTGCTCAACCGTCTCAGCGGTTATTTCTTTTTCTATAAATACCTAGGTTAGTTATTGAGTTGTTACTTAAGAATTTCCATTACTGTAAACTAGTTGCAAGTGAGGATACATAGCAATCTTGATAGATTTGTAGGCTATACACTTCTTCTAGGGTTGAGAGTTCTCAATTTGTAATTGTAAAGTTCTTGAGTGTTCATAGTGAAATAGAGTGGATCGTTTCTTCTCCGTGGATGTAGGATTGAAAAATCCGAACCACGTAAATTCCTTTCGTGTTCTTTTCTTTATGTTCTTGCTGCGTTGAGTGTCTTCCCGATCAATTCCACAACAATTTTCTTAAATTGAATGGCTTTATAGTAAGAGAGCTATTGATTCCGGCTTCGATTAGTATGAACTGATCCATGCAGAAATTGAGTAAGGGGCATATCACTAAGGATATATCTAGTTGTAATATTCTCTTAGCTCATCAAGCTACGATCAAATCATGGCCATTGATTATAGGCGGTTGATGATGTTGTAATTAGCCACATAAATATCTTGTTAAACAGTTAAGAAAAGGTGATTAACAACACATGCTTGAGACTTGCCTAATAGTTAAAGGCGAAGAAGCTAGAGGTGTACATTGCGTTTTTTCATTCTTGATCTATTCACTTGTGTAGCTCTTGAAACTAGTTAAATATATCAGATTCTCTCGACATAAATCTTCGTGATCGAGCCACATAAAATACCGTGTCATCTCTGTTTCATTTTTGTCTAAGTGGAAAGCTTCAATCTGGCCCTTATGACTAAGTGGTTGTGGATATTTTTGTCGGAGGAGCATTCCCTTTGGGTTCGTGTGGTGAAAGCTTGTAAGGGAGAATTGGAGTGGAATGAGGAGGGCTTTGTTTTGCAAGAAATAAGAAGGCGAAAGCCGGCTGGTGGAAAAAGATTTTGAAACTCAGTTGGGGGGAGAAAGGAAGATGGCTAAATGAAAATTTGGAGATGGTAATTGGCGATGGGAAATCCATTCTTTTCTGGCATCACAGGTGGGCAGGAGGGAAAAGGCTAAGAGACAGTTATCCAAGACTTTTTCGATTGAGTAGCAATCAGGGGGAAACTCTTTTCGACATGGGCAGTTGGGCTGATGGAGTGTGGGAGTGAAGACCTTTTTGGAGACGAGTTCTGAGGGAGCGCGAGGTTGCTCTGTTCTCTGAACTCCTCTCCTCCATCAATAATTTCTCTTTATGTGCAGGAAAGCAAGACGGTTGGAGATGGAAGTTGGACCCCAACGGAATTTTTTCAGTTAAGTCGGCTTACAAAATTATTCGTGGAGCTAGAGCTTTGAGCAGAAACCAACCGACAAATCTGGCATTCTCGAAGATCTGGAAGGCCCCTGCACCCTTCAAGATGAAGACAACAGCATGGAGAATTGTCAAAGAGAGAATAGCGACGTGCGATAACCTCCTTAGAAGACAGATTCAAATTGCACCTTCGGGCTCTTTTTGCATTTTCTGTAAGTCTCATCCTGAGGATCTAAACCACACTTTCTTCTCATGCTCAAACACTTCGGATATTTGGTCAACCATCCTCCAGTGGATCGGGGTTCGATCGGTCTAAAAGAAAGATGCTCGAGAACATTTCATTTCTTTTTTGAATCTTGGGAACAAGAAGGCTGTCCCTCTTCTCTCAAGTCTGTGGATATGTGCTACTTGGTGCATTTGGAAAGCTAGAAACGATTAATTATTTTTTTAACCAAGGTTTGTGGAATAAAGACAAGCTGGTGAACGAGATTAAGACTAGACTGTGGAGCTGGACGAAGGTTTACAAGATGGAGATGTCGTCTTCTAATCTTCATCTGTGGATGAGGAACTTGAATGTCTCTGACTGATCTTGATTTTGGTTGTTTCAACCGCTTCTCTCTTTCTTTTCTTTCTGCTCATCTTTTTGTGTTGTTTTTGCCAGGCTTACTTCCCGTTGGTACCTCTGGTACCATGGTTCTAATAATACTTCTCTTTTTCTGATCAAAAAAAAAAATCTCTGTTTCATTTTTAAAAATATTATTTGATGACTTTCTGATAGTTGAGAGTTGTTTTGTTGAGTTTCATACTGTTGCAATTCGTGGATCGAATTCCTAACACATGCATACTAAAATATTTCTTTTCGTCCTTAAAAAGTATATAATTCATTTTTATCATTTTAGTGCATCCACAAAAATAATCTATTTTTCATTTATAGATATTACCCCATAACATTTTATCCTCAATGGAATATTAACTTATTTACCTATATTCTACCACATGGTGAGTCCACTCCTTAACTCATAATATAATTAATTATTATTATTAAGGCGAGATCCTTTCTTTATTCACAATACACTCAACTATTTTTTAAAATTTGTTACTGTTACTTTTATGATTATTTTTTGAATAGAATGGAGTATTAATTATCTTATAGATTTTCACAATGTTGTGACGAAATGAAAAAAAATTCAAGCCAACACACCATCACTAAACAGCATCAATTACTAAAAAACAAAGGCTATACAAGTGTTGAGTTTATGCATATATGCAATGAAAAGATAGAATTTGGAGAAAAAGAAATATAGGTGAGGTCAGTTCCAAGCAGAGTCGGAATTCTTGAACGGTGCAGGCGGCAGTGCATTGCGCGTCTTAAATTTGGTGGTAATCTCATTAATCACATCTTGAATTCCCATAAATGCAACTAGGAACTCTGCTGCATCACTTTGGCTCAGCACCTTCTTCACCACGAACTCCAATGCCTTAATCCTGCAACGACGCACCAGATGAAATTAATTAATTAATAGATTAAGAATAGTGGGTGGGGTCGGGTCGGGTGGGACCTCAGATTTTGGGCCTTGACGATGACCCGGTGGACCTTCCTGAGCTCGGAGCGAACGTGGGCTAGGGCGGGCCAATTGGTGTGGTTGTGGGCCGGGCCGAAAGGGAGGTGAAGGACGCAGTTGGAGTGGAGCTCGGTGATTTCCTCGTCGATGACGGCCTCTTCGCTGCGCATGTCGTTGATGAGTTGGGAGAGGGCCCGTTCCACCGCGACGGGGTCCCACACGTCCAAGGAGCGGGCGATGGAGCGGAGGAGCTCCAGGACGGTGGAGGGCCGCCAGTCGCCCAGCCAGAACACGGCGGCGACTTCGTGGGGTGGGGCCCATTTCGGCATGAGCAGGTCGGCCACGTCGGACATCTTGGTTGGGCCCATGGCCCGCCCGTAATGGGCCTTCAATCGCCCCAGTTGCTCGTCGATTAGCTTCTGAATGGCCCATCTTGCCTTGAGCTGTTTCTTGAGCTTTGCGGCTCCACTCCTCTGCTCTTGCCTCCACGCTCCGCAGGATAACTCTTCACCTAACAGAAAAACAAAATGATCGAATTCCAGACATTTCAATGTTTTAGCAATGATCAGATTTCAACAACAAGAGAGGAAGATGGGAGATACTGTTTCTGCATTTTCAAGAACCGATCGATAAAAGATACATCAAACTGCAGATTAAAGAAGAGAGAGACGTACAAGTTTTCTTGGAATCTCTTTTAGGGATGGAGATGCAGGAGAGTTGTCTGGTTAGAGGATCAACATCTCTGAAAGGTTTGGGTTCGGCCCTCAAAACTTCATCTTCAAATTCCTCATCTTCAAGAAAATGCCTCCTGCGCATAAAAAACAATACCAATTCATTCCTCTCTCCAACACCACACTAGAGTTAAATTGCAGGGAATCTTACAGCAGGGGTTGAGACGCAGTTCTCCTCATCTTCTTCACCCAAACACAAAAATTCTAAAGAAACGAAACCAATTTTTTCTCAACAAACTGATCAATCTTGAAATGTCGAGGCCCTTTTATGATGCCAGCTCTCTCCCAAAAACTGGCCTTGTATTTTTCCCCTCCTCAATTCTTTGCTATATGCTAAACACTTCTAAAATTTATACTAGTATATTTTATTTTGTTTACACTCAAAATATCAAATTTTATAACTATTTTTTTCTATCCTGTTACATTCTTACTTTCTTTTAGTCTTTTTATCTTAAATGATATAGCATTCTTAATTTCTTATATTACTAGAATCAGTGACGCTCACTACTTAATTAAACTATCTCAAGATAAATTCCATTTTAGTGTTACTTTCTTATATTTTTTTCAAATTTAAATTGATCACCACAAAATAAACGAAAATTAGTTTCTTCTCTATTCGAGAACAAGTTAGGCATACTTCTTCCCTACACCTCATATAATAACAAATAGGAGTACTAAAAGTTTTGCAATTTGTGCAAATGCGTGAAAGATTGTGTGTGTATATACATAGAGAAACACATACCATTTCACTTGAAAGCATGTAGAATATACAATATATTTACAAAAGAGTGGCAGAATCAGCGAGAATTGGGAATGGTGGTGGTGCCTTCTTTAAAGATGATGTGAGCAACTTTTGGCGGGAGCCATGCTGGGTTGCCATTACTTTGATTGCTGGCGGCGTCGATCTGCTGCTTCCGAATCCTTGTACGCTTGTACAGCAGCCCTCCAACGACGTTTCTTCCGACAAAGCTGCCCAACTTTGTGGCCGTCAATACACCGAATGCTATTGCCAGAGGCCGCACTGCCCAGTGAAAGTCCTCAGCCAGTTCATACTTGTCCGCAATACCAGGACACATGTCGAAGGAGACGCGCTCCACTTCCTCGGGGCTAGCCATGAAACAACTGAGTTCGTCTCCAAGGACAAGCCTTCCGGGGAATTTCACCTCCAGGCACCCGTTTGGAAGAACGTGTGCGACTCTTCCACTCGCCCAGGACCCTCCCCTTTTATGAGGCCACTCGAATTGGGGAGTGGCGATACTAGCCTTCAACCTCACAAACTGCCCCACCGAGAATGGCTCCGCCACTCTGAGCTCGGAGTGGTGCCCCCTCCATAGAGTTTCCAGCCCCAAGAAGCCGGCAACAGCAGTTCCATCACGGTGAATGTGGTGCAAAATTCCAAGAGATGCGTGCTGCTCGTTTCCTTTTATCAGTTGCACCCAATCCCCTGATGCAAAACCAAAGGTGACCCTCTCTATGGTTATGGCGTTCAGCCTAAGTTGATTGTGCATGTTAGGGATTTGCACCAGGGCGAATGCATCCCTTTCGCCATCCTTCTCCAGTCCCACCACAACTCCTTCCTTTACAACCAAACTGATGGGCTTGCATGTGCTTAGATCCTTTCTTGAACGAACTGTATCCCCAATCTGAAGGCGATCTTTTGAGAGGAACCACGTGCTGTAGCCACTGCAGTGCGGCTTATTCACATTCAGATTGCTCCCTTGGTTACTCCATGACCCGTCACTGTAAACAGCCTTCCGCGAGCTGCAAGTACAAATTTACAGTTTGAGGGTATCTAAAGAAACAGAAACACGATAGATGGAGGATGGTTGAGAGAGAGGAACCTTTCAAATGCTTGTAGAATGTCTGTCATTAGCGGTCGGTTGCGAAAGTCAATCTCAAAACAGCCCTTTAGGACATCTTCAACCACAGGAGGAAGACCACATGGAACCCGGGGCTTCTCTTGCCGTATTACAATTGCTTGGTGCATTTCCTCTGGGGATCTCCCCAACCAGGGCGGAGAGCCAGTCAGCATTTCAATAATGCTGCAGCCAAATCCCCAAGAATCGGTCTCATAGGATATCGGACCTCTCACTCCAGGTCGCCATTGTTCAGGTGCCATGTAATTGAGGGTTCCCAGTCGCACAGCTACTTGAGGATCACGCCAAGGAATCCCGAGAAGCAAGTAAGGGATCCCAAAGTCTCCAAGGACAACATGGTCACGCTCGTCGAGAAGGAAATTATTTGGCTTAAGGTTCAGAACTAGGAGACCTATTTGGTGAAGTTGTTGAATGTCTTTGGCCAATTCAATACCATACCTGAGACCATTTATTATAAGTACAGTCCTGAAGATTTCGAGCCTTCTATCGAAAAGAGAGAATATGTACAGTGTTAGTTACCTCAGAACATCGGCTAATGAAAGCTTTCCTCCATTCATCTGCGCCATCCTGTCACCTATTGACCCCTCATAAGATTTTAATGCTATGCAGATCTGTCAAAAGAGAAAAAATTAGGTTTTACAGTCAAAATCGACAAATAAGATCTCTTGTTGGCGAACAAATTGACAATTCACAAAGAAGATTAACCTTCCCGGATATAATTGAGATCCCATGCAACCAACAGACACCTTGCAATTTTTTGGACTTTGAGTTTCTCCATAGTTCTTCAAACCTATGAAGAAACTCTTTTTCGTGACCCTCCTTTATTGAATGCAACATCTTAACCACAACTTCATGATACTGATCATAGTCTGTTCCTGATTGATGATGTGTGGCTACCCAAACATCACCAAACAGTCCGTGGCCAATCCTGTATTTGAGTTTCAATGATGCAGGATCAATATATGAGTTGGGCAGCGCAGGAGTAGCGTCAACAGTTCTTAACTGATCAGGATCTCCATCATAAAGTTCAAAATCAAAATGGACTACCGGTGAAATTTGTTCAGCCATTCCCCCTCACTGCAACCAAAGAATCATGTATAGTGGCAAACTTATATATACTATGCAATTTATATCGGGATCATGCATGATTAATGGCGCCAATGAGAAAAACCAAGTAAAATTTTTTGCTTATTCGGCATGACTTCCATTGCAGCTTCCTGATCTAACATTTTTTGAAGTCTCAAATACTAGAAACCGTCACACCAATTTCAGAACACTCTTCCTAATTTTGGTAGAAATTATATTCTTCTTTTCACTACACTGTAAGAAGAAACGGGATTACAGAATGAAGAGAAGGACAAGCTTAGACTATAGATAGTAACCAGTTCCAGTATACTTATCACGCAGTTTTCTGATTTTTCTTTTAAACACAAAATCTCATCATCATACTTCAATAGCTGAATTTGAAATAATTAAACTTTCTTTCTCATCATTAAAAGATCAAAGAACATAAAAAAGGGAAAAATAAGTTTGGGTCATAAATTCCAACCAACTGCATCATATGAATTACACAATTTTCAGTTTTTTCCCAGCATAACATTTTACCATATTTCAATAGCTGATTTTAACTGAATTGATGGGTTCAGGCTAACAATTAATCAGCAAAAGTAACAGCAAGAAATTTCCAACTGCAAAAGGTGAGGGGGGAAAGACATAAATTCAACAATATTCAAACGAATCCATCAATAAAACGTCATACCGTACACCGCTGAAGAGATCAATTGCTACAGAGCAAAGCAGAAAGCTCGGATTTTTTTATTTTAAAAGAAAAAAAAAAAAAAACTACGAGGCACACATACAGAGAGAGAAGTGGGGAAGAGGAAGAAGAAGAAGAAGAAGCAGTCGCAGTCAGTGAGGCGTACCCGTCAAGTGAACACCGACAACTGTGGACCATTTTTTCTTCTATATGAGAACCCTCAACTTCTAAGAAAAAAAAAATACTACTACAATATTCTCACTTTTGTTATTAGGAATAAAAATAATGGTAAGTTGTTCAATTTCTCTCAATTATACTCCCGTCCCATGAAGCGTGACCCATTTCTTTTCGGCACGAGAATTAAAAAATTGGTATTTTGTGTGTTAAATGTGGTAGGTGAAAAAGTGAAAAGGTGAATAAAGGATAATTTTTTTGCTATTTTTAGAAACAGGTCAAACTTCGTGGGACAACCCAAAAAGAAAAGTGGGTCGCTTCGCGAGACGGAGGGAGTATTTTCGAGAGTTAATTGATATCCCCTTAATTGCTAATTAACTTTTAACATTTTAACTTTGTTGTAAATTATTTTATTTTTTTTTTAAACGAAAGACGAGCTTCAATATTACTCCAAGTCCGAATGTCCAATATCTAGAAGCCAAGACGGAAAATCCGACTTCCAAATCATTACATCATGAGAAAACAAAGCAAATTGGGCTAGCTCATGTGCCGCCGTGTTTGCAGATCTACGAACGTGACAGAAATCCAAAACCAAATGGTTGCGAGCATGTTCAAAAACTTCTCATAACTCATCAGAAAGAGAGTCTTTACCACCATACTTTTAAGTGTTTCAGCAATATCTCATCTTTTCAAATTGTAATAAATTCAACTTTTAAACTCCCTCCGTCTCGCGAATCTTGAGTCAATTCTATTCGATACGAGAATCAAGAAAATACTAGTATTTAGTGTATTAAGTGTGGTAGGTGAAAAAATGAAAAGATGAATAAAAGGGGAATTTTTTGCCATATAAGAAAATGACTCAAGATTCGTGGAACGGTCAAAAAAGAAAAGTGACTTAAGATTCGTGGGACGGATGAAGTAACTATTTAAGGGTAATTAAAACAGAAACTTAAACATATTTAAAACGGAAACTTAAACATTCATTTGAAGATGAAACTAAAAATTGATCAGGAAATTTAAACAATTTCGAACTATTGTGAAAGAGGGGTGTGCTGGAACAGGGGAATTTGGTAGGGGTGACAAATTATGATCTAGCGTCTTTTCTTAAATACTAGTTTTGTACCACGTGCAGTTACAGTCACAGTCTCCACGTTGTCTAACACCCCTTCTTTAGTCAATCTAAATGATGCCCCAATCATTAATCTGGATGATGCGGTAAGCGGTCATGTTACTATCTATGCAAGAAATTCTTGATGTACAAAGCTATGAAAATGCATGGGACTTGTTTATCTTGAAGTATTATCTTATTTTCCTGTAGCACAAGGTTGCTGCAAATACCTGCCGTTGGAGTGTGGTGGTGCTTATACAGAGACGGCGACAAGCTGCTGCCCGGCGACTTCTGAGGTAGGAAGCTGGTTGGCACTGCATCTGATGATTCCAGCCATGGTTGATCAACTTTAGTTCATCATATATATATATATATATATATTCTTATAGCTTCCTTTCTTTTACTGTGAGAGTAAAACAATTAATATCATGCCATATATAATGCTTCCTTCATATATCAAGCAGTGGAGATATGGGAGATATATAATGTTTCTGTTGGATGCTATATTTGTTATCATACTCATCAATTAGGATCCTACGCGCGTTATTTTATCTCTCATATATCATACTCATCAATTTGGTTTCCTAGTATCATAGTACTACTCGTAGAACTATAATTAAGGAATCAAAATCCAGATTGATACTAATTAGAAATCCATCTCCTATAACTATAAGGAATCGAAACCACGCCACATATATATTTGGTATTTGGGTCCTCTTCTCTTCCTACACACAAACTCTCTGATTCATTAGTTAATTTGCTGAGTCGGCCATGAAATCGTCAGCTGCAAGATCAATGCCTAATGATCGACGTCAGGTGGCGCCACCACCACCACCACCGCCACAACCAGTTTTCTTCCCTTATAACCATCCATACGCGTACACGCCGCCGCCTGTATCTTGGTCGTTTGTTCGTCCACAACTACCTATACCCTCTTGGGACAACCATACTTACGTTTATACTCAAACACTGCCTTCATTATCTTCATTTGTTTCTCCACCACCACCACCAACACCGCCTTCTTTGCCTTTTTGGAACAATGCTCAAACATTGCATCCACCTTCCTTCCCAACACCAACACCAGCACCGCCTTTTCCTTTAGCTTATAATACTCCACCATTAATGCATCCACCTTCCTTCCCAACACCAACACCATCAGCACCGCCTTTACCCTTGCATCCACCTTCCAATTCCTTCCCTCCCAACAAAGAAGAAGATTTGAGCCACAAGATTCTCAAACAAATTGAATATTATTTTTGGTTCGATTTAATTCATTTGTACTTTATATATATATATGTATATATATTTCTTTTTTCTTTTAACTAAGATACTAATTAAAAATAATTTTTGGTGTTGCAGTGATAACAATCTTGCCAAAGATCTTCATCTGAAAGACCAAATGGACATCGACAACGGATGGGTTTCGATTGAGGTTATTGCCGGTTTTAATCGAGTAAGACTCATGCATATTGCTCATGCTTTTCTGTTTTTGTATATTTATATTTATGCAAACTTTGACTTGACAGATAAAAGAGATGACAGATGATATTAAGTTGATTCTGGACAGCTTGAAACATTCAGATACAATTGAAGTCGAGGTTTGACCTTTTTTTTTTCATTCTTTGCTAATGCTATGAAATTTAATTGTGATCGAGTTGCATGTCATTGAAATATATATACATATATTTTGTAGGGAGACAAACTAAGGCGACGTACTACTTGGAAGAAATGGATAGCTTATCGTAAAGTAGCGCCTTATGGAATAAAGGTTGTTCGATCGAATTCCCACCAGTTAAGGAATGTCAAGCAAAGACAAAGGAATTAATGTTGTTCCAACTCCCACCCAGTTGTCAAGCAAAGACAAAGCAAAAGCTAAGGCAAACAAGTAACACAAAAACAATGCTGGTTTTGTATGTATTTTTAGACGAGTACTCTTTTTCCTTTATTGGCGTGGGTTTTCACCGTAAAGGTTTTAATGAGGCTCGGGCCCTTAGTCTGCAATCTTGTGCTTTCAAGGGTTTTAGGATTTTTTTTTTTTATAAAATCTTAATTCAGTCCATAATAGGAATGAAATTAATTGATATACCTTAAGGTTGTGTTTGCTTTTTATCGCTTTAAATAGAGGGATAATAAAAAATTATGCCTTTAAATGTCTTCTTTTATTTCCCACATTTTACACAAAGGAGAAGTTCACCATTTTTCCTTCCTTATTTTCACTTCAAGGAGGGATAATATTATCACACCAAAGGATAAGAAAGGAATCATTTAAAAGCATAAATTTTTGTTATCCCTCTTTTTCTCATCCATCAAAGTGAACACACCCTAAAGGCTTTTACTTCCCTAGAATTGTGTTCGCGTGAGTTTGCATGTGAAGAGAAAGAGAGTTGCCCAGATCCAATAACTAATGTTTGAGTTATTTAGACTAATCTATGAAAATCAATGAGAGAAACAAGTAGGATTAGATTAAAGATGAGATTTTGGCAAAAAAAAGTGATTCTAATCATATTTAGAGTTCAATGAGTACACAATATGTATGAGAATATTTTTTTATTAGCATCACTTAAGAACAAAGAATTGTGATTAGTGTGGGATTCTTCAATAATAATAATAATAATAATAATAATAATAATAATAATAATAATAATAATAATAATAATAATAATAATAAAATAATAATAATAATAATAATAATAATAATAATAATAATAATAATAATAATAATAATAACAATAATAATAATAAAATAATATTATATTATTTCCCTTAAAATAAATTAAAAAATAGGGACATAATAGGAAATCAAATTTTGTAAAACAAGACTCTTTTATAATAGGTATAGATATAGATTTGTTGAAATACTTTTCAATTTGTGTTTTAAATTTTGTTTCTTCAAAATTCGAAATTGTTTTTCTCACGGTAAGTGGAACATTCAAAATTCACGCATGAATGAATCCTTACCAAATGGATATATTTAATAAATATTCTTTTATTAATAATTATTTTGTTGTATATAGTTATTTATTGAGATATATTTGAACAAGTGATATTGTTTGATTAAAATTATTTTCAATGTAACATTCGTATTGTCACCTATAATATATTTCCTATAAATTATTTTTATAATGTTTACTCAAAACATGGTATAGACTATTGAGCAAGTCCAACTTAGTGTTAACTCTTATGATTTTTGCAGGGTAAAAAAAGTGAAATTAGATTATCTCAAAGCATCATCTCGTTTTTTGATGGTAGATTCAATAACAAAACATCATTCACTACTTCAACTGATCCTACTCCTACCTAGCTCCTAAATCAGAATGAAATCATCATTCTTGAATTTTCGTTTCCAAGTATCAAAACTTAGAACATGAGAGCAACCCCTTGAAAGAAGCCTTTAATCGGGATTTGGATTGTGGAAGCAAGTACCTTAGCTCTGCACATTCATCTTCACTATCATGTTTACATCTGAAAGGAGAAAACATGTGTTTATTATTCTCACCATGCATTACAATAAGGGCTTGAAGTTGTAAGAACATTTCTTCAATTTAATCACCAACTTACGTTGAACCGTGTTTGGACTTGACTCTTGGATCCTTGGCCTGCTTTGGTGTTGGCACAAGGTCTATTCTCAAATGCTGGATGAAGCGAAGCTGCAAGATCACGTCAAATGGTGAATCGAAGTGCTCTCTCATAGCTCCATTTATTACATATCCTAATATTATCCTAAGTTATGAGGTACTAATGCAAGACATCAGTTAGCCTTCTAGTATACATATCAAGCAAAATAATGTTCAAGTGAGATTCCAAAGCAGTTTTCAGATGTGGATAGAAGAGAAAGTTAAAACGATGACATTAAAACATATTTGAACAAAAATTGATGTGAAGTATCCACAATCACAATTACAATGACCTATGGAACAAAATCAAGAAAGGGAAGTTCTATTTGCCCCCAAATCTATCGTTCAATGAAGTCCAAGCAAATTCTCTTTTTACTTTTAATACTTAATATCTACCTTGCAACAGAAATGTCCTAGTAGAGGATCTATTCAAGCAAGTTCATACTAATTAACTAGAAAAGATAAGGAATGATGTCCTTCTTAAATTTACTCTTTCATTTGTGTCAAAAACAGTTCAAATGTTTATGTTATGGTGAAATCCTTTTCTTGTCACCTTGCATTTCAATACAAAATTCTAAGATCTTTCTCTAAAACACACATAATTTCTCCCATCATATCTTCTACAAGGAAACATCTACAATGAAATGCTCTCTTCTGATGTAATTATCTGCAGTGCTAAACAACACAAAATGACTTCTGTAATAACATTACTCTAGAGACTGGTGATTGTACCTGATCGCCATCTCTGATCCCGTATTTTTTGATGCAAGCTACATCGTGGATTAGCTTTTGGCCTTCATAACACAAACAGAAGTGGCTCCATATAAGGGCCCTGAAACAGTCATGAATCTTGCAACAGTCAAAATTTATGAATCTTGCAAAGAGTGAAATCTATCAATTAATCTTTATATCTCCAAAAATAATCATGAATCTTGCAACAGTTTAAAAGAGAATTCTGCTGATACTATTGGTCTATCAGAAGAGACTCAAAAGAAGGCTAAACTTTCTATGTTTCACCACCATTTTCTGCAATTCAAATAGCTGAAAGTCCTTTCACCCGTTTCAGATAAGAGACTAGGAGTACTAAAATTTTGATTGTGAAAAAGAAAGTGCTTATAGAGGAGGACACTTTCACAAATTTGGAGGAGGCAGAATCTTCAATTTCATCCAACACTCATTTTTTTTAAAAAAAAAGCAATAATAATAATTGAGAGTTATAGACAAAAAATAGAAGGGGCCAACTCAAATAATTACATCTTTATCATCCAACACACATAATAGATATAGATTTATCAAGATTTTACAAAACGCACAACACACACACACACACACACAAAATCTCAAAGAAAAAGAAACAAAGTTTGTAATCTACCATAATCTTGTTCTTTCGTCTTGGGGAAACATATTGAACTCCTCCTCCACGGCAAATTTAAGCCCGGCCACTGTAGCATTTCTCGCCACATGAAGACCTGCAAAATCATTTTTTTGTGGCTAAAATAAACCCTAAAAAAAGAGAATGAAGAAAAGGATCATTTTGATATTTACTGAAGGAAGAGCCGTCCAATTTAAGAACAGAGAGGTTGAGAAACTGCTGCTCCGGAAGCTTTCGATAGGTGAGAGTCCGGTTGTAAAGAGAAAATGGGATTAATTTTTTGGTGGGTCGATTTCTACTGTTGGGTCTAGGCAAAACCATCACCATTACATTCGATTTCAGCAGAAATATTGCACTGTTTTATTCATCGAGAAGAAGGAGAGGTGTTTCACTTGTTTTCTGGTGAAATGCAAATGGCGTGTGTTCTTTCTTTAGAAAAGGTGACCGTTATGTTTATATGCTTGTGCTTTGGAGTGGAGGGAATGTTGGGCGAATAGTTTTTCATTTATAGTAATATTTGAGTTACTATTATTTTAAAATAATCGATACTTTGACCATGTATTTATTTTATGATTTAAATTTATAAGATTAAATAGTTAGAACTTTGACCTGTTATTCAGTTTATAACCTACATTAAAATTCTAACCAATTAAATATTAAAATCTCGTATGAAATGGTGGCACTGGGAAGTTAGCGTAGAGATTAAAAAAAAAGTCTGATGTAATTTTTTTTTTCTTTTTTCGACTCACGTGATTTTCTGTTGGCGAGAAATTTGATTGGGGATATAAATTGAATAGCAAGTCAAAATTTAGGTTATTTTTTTATAATTTTTGTAAATTCGAACTAAAAGATTATATACAATCAAAATTCTATTTATGTTTCAAATTCTTTTTTTAGAGGTTTTTTTAATTTTAGTTGCAGTGGACTCGAACCCAAAATTTTTGTGTTTAAGCATATTAACCACTCTACTGCTAAGCCATGCACACTTTAGTTGCAACTCTTAATTTTAAACCAAATTCTTAAATCATAAGCATAAATTATAGTAGTAAAAAAAATTATACTATTAAATAGAAGGCATCAAATCTAATTCTTCAAAAATGTATTTTAAAACATATATTTGAAATCAATAAATCGAACCGTATCATGTTAGCTTATCATATTACACTAGTTTTTTTTAGATGTCACCAAATGACACTAGTTAAAACACATTTTGTTGTAACCAAATAATTGTTGAAATCTTTTACAAATGAATTTAATGTTTAAATAATATGGGATTACGAATCATGGAAATTTTTAAAATGAAAATAGAACACCTTCTCCACTAAAAGAGAAATAATAATAAAAAAAGTTTGGAAGTTTGTTGCACACTAATAGTCTAATATATTCCCTCTTCACTTAAAGACAACAGAAAGTCAGAAATGTTGTTTAGAATTTTCGGATTGATTATGTCTCTAGGAATCTTTATTAGCACCATTGATACAGTACCAAATGCCATCACTCAACACCAAAATCAGATTTCAAATCCATCGTCACAAATTTTTTTAAATTATTTATTTAGCTACACGTAATATGTTGCATTAACATTTTATTTGACCAATACAATCAATTATCTATACCAAATGAATTACACAAAAATGTCGAAGCAATAGCATGCATACGAGTAGGTACACATGAGTTGCTCGGATTCTAACCCAATAAAACTTTATTTAATGAATGAAGCGCATTAATTAAATGAGTCATTCTTTAGTTTGTAAATAAACTTGTTAAGTAATATAACTAGCTTGAAAAGAAATAAAAATAATAATAACTTGATATAATTATACCTCGAATTAACTGTATATAATAGTAGGGCTGGAAAAATATACCGAAAACTCGGTATACCGGTCATACCGTACCGTAAAATATCGCAAAATACCGAATTTAAGGTATACCAGTTTATTTGGTAAGGTATGATACCGTACCGAAGATTTACGGTAAGGTAAAGGTATGGATTTTCCAGATACAGCGGTATACCGGTGTATACCGATATCGCGGTATATACCGAAAAAATCAATAAATACCGTATTAAAGGTATATACCGGAACACGGTATGATACCGAATTACTGGTATACCGAATATTACTGTATATACCGATGATGCGGTATCATACCTTATTCTGGTATACCTTAATATTCGGTATATACCGGTAATAAGGTACAATACCTTATTCTAATATACCGCAATTGTCCGTATATATTGGTATACCGAAAATCGCGGTATATATCGTATCAAAATCTATAGTATTAAAATATATAATATATATTTTTATGTTTATATTTTTAAAAATATTTATAAAATGATGTATATATCTATATTATGTGAATATATACAATTGTATAAATATCATCAAATGATACAAAAACAAATAAAATATAGTATATAGTATAAGTCATACAATAAAATAAAATTGTTTATTTTGATATTATAGTATAGTTATAATATATAACTAAAATTATTGTTTTACAATAGATTATACATCTAACTTATAATAGTTACATATATAATAGCATAGTTATAATATTAGTATTATATTATAAATAATATTACGTCCAACATATAAATTATATGTAACTTATAACATCTATATAATTTACTATATATTACATGAATGCATACAAGTATACGAATATAAATATCATCAAATGATATAAAAGTGAATAAAATATAATATAGTATGTAAGTTATATATATGAGACTAATTATATGAAAGTATTGAATACTTGGGCACGAAATGATTGATTAATAGTGATTTTAGTTTTAAGTATATGTTCTTTCTTGGTGTCTTTGATTTCATTCAGTATGTCTTCTATTTTTTTTGATGAACTAAATATATTATATTCTCTATAGTTTAAGATTTTCTTTTTCTATATATAAAATATAATAAAAATTACACCTGATGGGTGTTAATTTACATGGATATCATTAATAATAAATGTATTACTTTTTGTTTATTTGTGATATATTTTAATTATTATGTTATTATTATATTTGTTAAATATTATTTATTATCTAAACATGTTTTAAATAAATAAGTTATCAATTTTTTACCGAATTTTTTCGATTTCGGTAATATCGATTATTTTGGTATACCGTTAACGTGCGGTATACCGTGAAAGTACGGTATACCGAAATAAAGATACGGTAAAGGTTTTGTATATTCTCCATACCGTACTTAAGGTATACCGAACTAAGGTATACCGTAGGTAAATGTAAGGTAAAGGTATGAATTTTCTCCATACCGGAGGTAAAGGTAAGGTATAAGGTATGGTCAATTTAATAAGGTATACCGTACCGTCCCACCCCTATATGGTAGTATAAGAGAATGACGAATTTAAGTAAAATATCAGACTTTTTGGAATAAGTATTTACTTGATATTAAATATAGATATCAAAATTTAGAAAGCTCGTTCAATTTGCTGGATTAGAAAAACTCAAGCTCAATTCAATAATGAACAAGTTAAAGTTCGAACTCGGTTCGACTCGATTACACCCTCTTTTATGAGATAAAACAAACCTCTATTACAAGAAAATCGAAGAGATTATAATACGAGACTAAAATTTCAATCTCATTCCATTCATCATTCAACAATCACTCCAGGAAAGCACAGCAAACTCAATAATCGTTTCGATTCTTTCCAACTTACAGGCTTCTGTTTCATGGCCAAAAATCAACAATCAAGAAAGAAGGAAAAAGGGGAAAAAACAATCATTTTTACAAGCCATAGATAACTGCTCAATCTCCAAGACTCAGACATTTTCGATTTCTTGTTTCTGCTCCTTTTCATCTGTGACAGATTCACAACTGTCTTCTGCAACAGGAGGGCTCTTGAACATTTCATCACTTTCTAATGCAGCAAACTTCTCCTTGTCTCCTTTTAGCAGTTCCACCACCTCGAGCATCGTCGGTCTCTTCTCCGGCTGATTATGCGCACAGATTAGTCCGACAAAGACGACTCTCTTCAGCTCCTCTTCATTGTACTTCCCATCAAGCCTTACATCTGCAAGTTCGCTGAACTTTCGTTCGCAAGCCAGAGGCAGAGCCCAGTCTGTGATCGGCCGTTTCATCGTTGAACTGAGCTTCTCCAGTGGCTTCTTGCCACTAGCAAGCTCGAGCAAGAGAATGCCGAAACTGTAAACATCACAGCTCTCTGATGCCTTACCTAACATTGCATACTCTGGGGCAAGGTAGCCAAGAGTACCCTTGACCCTCGTGGTCACATGCGTTGCACCGTCAGGAATGAACTTTGCAAATCCAAAATCAGCAACTTGAGCTTTGAAATCGGAATCTAGCAGCACATTGCTGGCTTTGATGTCTCGGTGGATTATGTGTGGGGTTGCATAATGGTGTAGATAGCTGGAATTGATCAAGAGTTAGCATGGAAGGAGTAAGATAATAATAGAGCAAGCACCATGTCGTATTGAGTACTTACACGATGCCCTCAGCAGCACCAAGAGCAATGTTCATCCGTCTTGTCCAGTCGAGATGACATTCAGCAGAGTGTTGCCCATGAAGATGTGACAGTAAGCTCAGATTGGTCATGTAGTCGTAGACAATCAGACGCTCTTGCCCTTCAGCACAATAGCCACGTAATGTGAGCAAATTTTTGTGCCGTACACGAGCAAGTATCTCGACTTCAACAGAAAACTCAACCTCTGCCTTGTTACTCCATGACTTTAACCTTTTTACAGCAATCTGTGCAGGAATGAATGAGATAAATCAAACATCGATAAATATATAAGAAGGGCGACGTTTCATCAAGCTCAGCATGAAGATCACATTCGCAGAAAGGGAACTTTGAAAATATTGAATAAGCCGTTTGTAATGCATGGTGAAATTTTCGCTCCCTCTAGGATTCGAACCCAGGTTTGAATGGTTGTTCGTGCATTACAAGCGGATTACTCAAGTATATATATTGGTTATTCATATCAATTCTCATTCTCACAAAATCCTTTCTCTCTCTCTCTAGTCTCTCTCTATATATATATATATATCAAATCAAGGTTAGAATAGTATCATTGAAGGAAACATTAGCCGTATACACATTTTGCTTAATAAACTATCCAAGTAAAATTGGACATATTGAACCCAAAAACAATTTCAATACATCTTCAAACATCTGATTTCAGGGGCAGGACAAAGTTTCTGTCTCCCATTATCATTGATGTGACCATTGGACTCGATAAGCACACTTGATGAGTATTTTGCTAGTTCTTTTGTAAGTTATTACTAGTTCCTCATAAATCTTTCTAAAAGCATTGAACACCAAAGATGCACTGCCACATCACATGAACACTCATGAAAGAAAGTTGAATGACCTGAATCACTAAAGAGAATAGCACAGCTACAACCAAAACAAGTAAACATGAAAGCAAGAATAGGGTGGATTGATCGTCTCAATCTGAGATGGAAAAACAGTAGAAAAGACGCTCAAAGGCTGGAATGCACAGGGCAAGAAACAACCATTTCAATGATCATTTAGCATCTAAATTCAAATCTTTCCATGGATAGAAAATCCCATGAACAGTCCAACTATTGGCAAATCACATATTTTGATGAGCAATAATTGTACTGACTTGGAACACCATTATCATAGCTTAATAAGAGGAGTCACTTTGTTATATTATCATCATCAAACAGAACCATAAAATAACTCTTCCCGATAACAGTGAATACGATATTGTAGGACGATGAAAACTAAATGAAAGTAAACGAATATGATGAAAGATGACGTTGTCTTACTTGAGAACCATCCCAGAGCTGACCCCAATAAACACTGCCAAAGCCACCTTCTCCAAGCTTGTTATCATAGTTAAAATTGTTTGTAGCCAATTGCAATTCTTTCAGAGAAAAAATCCTCCATGTTGTCTCCTTTTTCCCTTGGTTTTTACTGTTAAGAAAAAAAAAAGTTCACTTTATGCAACTACATTTGAATCGAGAAGAACTCCTTCGAATTCCTCATCAATATTGAATTGACAAATTAAGAGTAGAGGAGAAAGAAACATTAGTACTGAAAATTACAGATGAAAAAAAAGGCAGCTTACCACACTCTCTATAATATATGCAGCAGAAGAAAATGAAATATTATAAATCAGTAAAGGATCGAACTGAGGGTTTATTCTCAATAGAACTGAATCAGAACAAAAACTTAAAATTTAAATAAACAAAAAGCAATAGAAAAAAAAAACATCGACCCAATTAAATTGAAGTACTTACCGATCTGAACCCTTAACACAGCAAAAAATTGAGAAGAAATCCATAAATCTTTACACAACAATCCAATATGCAAAACCCCCCTTTTCTGCAGATTTTTCACAAGAACTTGTTTCTGCTGAATAGAGCCGCCATGAAACCCCTTCCTCTCACTAAAAGTAAAAGCCCATCACCTCAGCAAAGCTAGAAACTGTAAGGATTTAAAAAGGTGTTTGGGAATGCTTCGCTGGTGTTTGAAATGTTTGCGACAACGATAAGTTGATTGAGCAAAGCTAGTGAGAAAGAAAGTGAATTGACAAAAAAAGGGAGGTTTGTTATAAATCGAGAAAACGAGAAACGTGGAGCTGATTGGGTTTGTGCCTGCGTGTTTGTGTGGGAGAGAGAAGATGTCTTTCTCTTGTTTCTCAACTTTGTTTGAATGTTTGTTGGATCTTTCCTCTTCCAGAATTCAAATTCCCAGAGCTCCTCAACTTTTTCCTCCACTTATTTAAATATACTTACTTCAACGGAAAATAATGAAGGTTTCCAGAAAATAAAATGGATAATCTTTTATTTCTTTTACTTGAAAATGGATATTTTTACAAAAGTATTAGGGTGAAAATATTAATGTCTCATTATATATATTGAAGTCCTATAAATATCTCGTATAAGGAAATACTTTAAAATGTATTAGTCATTTTCTATTTCCAATTTTCCATAGACTATTTAAGTGGATAATAAAGTTTTTAAATTGAATAGTCTTATACTTACTCAGTCCTATTGATAATGACTCATTTTTTTAGTATGTCCCATTAATAACGACTTATTCCATAAAGAAAACAATATTCTCTCACAAAAAGTTGTGGGCTCCAACACTTTATATCATTTTTACCTTTGAATCATTCTTATTCTTAATAATCATGTCCAAAAAGAATGAGTCATTATCAATAGGACAGAGAGAGTATTTCTTACACATTAATATGATTTTATTTTTATTTTTATTTTTTTTCAACAAAATACATATTATTATTTCTAGGTTTCTAGGTTTTGTTACTTTGTTAGTGAGGTTGGAACGGGACTTTCTATATACTTCCGTTCAGCACAATTAATGGGGGTTTTGTTGACTTTTTGTGTAAATAAAATTTTAAAGAATTCAAATATACTACTGTTGAAATATTTTAACCCGTAAAAACTTTAATCAACTAGCATGGAATACTTATGTTTTAGCGACAAGTACAATAGGAAAATTAAAAAAAAAAAAAAGTACAATCGTAAAAAAACCCACCATTTTTATTAAATTTCTCTGACAATAGTTGCTAAATTCTTTATTTCATCTTATCATACAATTTTCTTTTGTAGAACTGATCTTAGCATACATCAAAATTTTATCGACCTAAATTTATCAAATAATTCTCTACCCAATCTCGAGCAAATTTTGGAGATCTGCAAAGATATTGATTTGAGAAATCAAATAGGATTAGCAGTTGTAGCATTATTTGGGGGCTAAACTGAAAATGCTTTTTCTATTATTGTTTTTGAAGGAGACGTCAATCCATTTGAATAATGGGATTTAGCTGTTGGTGGAGCCTTTCAAACATTATAAATATTTGATTGCAATACATACCAGTTGGAACACTCAATTAATTATTTAAATACTAAAATGATTTAGATACGTGACGACGAGCAGCAAAACCTGTTCCATTTTGAGTGTAGTTTTCCAAATACTAATATCTCTCTCATTTGTTGGAATAAATAGCTTATTCAATACCATAATTACTTTGGTAATTAATGGAATTAAATGATATTTTTGGAATCTACATGTTGAGTAGATTAATTTGGTATATTTACTTGTTCAAATCTGTAAAGAATTGAATGAGTAATTAATGCCCAAAGATACACGATGGTTCGGACCACATGTTTGCCCAAACGGACGTGGCAGCGGTTGAGGACCGAAGAGACACGATGGTTCGGATCTGTTTGCCCAAACAGGGCACGTGGTGGCAGTTCAAGACCGAAGAGACACGTCGGTTCGGACCTCCTGTTTGGCCAAACAGTCACGTCAGTTCAAGGAAATCCTTGGACTACTATAAATAGGGCCCTCCAGAATGAGATTAAACACACCAACGAATTCAGATAATCAATTTGTCATATTAGTTTAGTTTACATACTCAGTCCCGAGTATCAAGCCGTTCGACCGGATAGCGAACTCCTAGTGCTAAGGACTCGTCTATCATCCCGAAACCGTTGTATCTTGGGGGCAATTACTGTAGATCCGCGAGCACAGAGCGGAAGTAATTTTGCCTTACGGAGAGAGAATTTATTCTCACCTCGGTTCTGCATCCTTTCATTTATCGTCATTCTATTTTCTACACTACCAAATAACAATCGTAAGGCAAAATTAGTGTGGAAAGATGGCGACAGGAAGCAACACCAACAACAACAATGTTCCGCCCAACAACAATGCTCCACCAGTTCCGACCAACGTTCCACATGCTCCAGCACCTGCTGCTGCCGAAAAGCCGGAAAAATTCGCAGGTTCTGAATTTAAACGTTGGCAGTCTAAGATGCTGTTTTATCTTACTACTTTGAATATGGCTCGTTTTGTGAATGAATCTCCTCCAACTGTGGGGGAAGACGAGACTGATTCGCAACTGCGGATAGCATATGATGCATGGCATCATAGCGACTTTCTGTGTCGCAACTATATTCTGAATGGGCTAGACAACACTCTCTATAATGTTTACTCTAGCGCCAAGACGTCCAAGGAACTATGGGACTCCTTGGAGACGAAGTACAAGGCAGAAGATGCCGGCTTGAAGAAGTTCATAGTCGGTCGTTTTCTAGACTTCAAAATGGTCGATAGCAAAACCGTTGTGGAGCAAGTGCAAGAATTTCAACTGATCCTGCACGACATTCTTGCCGAAGGTATGGAATTGTCTGAATCTTTTCAGGTGGCCGCGGTGATAGAGAAATTACCACCACATTGGAAGGACTTCAAGAACTATCTCAAGCACAAACGCAAGGAGATGGGACTTGAAGACTTGATCGTTCGCTTGAGAATCGAAGAGGACAATAGAATCTCCGAAAACAAGACGAACAAAACTTCCATGGAGGCAAAAGCAAACCTAGCCGAGTCTAGCAACAAGAAGAAACGCAAGTTCAAAGGCAAAAATCCCGACTCAAAAGGTCAGAAGAGGATCAAAGGAGATTGCTTCAACTGCGGCAAACCCGGCCACATGGCGAAAGATTGTCGCAAACCGAAGAAAGACAAGCACAATGGTCACCATCAAGCCCACGTGACGGAGACAAAGTCTGTGCCCCTCGACTTAGGCGAACTTGAC
Source organism: Salvia miltiorrhiza (assembly GCF_028751815.1). Classification (NCBI taxonomy): domain Eukaryota; kingdom Viridiplantae; phylum Streptophyta; class Magnoliopsida; order Lamiales; family Lamiaceae; genus Salvia; species Salvia miltiorrhiza. The sequence goes on from NC_080393.1 coordinate 8,134,980, forward strand.
TTGTGTGCCGTCATAGACGAGGTCAACATGGTCGGGAGTCCAAAAGGATGGTGGATCGACACCGGTGCTACCCGGCATATCTGCGCCGACAAGACAATGTTCTCCTCGTATGAAGCTCTCTCCGGCGATAGAAAGCTGTATATGGGCAATTCTACCTCATCCTCTATCATCGGAGTTGGAACCATTGTGCTCAAGATGACGTCGGAACTCAAGATAACCCTACAGAAGGTGCTGCATGTTCCCGACATTCGCAAGAACTTGATCTCAGGATCCGCTTTGTGCAACGCCGGATTTAGACTAGTGTTTGAAGCAGGCAAAGTTGTAATGACCAAGAATGGTCACTATATAGGAAAAGGCTACCTAGATAATGGCCTTTTCAAGCTTAATGCTATCCCTGTACTTGTACGTGACAATGAAATAAAGAAAAATGTTTCTTACTTGGTTGAGTCTCCTAATTTATGGCATGATAGATTAGGACATGCAAATCTAAATACACTACGTCGTTTAGTAAATTTAGACTTATTGCCAAAGATGTCTTTCAATCAACATCAAAAATGTGAAATTTGTGTTGAAGCAAAAATGGCAAAATCTCCTTTTCATTCAGTGGAAAGATCAACGAAACCTCTTGAATTGATTCACACCGATCTATGTGATTTAAAACTTGTGCAAACAAGAGGTGGAAAGAATTACTTTATAACATTTATAGATGATTGCACAAGATTTTGCTATGTGTATCTTTTGAGAAGCAAAGACGGAGCATTCGAAGCTTTCAAAACATACAAAAGTGAAGTTGAGAATCAACTTAACACCAAGATCAAAATGATTCGAAGTGATCGAGGTGGCGAGTACGTTGCACCTTTTGAGGAATTTTGTCGTGAAAATGGCATTATTCATCAAACGACTGCACCTTATTCTCCACAATCAAATGGTGTTGCAGAACGAAAGAATAGAACATTGAAAGAAATGATGAATGCTATGTTGATAAGCTCAGGCCTATCACATAACATGTGGGGGGAAGCTATTCTTTCGGCTAATAAAATTTTGAATAAATTACCCCAAAAGAAACAAGAAAAAACTCCATATGAATTATGGAAAGGAAGGAAGCCGTCCTATAAATATACAAAAGTGTGGGGGTGCTTAGCAAAAGTTGAAGTACCTAAACCCAAACAAATAAAAATAGGACCAAAAACTGTTGATTGCATCTTCATTGGATATGCAAACAATAGCAGTGCGTACCGATTCTTGGTACACAAATCGGAAGTACCCGATATGAATGAGGGAATGATTATAGAATCAAGAAATGCCATATTCTTTGAAAAAATATTCCCCAAGAAAGAGAAGAATGACATAAGTTCGAAAAAGAGAACTTATGATGAAATTTCGCTTAAGAATAACGGACCAACACGTGAACTAACACCGCAACCAAGACGCGGAAAGCGAACAAAAACTGCGAAAACCTTTGGTCCGGATTTCGTAGTTTATACTTTAGAAGACGAACCAAAGACAATCAAGGAAGCATTGTCTGGTCCTGATGCCGATCTATGGCGTGAAGCTATCAATAGTGAAATCGAGTCAATCTTATCCAATCACACTTGGCTTATTGTTGATCTTCCTCCGGGAAATAAACCTTTGGGTTGCAAGTGGATTCTTAAGAAGAAATATAAAGCCGATGGATCTATTGATAAGTATAAAGCACGTTTGGTAGTTAAAGGCTACAAACAAAAGGAAGGGTATGATTATTTTGATACATACTCTCCAGTCACTAGAATTACATCCATTAGAATGCTACTTGCTATAGCAGCATTATATAATCTTGAGATACACCAAATGGATGTAAAAACAGCATTTCTAAATGGAGATTTAGAAGATGAGATATATATGAAACAACCCGAAGGGTTTGTGATTCCTGGTCAAGAAAAGAAAGTTTGTAAACTTGTAAAGTCTTTGTATGGACTCAAACAAGCTCCCAAACAGTGGCATGAGAAATTTGACCAAGCAATGATGGCAAACGGATTCAAAATCAATGAATGTGATAAATGTGTATACGTTAAAGGAACATCCGACAATTTTGTCATTGTTTGTCTCTACGTTGATGATATGCTAATTATGGGCAGCAACAATAAAATAATCATAGAAACCAAGGAGATGTTAAAGAGAAACTTTGACATGAAAGATATGGGATTAGCTGACGTGATTCTAGGAATTAAAATCCTTAGAACACCCGAGGGAATAGTCTTATCACAATCTCACTATGTTGAGAATGTACTTAAGAAATTCAAAGCTTTTGATCTGCCTCCGGCTAAAACACCTGTTGACTCAAGTATACACTTAGCCAAAAATCGAGGAGAACCCGTATCACAATCGGACTATGCTAGAATTATTGGAAGCCTAATGTACTTGTCAAATTGTACAAGGCCGGACATAGCATATTCTATTAGCAAATTGAGTCGGTTTACAAGTAATCCTGGAAAGGATCATTGGACCGCATTAATAAGAGTGTTGAGATACCTAAAACACACAATATCTCATAGTATACACTATTCGAGATATCCCGCTGTTTTGGAAGGGTATTGTGATGCCAATTGGATATCCGACACTAAAGACTCTAAATCCACAAGTGGGTTTGTCTTTACCATTGGTGGAGGAGCAATATCTTGGAAATCTTCTAAGCAAACATGTATAGCCCGATCTACAATGGAATCGGAATTTATTGCTTTAGACAAAGCCGGCGAAGAAGCCGAATGGTTAAGAAACTTCTTAGAAGATATTCCTTGTTGGGAAAAACCTTTGCCTCCGGTTATGATACATTGCGATAGCATGGCTGCCATAGGGAGAGCAAAGAATAGTTTGTATAACGGTAAATCTCGACATATTCGTCGAAGACATAATACCGTTAGACAATTGATCACTACAGGAATAATGTGCATTGACTATGTAAAGTCAAAAGACAATATTGCGGATCCGTTTACTAAAGGTATTAATCGTGATCAATTGAATAACGCAGTAAGGGGAATGGGATTAAAATCCACACGTTAAGAACTTTCATAGTGGTAACTCAACCATGATGACTGGAGATCCCAAGAACATGGTTCAATGAGACAACTAAATTATGAAAGTTCAAGTTGAGCACTTGAAAACTTGCAAAATCCATTCTCATAGATGCTCAAGTGTAAAGCCTGCAGCTTGTGGTAAAGGGTAAGCTTTTTAAAAGCTTTTAATGATTCCTATAGCCTCAATAGGTGGAGTATGGCAGGATACTCTTTTTAGGAGATCACCTATATAAGTGAAGAAGTGGGGCCGCTTCAATTATCAATAACACTTATGAATCCAAGAAATGGTCCAAGGCCAGAAATGGACACAACGTAAGAACGAAAGATATTAGATCTATTATTGTGTGTATGTTGTTGACTTGGTTTACACAAAAGTTGACCGGTTCAAGACATCGCGTTCACCGAGCAACGAGTAAATCCGATGGCATTACACTAAGGAAGGTTCAAAGCTAACAACTACCTATCCTGATGCAATAATAGGTCGTCGGGACTTAGTTTTTTGCATTTGCATTAATCATCATTCATGTGGGGGATTGTTGGAATAAATAGCTTATTCAATACCATAATTACTTTGGTAATTAATGGAATTAAATGATATTTTTGGAATCTACATGTTGAGTAGATTAATTTGGTATATTTACTTGTTCAAATCTGTAAAGAATTGAATGAGTAATTAATGCCCAAAGATACACGATGGTTCGGACCACATGTTTGCCCAAACGGACGTGGCAGCGGTTGAGGACCGAAGAGACACGATGGTTCGGATCTGTTTGCCCAAACAGGGCACGTGGTGGCAGTTCAAGACCGAAGAGACACGTCGGTTCGGACCTCCTGTTTGGCCAAACAGTCACGTCAGTTCAAGGAAATCCTTGGACTACTATAAATAGGGCCCTCCAGAATGAGATTAAACACACCAACGAATTCAGATAATCAATTTGTCATATTAGTTTAGTTTACATACTCAGTCCCGAGTATCAAGCCGTTCGACCGGATAGCGAACTCCTAGTGCTAAGGACTCGTCTATCATCCCGAAACCGTTGTATCTTGGGGGCAATTACTGTAGATCCGCGAGCACAGAGCGGAAGTAATTTTGCCTTACGGAGAGAGAATTTATTCTCACCTCGGTTCTGCATCCTTTCATTTATCGTCATTCTATTTTCTACACTACCAAATAACACTCTCATTTTGATTTTATGCATACATACATATATTTTGAATAAAACTGTCTGTACTTTGGTGTGGGGGTGGGGGTGGGGGGGGGGGGGGCTCTATAGGTCAACTACTTGTAGAAATTGATTCAATCAATAACTTTAAAAGTCTTCCTCTCAAATAAAAAAAATAGTAATAACAATTTTTAAAGTATTAAACTTATTATTTGGTGGCTTGGCTGACTCGTACATGAATGTGGCCGTTTGGATTTTGAAGTTTCTCTCTGGTTGGTTATATAATACGGTGATTCGACTATTATTTTTTTTTCCAATCCAAAAAAGAAACTATGTATTAAAGATAATCCTCCACCACAATATCCCTAAGCCAATTAAGGAAATCTTCGGTCTAACAGACTAACCGAAAATCAGAGCACATCAATTGCGTTAAGTTATGTACAGCTTTTATTAGTCTCACGATACACATGATTCGGCTATTATTTTTATTATTATTGCTACTATTATTTATACCACTTGGTTATCTTTAAAAACAATTGATTAAGATAAATTATAAACAATTGAATATATACATATATTAAAATTCTATACTTTTTATTGAAGAAATGTGAAAATATAGTAACAAAATAAATATAGAACATAAATATATGTGGATAAAAGTAGTAATAAATACAATATATGTGTAAATTAGGTCTATTGTTATATTATGTAATTCATAGTATTTTTTACAAATATTACTTTTCCACATTTTTATGGAATTAACACATACTAAAAGATAATATTGCTTAGACCTTTTACCAGAGGTCCAGAACTTTACATCATAATGATAATATCAGTTACTGCAATTTTTAATTATTATTTTTAGTTGAATAGTTACTACACTTCAACTAAAAGTAAAATTTGATCTTACAAAACACTTATTCAATCTATTTATTATATGAAAACACAGTTTGTGGCAAAATTGTAATTAAAGAATCAATCAAAGAGTATTTATAAAACTCCACAAATCCCATATATTTTCTCTCTTCTCACTTTCATCATACGCATTTTTCAATTTTCTATTCTCTCTCTCTCATATTCTCTTTTTCATATTTTGATGATTTAAACAAAAATCAAATGTTATTTATAAAAAATATTCTATATATATCTTAAATTAAAGATAAATGCAAGATCTTTGATTTGGTATCAAATAATTATTCAACTCTTTTATTAGTATTCTAATAAATTCTAATAATATAATTTATTTTCCTACTTATCAATTGAAGCTTTTCTAATAAGATGACATAGGTAATGAGCTAACTTAGAAAAAATAATTTTATGCATGATTAGCTCATGTTTTAAAAATATATATTGTGATGTGAAAACTTTGTTTTTATTATTTCTTCGTTTCTTTTGATTTGAATGATGAGTTTATTCTATAATTTTAGGGAAGAAAATGAACTTTTCTATCAAATAGATGGAAAATTAAAAGCGATACTTTTCAAAATTATAAAATAAAATTAAGGATCTTTACCGAGTAATTGATGTAGATTATTTTATTTTTTAAGAAAAAATAATTTACATTTACTTATATTCTAATTATATTTAATATTTATTTTTTATTTATTTTTTTGATAAATTAACATGATTAAATAAAAAAATTTAAAGGCCGCGCCACAGAGGCTCGAACCCAAGACCTTTGGTTTTAGACATTAACTCCTAATCGCTTAATTGATACACACACTACATCGTTTAATTTTAATGCAAAACTATGTTCGCCGTGCATCGCACGGGCGAATGTACTAGTTCATAAGATAAAGTAGTTTTTTCTAATTAAAGATATTTCTTTCTTATTCATTTGATGAGTATGCCAGTCATGAATCTCATTCTTTGAAGCGGTTAATATTACTATTTCATTTTTTTAGCCAGGGGATGGGTAATTGGAATGCGTATCTTAATTAGTCATCTTTCGAGCATCCAGAGCAGATCTCTCAAAAATAATCCTAACTTTAAATTTAAGCTAAATTAATAAAAAGTGAGATAAAATGATCATTCAACAGATCACCTATATTAAGTTGAGCACTCAAAAAAATTTACACCCACTCAAATCTAATCCTAAATTTACACCCCCCTTAAATCTAATCCTAAATTTATAAAATAGATAATGAAAAATAGGAGAGCTGCTGTGTGCAATTGTAAAATAAGGGTTAAAAACAATTAATGTTAGTATTTCATTCTTGCACGCACGTGTAATTAATGTTATTTTAATTGATGATCTATTATTTAAAAAAAAATCTATTAATTCATTACTTTTATTAGATAATTTATTGGATGAATATATTTATTTATAAGTCTTATCAATCGCTATAGATATAAAGTATTGGGTGTGACAAATAAATATATATCAAAATAAATTTATATTTTATAAATATAATAATAAATATATAACAAAGATAAAATAGGCAATCCACAAGTCGTGCCTTATGCTCTTTGTTTTATTAGTATAGATATAGTCGCATTCATTTATATCAATGACAATCACCTCATAAGAGTTTGTTCCATTTGAACATTTTCACAATTTTATGTTGGAAATAATTCCATGTCACTGATATGGATGAGGCACTACGATGCTCAAAACAAACTCATGTAATGAAACTGTTACGACTTGATAGTATATTTAGTTTTTCAGCACTCGAGGTCGAGCCTAATACTACTATCGAACTTAAAAATAAAATTAGTATCTAAATTAACGCAGTCTATGAGGACCTTACGGTTGAGTTGATGCTAGTCCACAATTTATGATTGAATATACGAATATTCTGTGAAATAATGGGAGTTAAATGAAGACAAAACGATATTTTGTTTGCGGAATTAGCAAAAAATTATATGGATCAGGCAACCAAAAGCATATGGCATGAGACAAAGAACATATTAATAATTATGATTCCCTCACAACAAATCCCTATCCACACTCTTTGTGATTATGAGATGTTGAAGAAAATGAAGAAAGATACGTCATCGTTTAAGAAGTTAAAGATCTCTGCTACAGAAACAATAAAAGTTCATGACCTATGTGTGCAGTCAATTTTTTTTTAATACACGATCAAATATAATCACACCCACATTTTGCCTTTATGCCTAGTGAAGCCCCAAAACCAAAGTAAACATCCCAATAGGGCAAATTTGATTGAATTCATGATATATATTCAGTATTCACATTTTGATCCATGAAAACACGTACAACACCGTCAAAAATGAATGACTGCAGTAGATTCCATCCAACTAACAGGTATGCATATATAGATTTTGGAAAAAATGAAGTCCGGAACTAACTCTCTCTCTCTCTCTCTCTGGATAGGTAACAGGTTCAGGCCATCTAAGATCACAATTATGGTCATACAGAGACAGTGAATAAGTAGACTTTAAGCACCAAAGCAAGAGCCAGCTGCAACAAGAAGATACCAGCAACAATGACGAACCAACTTTCACCTGCAGACTTTATGTGGTTTCTGAGGTTGAGGGCAACGAATGTAGCGGACATGAAGCCAGCTACACCAGCAACTACCCATCTAACGATTTCCTGAGGTATAACAGATAAACACTGCAACGAATACCAAAAGATTTGCATCACAAAACAAAATTATATCTCAACAACAAAGCAAGTTAAGAAACAGCAGAAAACGAGCAACATTCAAGAAAGAGACGTTCTCAAAGATCGAGATTCACTAAAAGGATTAAAACATGGGAAGACATATGCAACTTTTTATCTTACCATAGCGGGAATGAAGACAAACAGTGAGTAGCCATACAGACAAAGCAGATGGACGAAGCCGGATGGAACTGAGAAGTATTTCAGGATTAAATACAAGGCAAGAGGCACTATAGAGACATAGCCGTAAAATAGACCAGCAGACCAGGTCATCAGATTGATATCATAGTCCCATTCTTTTTTCTGCACTTTGTGTGCTATATAGGTAACAAATGTTCCAATGGAAGCTGCCACAAATATCAAGGTAGTGCAGATCCAGAAAGGGCCGTACCTGTAATACAGCAAATAACAATAAAAATCAACATTCGCCATGTGCTTCCCATTGCTAATTTTGTAACTGCGGTCCAGCAACTATGGGAAAGTATGCTATACTGCAGGCGTTATGAGATAGCAAGAAAGAACACATGAGGCTTATTGAATTAGGTTTTAAAGACATGACCCATTGAGAATCAGTATTATCTCCTCTGATTCTCTCTTTAAACCCACTATTACACACTTCAAAACATACCAAATTCATTGTTGGAAGTCAGAATGGTAAAGCTGAACTACGAATATAAAGATGAACTAAATAGCAATGTGGAGGTCAAACTTGCATATAAAAGATTATATGATTATATTATATGCAGTGTACGGAATGCATACACCAACTACTAAGTTAAAGAAATCAACCCTGTCCCAATTTTTATCTACAAATTTACCACAATAAGTTACAAACTTGATGCCCTTAAATTAGTGAGCATGCATCCACAAAGTGACCTATACCTACATTTGCATCTGAACCAAAGACAAGAACAACATGTTCAGCCAATTAGCAGTTAACAAATCAAATTCAGCATCTATGCAACTCATTTCTCGCATTATTTCATGATTAAATGAAAAAAAATCTTGTAGCGTACAAGGGCCAGCACCCAACCCATAAACCGGATATTGTACTCTCTCTCACACAAAGTAATGTGTGTCTAAGGCATTTTCTTAACTTAGTTCTGAACCAATGGCTTCCTCAAGCAGGATATAAGAAAACCCAGTAAAAGTTTTGCATATGATGCAAGCATGTAATGCAAGGATGTTGTATCTCATTATCAGTAGCATAGAAACACAAGTGCATGAATGTGCATGCTTATTAGAGAACAAACTCACTGAACATGGATTGCCAGGCACTCATAATGGAAGGCTCTGTTCCTTGACATAAGAGTTTCATGTTATGATAGTGCACGGTTAGTCGTCAGACTTAGCGATATGATGCAGCCTTATTAATATGATCTATCCTCTGGTTCTCAACAATTGCAGTATGCTGGAGTTAGGGGTGGCATGCATGAATGTTTCTTGCTGGCCAATATAAAATTAGACGTTAGTCTTTTAACAAGCGAATCTCTTAAGCCTTCACATGTCTATGATAGACCTTGGTCAAGATAAGATAAGTATGAATCACCACGAATCACCAGAATTTGAAATGGAATCACAACTATTACAGTTTTGTATGATAAGCCATATCTCTAGATTCAGTGGGATGTCAATTGTTAAACCCAAAAGGATTGTATGCTTACTGTACTTGCAGTTAAATACATGTGGATGGAGAAATACGAAGAAAAAAAAAAAAAACCTTATGCAGCAGAAACGAGTCATATCGTTGTTTTAAAATTGATTTATTGCTTAGAGTTTCTTAATAATATATAATATAGGTTATCATGCTTTAGGGTCTTGGTAATATCTTTTATAGAACGCAAAACCTAACATAATATAGTAAAAATAAACCAACTAAAATAACTTCCACCAGATTTCTGCACAAAAGACATTATTCTTTCCCACATGGAGAAAGTGAAGATGAGAAGTCCATGACCTTGCAACAAGAAGTGCAAAAATGATAAATAAACAAAGGCATCACAGCCTAAAATCGCTCATGGTTGTCTTGCTGATCATGGCACTCATCATGGCAAATTTACAACATCTATGAAAGAGTCAAGACTGGATGAGAATGGATAGGTTCATGAATGGATGATTGCAATGAAACAACCAAACTGCAATCTACTGTTCTTAGCAGGAAAACGGCTACAACCTTTTCTCTTCAGGGACTCAAGCATATTTGAAATAAACAAGTCAATATAGATAGATTATCCATTAGAAATACATTCTCATTTAATTCCCAACTCCGCTTATGCTTCTACCTCTATGATGGGGAATCTATTTAAAACTAGTAGATTAAGTGCTTGTGTAAACTACAACCATATCAAACAGAGTTAGAGAAGAGTATAACATAGCAAACTTACAAATCTGGGTTATTAGCAGTCTTTTCGGAGAAGCTTCCTTTGAAAGGAAACAATGAATCTTTTATCCTTTCTAAAACATCTGCTGTGTCAACATCAAAATAGGGCCTGTAGGCAGCAATTGTGAATGACCGAAACCAACCACTTTGCTGAGGTTCATCAGAACCGGCCACAGGCTTGCCAAACGAATCTGAATCAAGAAAGAACACATATTGAATTGGAATCAAAAGCCACAACAATAAAATAAAAGGAAATCCTACAGAAGAAGGGGAAGGTGATTACTCTTGATGGCCTATGGAAGTCAGGCACAGCTAAATCTAAATGTTGATCTCAACAAGAAAGAAAAACTTCCAGAGATCTTCTGATTCTTTAGGAAACCCTCTAAGCACGTAGATAGTCTTAACAATCAGAAACTGAACTTCCTACTCACAACAGACAAATGACTCACACTCAGCAGCTTCTCTCAACTCTACTATAGAAATAGTTTGGTATATCTTGAACACATCTATCAAGGAGAAATCAATTATCATGCATCGGATATTAAAGCTTTTTTTTTTATAAATTAACAATTAAATAAGTAAATATAAAGACTACGCCACGGTGGACTCAAACCCAAGACCTTTGGCCTTAGATATTAATCACTCTACCGCTAGACCACTATTTCTTGTTTTGGCTAATCATTGTCAAATGATCTAAGCTCCTGATTATTTTAAACACAAATCTCAAGTCTTCACTTAACACTGTATGGATCAAGTCTTCACTTAACACTGTATGGAACTCTGAACTAAAAAGAGAGAGAGGCTTGCATTGAAGATACAAAGCCGCAACCTACCTCCATACATCTACTATGTTATTTTACTGATCTATTCAACAACACTAACATATCAATTATGTGAACAGAACAACCTAACTTCAAAGTTACACAACACAGTTTAATAAAATTTAAAGGTAAATCTCTAGGCTCAGGATCAGAACACAATTCACAATAGCCATATAGCGCGGCGTAAAACTCTAGAGCAGCTCAAATAATCCAATCGCGACAAAATTTTCAACGGACCTATAACCTTAAATCAATAAACTTGAAAGCAGCTCAAGCCTTCCAATCAAAACATAATGCGCAATAGCCAAACAATTCAATCACATAGCGCATTTGCTTCAACTCAACAAATAAGAGAAATACCATCGGCATCACGAGGAGGTTGCGCGGCACCAGATATTTTCCCCTGAGCTCCCGAAGGCGGAAATGTCTGAAGACTGGAATCTGGACAAACATCGCCATCCAAAAATGTGCAAACAATTAATCAAATAAAGTCCACCGACACTAATCACAACAAACGAATTCCCGTGGGAAAAAAAGGAAAATAGAAAGAAACAAGAAAAAGGAAGAAGTACCAGCGAATTTAACGGCAACATGCGCCGGCGGATCGGCGACTGCCTGCAACAATATCGACGCCAACAAATCTATCAATTACATATAGAAGGAAAAACTAGAGAGATAAAATCAGATCTAGCAACAGAGAACAAATTACCGGAACAGATCCGGCAACATTTTGATTGTCGATCGAAGTGTAATTGCCGGACATCATCTTGACAATTCGATTCGTTTATAGCCGAATTACACTCTGTATCTAATGTGTATGCATAAGTTTGATGTGTTTTTAGCTGATAATCTGAGATTGGGGAAGAGAGGTTGATAAAACACATTAGGATTCATGGAAACATTTAATTATATTTTTCTTGGGGGCCCCACTGTAGTAGAGACTAACCAAATTTTTAGTAACAGTAGATTTTCCTATTTCGTCATCTAAAAGTCTTTTTGTTGCAATAACATAATATTTGGAGATCTTTTTATTTATAATTTCATTGGAAGAGTATAGTGGGATTGAATTTGATCTTGTTTTTAGCGGGTAGTATCTATACTATATTAAAACAGCAGTTTTCAATCAAATCAATTTCAAATTGATTTGAATGGCAATTTTGATAATACTTTTAATATGAAGGTTAGAAATAAATCACAATACAATCACTTCCCATTATCTCTCACGGCGTGCATTAACTAATTCAAAAAAAACCTATTATTAAATTATAAAATAAAATCAAAACAATAATCTCAATCCATTAACCCACCCATACATACATGCACGGTCAAACAAAATAATTTAGCAAATAAATTATGTTATCCCATTAATATAAAATAAACGTCCACCCATTTCTCTTATACAATATTTATTTACTGATTAAAAGTCTAATTCTATAGCTATACACTATAAAATCTGATTTACTATGTAGTAGATCGATTTTTTATAAGATAAATAATCAACACACAATACGTACGTATGTATATAAAGTTGATAAATGTGGCATGCATGATAATACTAAAGTTCATACCAATTCAATTATTATACTATAAAAATTATAAATATAATTAAAAATACAAATATAGTTGAGTTTAATATAAGAAAAAAATTCACAATAATAAAAAACGATATTGTGAAAAAAATAAGAAAATTATAATTTTATTTTAATTTTATGTTTTAATGATTTTTTGTTGATAATAATTTAGTTTAAGTGAGTCAAATAATGTGGGATTTATAGGAGGATCCAAGATTGCCTTTTAAGTTTCAACGGCGTCAATTTCCTCTTATTATTTCATAGGCAATGACTATCAACAAAAATCATGATCAATCTTTTTTACATGTTGGTTTATTTTTGCCAAAATCTATTTTTACACATGGTCAATTGTATGTTACTATTTCAAGAGTTGTAGTCGTAGTAGTTTGAAATTCTTCATTTCTGATAAGGATAGTACGACTATAATCAATGTTGTATACAAATAAGTCTTTCGGAATTTATAAATTCAAATCCAATATTTATATAATATTATTTTTATTTTTGTTATTCTTTAATGTTAATTATATTAAAGTACCTTACAAAATATAAAACATGTTAAACTTCATAAGCGTTGTGAAAACTATACATTTTATCATATAATCTACTATAAATATTTTATTTATAAAAATGTACACCCTCTGTCCCGCCGAGCTTGAGGTGTTACTTTTGGAGACGGGAATTAAGGAACTATTGTTTAGTTATGTAAGTGTGTTTGTAAATTTATGGTTAAGTAGTTATTTATATAATTAATTATTTTAAATTATTTAAATATAAAATTTAAATTAATTAAATCTGAAGTTTATTTAAAAATTATTCAATTATTTTAAATTATTTTAAATATAAAATTAAATTATTTAAGTATGGTTGCAAAAAATATTTTTATTTTTTGAGAAATGAGGGTTATTTGGGATGATTAAAGAAAAATAAGGGTGCAATTAGTTTTGTTAATTATAATCAATTTACATAATTTTTGCCAAAAAGGGAAATGACTCAAGCTCGGTGGGACAGCCCAAAAAGGAATACGACTCAAGCTCGGTGGGACGAAAGGAATATTTATTTATAATTTTTTTGAATATTTATAATTATTATAATTAATTTAATATTTATAATATATACAAAAAAAATTCCGTGCATCGCACGGGAGCAAATACTAGTTTGTTTTAATCATCAGACATTTCTTTTTTGGATTGATCAACATTTTTTTTTTTTTTGAGGAAGATCAACAATTAATTTTAAAATTGTACTTTGATTCAAATTTGAAATTTCTTACCTTAAACATTAATCATTTGACTATTAGACTAATACACATAATAAATCTATCAATGAAGCTCATAGACTATCGTCTTGTTAAGATAAAAGAAGAATTTGATAGGGCTTTGTTCGAATTGTAATGTTTATTGATGTAAATGTAATTTTTTCTGAGTTATTAAGATGTATAGTTAATGTCATAAACATTTGTTTTGAGTTGTTAAAATGTATGGCTAATGTAGAACATCGTTATTACTTCACAAAAATAAATAAATAAATAAATAGGATAAACTACTGCACTTCTCAAATTTAAATGATAATTACATAATAAACAACTAAATTTGCTTCCTCTAAAAAAACAACTAGATTTGCTTAAAACTTACATCGAGCTCAATAAAAGGACATTTCATGGACCACTTATGACAGTGTATGGATTTCAATATAGTCCAAAATTCGTTAACTGGCTCTATTAGTTCACCAATTCGAAAAGTTAGCATTGAAAATTTTCAATCCTATAAAATTATAGCCCGAATAACCCGTAATTGAATAGCTCCACATCGGATAAGGTTAGCCCGAAAATATTGTATTCACCTAATTATATGAAAATTTTCTCATTATTTGATTTTCAATTTTATTATTTTACTTCTGAAAATTAGTATAATAAGATATATTTTTTTTCAAAAGTTTGTGAAATGTACTTTGATTCAATATTATAAAGTTATACTCATCATTTCACTTCTCTGTATTTTTTTTATCCAGTACTTAACATAGAATATTTAGATGTAAAAATTAAAAAATAATAGTAATCATTTAACAATTTTTTTTTGCATCTTTATGCTACTTCTAAGAGTTGCATGTGAGTATTATATAAATTGATGTTGAAATGTCACTTATTTATGCATGTATTTATTTATAATAAATATAAATATTATTAAGATAAATATCTTAATTAATTTTTTAAAAAAATAAATTTTCTAGCCCAACTAATTCGATGGGCTAGCAGCCCCAAACCCGAATATTAATGGTTATGATTGGAAATTTATAATCCGAATTTTTTTTAGTCAAATTAGCTCGCACTCGAATAATTCGATAATTCTAAAAGGCTAGCTCAAAACTCGATGAATAGACCCCATTAACATCCTAGATGTAACATATAATTTTCTAATGAATTTAAAACACTTGCATCACTTTATATTTTCTTATGATCACAACATTCCTAAATATTGAACGAAATTGCGCAGAAATTGATTGCTATAGTTGTAGGCCCAATCCAAGTTGGTCGGCCCACTTTCAATTTCCTTGCTTTGACTTTGTACTAGAATTAGGTGCTGCCTATGCTACATGATAATTGAGTTCGCAATTATATAAAGATGGAGTATATTTAAAATGTTGTTGTGCTTGACATATGTGTGGCTTAGCATAATGTTTAATTGTTCACTTTATGTTTATTAAGTTATTGACTCACCAGTCACCACCATATAATGTACGTATATTTTTTAGGGAAATTTACGTATATACTTTGAAAAATGCAGGATTATTAATTAATTTGTTCAACGTCTTTTTCATTGACCCGGCAGATAAGTGACAGCGAACATCTGATTCGTACAATGAATATTTATAATTGGTATACTCAAAAGTGACACCTTTGGAAAAAAAAGAAAAATATAGAAGAAAAATATAGTAACTTTGACAAACTCAGAGACCAGTATATAGCAAAAATGTCCATTATCCACAATTAATAGGTGGAGGTTCATTTCATCTTAACTTAAACATTTGTTGTTTGCAACATCGAATTTATATCTTAAATTCAAATGTCTTTTTGACTTTTTCTTCTACTTTGCATCAAGTTGAAGGAATATTTAATTCTTTGTATCCACATTCTTCTACTTTTGTATCTATTTTCTCGATTTATTAGTAATATTACTTTCATGTTTATTCTAAAATATACTAGTATTTTTTGTTCTATAATTGCTTTCGTAACCATTGTTTGTCGATTATATTTTTTAATCATTTGCTGTGTCTCGTATCCAAAAAAGACAACTTTTGTTGTGTCAGATACATGCATAAGAAATTAATGCTAAGTTTGAAATCAATAAGCACCACAGATTCAGCTGGAAAAGATGAAATTACTAATTTTAACAAGTACATCATCCACAATTCTTTGTGGATAAGTGACCGACTTATTTCTTCCAAAAGAATGTTGATCCATGATTTATTTCTTAAAACTTCTCAAATTTTATATAGTAAAAATATTTAATATACATGTTAAATTAGAGATCGTGGTAAAATTTTTAATTTGGTGTAAAAATAATTAAGATGGATTTTGAATGAATAGGTTATAATTACTAATAGTTTCAGAGTAAAAAAAATTCTATCCATTCTTCTTCTCTCATTAATGTTGAACTTATTATTATTTTCTTATTGATTTATTTTAAATAATAATATTATTTTATTTTCTATATTTTGTTAGCTATCAAACTTTATAATTTATTTACATATTTTTTTTAATTGTAATAGTTTTTATTTCAATTAAGGAGAAGGAAATTATATTGATTCATTTTAGAAATCTTTAATTTTAATTCCATGTTGATATATCAAATAAAATGACAACTAATTAAATTTTGTATTTTTTTGGATGATATAAATGATGGTAGTACTAAAATAAATATTATACATAAGAAAATATTCCTAAATATAATATAATATTTTTTTGTTAAGTTATTAATAATTTGATCTTTTATCTATAAATTATACTTAATATGTATATTTATTTTATTAAAAATACCACTTAATTTGTATAATTACCGTGGGATGGACGAGAAAGTGTACTAGTATGTAGGGCTCGTTTGCTATGTGGTATGAGATAAGACGTGATATCTTTGATTGTGATATTTATTAATTTATTAGATATCAGTATTATGTTTGGTAATATATATAAAAAAGATTTTACGCTATCACACCTTCCAGAAGTGATACAGAATTCAAAAGATATGAATAATAGATAACAGACCACTAATTTATAAAGGACTTTGAGTTTTGAAGCAAGTAACATATTAGGATGTTATAGATATTTATCCCACGCTTATCATTTATAGCAAACGGGCCCTAAGTTAACTTAGGAAAATGTACATTTGAATGTACACAACGTTCTACTTCGATATAAAAACACAACTAAAAGGGGAATATTGTCAATTTGTAAACAAAGGATATGAGCCTTGAATTTTTATAAGGTTGGGTTCAAAGAAGGGTTTAAAATAGTGGGCTCAAGGGCCCAATACGGTAAATTATTCTTGTCGTGAGATTGAGAGGAAAGAATCGAGCTCAAATTTATTGCTTATATTGATACAAGACGCAGACAACATCTTCTTCTTCTTCTTCTTTTTTTTTTTTTTTGGAAATGATGAGATATCTTATTAATCACAAGAGTATGGTACATGGAGATGACCCACCACAAAGCTAGGGGGCTCATTCCAAACATGTTGTGTCGTAATATCCCTCGCGGCCTTCGCTAGACAATGAGTGATGGCATTTTGATCTCTTCTAATATGACGGAGACGAATATCCGGAAGAAGCAAAAGGTTGACCCGGCAAAGAGCAGCTATAACTCCTAATTCCATGATGTTTCTCTCGCCCGAGCTCACGATGTCGCACGCCCGTTTGCTATCCGAATCCACCCAACCACGCGTGTAACCCAAGTCTTTGAGCCAAGAGAGGGCCTCCTTGATGTCAATGAGCTCACCCTCCTCCACACTTCTCAATCCCGACATTTTGACAGATTTGCCGAGAATGAAGGCACCCTCATGATCGCGCAGGACGATCCCAATACCCATCGAGTAATCATCTTTGGAAAAGGCTGCATCTACATCACATTTGACAACTCCAAGAGGAAGGGAATGCCAACCCTTGCAAGTCATCACAGCTTCTGACGCAGACAACATCTATTCCCTCACTTTAATAGCCTTATTTTACTTTTTGGGACGTTTCATTAAAATAGGCTCATTTTTATTTTAAGAGCGTAATTAAATAACTAAAATAACATAAATTATATCACTTTTATCTTAAAAAGTAAGTTTCTTAATCTCCGTGCTAAAAAGAAACAAGATTATTAGGCTGGAACGAAGGGAGTAATATATATTTTTGTACTTGGGGAAGAGGTGTGTAAGATTTAAACACCAAATGGCTAAACCTAATTGGTTACATATTAAAATCTGTACCGTTTGATGTCCCCTTTAAAGACTAATAACGTTTAATTTAAATGATAAAGTTGAGTTATAAAAAATTCTTTTTAGTAAACGGGTCACTACAAAAAAAAAAATTGAAATTAGAGATGGAAACAAGTCCGTAATTTAAAAAGCGGCGTTAATGACAGATTGTCGACGTATTCGGTTTTTTATTTTTTAAATTAAATTATGTCGTTAATTTATCATTAAATAATAATTTAATTTAAAATTAATTTATTTTTATTATTTTCATCGTTAATTAATACTAATTTAATTTTAAATTAATTTTATTTTTATTATTTATGTCGTTAATTCATCATTAATTTATAATTTAATCTAAAATTTATTTTATTTTATTAATTATGTCGTTAAATAATAGTTTAATTTAAAATTAATTTATTTTGTTATTTTTTCTTATTTTAAAATCGATGATTATTTCTCATATTTTTTTAACGATAATATTAATTTTCTTAAAAAAATCAACGATAATATATATTTTTTTAATTTTAAAATTGATCGTTGTTTTTGTTGTCACGCTTCCGCCGACACCACAAGTTTTAGATATCCATCTCGACATATTTTAAGGGTACACATGAATGAGATTGTATATTGAAAGAGAGTTTAAATGAATTGATAGGTGTTAATGTAACAATAATTTGCATCTTCTATACTAGTGACTCATCGAAAGAAACTCCAAGGTTAATCGCGCTTAACCTAGAGCACTACCAAGATGAGTGACCTACTGAAAAATTTATTTTAGTGTATATAATTGAGTACAAAATACGTTAGAAAAATTGAAAATAAAATCCCTAAAATTGAAATTAATAATAATAATAACAATAATAATAATAATAATAATAATAATAATAATAATAATAATAATAATATGACGTCGAATTAACGATGAAAATTTCCGTCGTTAATTGAGTTAAACGGCTGTTAGACGCCGTTTAACTTAAAATTTTATTTTATTTTTATTTGCGGTGGGCCCCATCTCCCTCCACAGATTCGCCGGCGCCGGCGGCTTCAACCCGGCAAGAACCTCCGGCTCCGAGGCCTCCCTCACTCATTGCCTTCCCTCTCTCACTCAATCATCAAAATCGGATCACCTCTCCCTTTTCTCCACTCTCACTGCTTCTCTCTCTCTATGTTTCTCACCACTCTCTCTCTCTCTGTCCGCCATTGCTCACTTCTCCGGCGAGAATCGCCAGTCGTCGTACCCCTTACATCCCTCCGTTTTCGCCACCGCCTCTCATCTGTCCTCCCTCTCTCTCTCGCATCTTTGACAGCGGACGGCCAAGGATGGAGCACCGCCGCCGCCGCTCACCTCCCCCTCATCCCTCTCTCGCATTACCGACAGCGGATCTGTCCTCTCTCTCTCTCTCTCTCGCATCTTCGACAGCGGACGACCAAGGATGGAGCGCCACCGCCGCTCGCCTCCCCCTTATCCCTCTCTCGCGTTTCCGGCAGCGGATCTGTCCTCTCTCTCTCTCTCTCGCATCTCCGACAGCAGACGGCCAAGGATGAAGCGCTGCCGCCGCCGCTCGCCTCCCTTCCATCCCTCTCTCGATTTTTCGGCAGCGAACGGCCAAGGAGGAGCCGCCGTTGCAGATCTGCTCCGGTTATGCCGCACATATGGTTGGGGGTGGGGCCCACTAAAAAAAATTAAGGTAAACGGTGTCTAACAGCCGTTTAACGCGGGGGGTAAAATGCACCTTTATTTCGAGAGTTCAGGGAGGTCAACACAACTTGACCGAGTATGGGGGGGGGTCAAAGCTCTAGGGAGTGTAGTTAAGGGGGCAATCTACACCTTTGCCCTTTAATAAAATATGTAATCACATATTTTTGTCTAAAATGATCATAATATGATATTAGTAAACTTAAATAAAATTATTAAATATTAACATTGATCAAGATTTATGATTTTATATGGAATTTTAACAAAATTATTTATTTATTTATTTATTTATTTATTTATTCTTTTTTTTTCTCATGAACATTCAGTTTGCAAGTGTAAAATAAATGAACATTTAGAATTAATCAAGTCACCATAGTTGTATATCAATTATAATAGCACCAAATTAATTATAATATAATCATGGTTCTGTAATTTATAGTATTAATTGGAGTATTTTTCTCTCTCTTAAATATGACTTATAATCGCACCAATTTTTTTTTAACAAAATCACTAATAATTTCGGTTGGAAAGTTTAATTGTTTGTTGGCCAAATTTGATTGAATTAATTTATTCATTTTATGCATACAAAATATTTGAAATATCATGATCCTTGATCATCTATTTTAGGATAATTTCGGTTGGACGGATAAAGTCAGCTGGTGAAACCTTAGAGGTTGGCCATCCTCTATATAGACAGCCCGACTATGTTACAAGGGGATTCACGTAGATTGCATGCGCTCGATCGTGAGAAAAATGTCTATGGAGTCAGGTGCACGCCTTATTAACTAACCATTTGTTTTCTTATAGCAAGGCTATCTAGCAATGCAGGGGTGTACTTTCATGCAGGGACGGACCCAGGGGGGGGCTAGGGGGGGCTAGAGCCCCCCCCCAAATTTTAATTTTTTTTTTTTTTTTTTTTTATGTATATATATATAATATATATATATATATATATATATAAAACGAAAAAACAGGGCAGCAACTCAAACGAAAAAATAGGGCAGCCTGCTGAGTGCTGAACCCACCTTGCGCCGCCAGGCCCGCCACCACCTCCCGCTCGCGCCACCGCCGTCGGCCGTCGCTCCACCGCCGTCGCACCACCGGTTCACCACGGCACCACAGGGCAGCCTTCCACAACAACTCCGTAATTTCATAGTACTTGTGCGGCATCATCCTCGCTTTTCTACGATCACTGATTTGGGAAGTTTTGCTCAAGAAATGGTTAAAAGTGGCAATCATTTAATTTTTCAATGTGTTTATCGTATGATTGAGTTGACATTGGTTTTACCTGTAGCTACTGCTTCTGTTGAGAGAGCATTTTCTGCAATGAAGCTCGTCAAAAGTGATTTGCGAAATCGTATGCAAGACGAGTGGATGAATGACAGTTTGATCGTGTACATTGAAAAGGATATTTTCTCAACAATTGATAATGAGAAGATATTGCAACATTTTCAGTCGATGCGTACACGTCGCAATCAATTGTCATCACTTTCTCAAACAGAAACAACTAGTTCACCAAGTATTTATTCTTAGGTTATTTGTAATGTATTGAACTTTTATAGCTATGTTATTTCAAATGTATTAGAACTATATTATCTATGAAAATATTGTTTTTTATTAATATTATTATTATAAAAATGTCTAAAATGTACTGAATGTCCCCAAAATTTTTTTCCGGGGGCTACCGCCCCCGAACCCCCGTTGAAGTTCAGCCCCCCCCCAAAAAAAATCCTGGGTCCGTCCCTGCTTTCATGATCAGGTTTACACTCATGGAATGTGGTCGTTTACTTCAATTGAGATATCCAGCCCTGTGATGCATCGAATCTTGTAAGATGTTCTAGCCCTATGGAGTGTCCAACCCAGTGAATGATCTATCCCTGCAAATATGTTCAACCCTGTGAATATGTTATAATATAATTCCCTAGACCATTAATATACTTGACTCCATATAGTTGGTTTGTCAGTCCTGACAATTAACCATCTTTAATTCCTTTCACACATCTTTTTTTTTTTGTCAATAAACCCAAAGCTATCATTAGCAGGGTTACCACATATATTACTCCACACCAATATATATAATTGAAAGTTTATAATTAAATTATGAGTGAATTTTAAAAATGCCCTATTTGGTTTAGTAAAATTAAAAATTGTCCACTAAGATAAAAAACTTAAAAATGACCATTGTTACCATTTTACCCTTTAAACATCACCCCTTTAAAAATTCGCGCATTTCACAACCAGTCAAATTCACAATCAAAATTTTCACAACCAGAATTTTTTGGTTTTGAATTCACAACCAGTCGAATTCACAACCAGAATTTATTTTGGTTGTGAATTCAAGTAGTTGTGAATTTGAGTTTTTAAAGTTTGAATTCACAACTAAACCTAGAATTTATTTTGGTTGTGAATTAATTCGCGTTTTCATTGTGAATTCATAGATCTGGTTGTGAATTCAAGAATATTAAGTTGTGAATTCATCGAGCTGGTTGTGAATTCAAGAACACTAAGTTGTGAATTTCATCGAGCTGGTTGTGAATTCATAGATGTAGTTGTGAATTTTAAAAACATTAAGTTGTGAATTCATAGATCTGGTTGTGAATTCAAAAACATTAAGTTGCGAATTTATAAATCTTGTTGAGAATTCAAGAACATTAAAAAAACAATTGGTGCTCTTCGTAAACATTAAAAAAACATTAAGTTCATCATATTCTAACTCGAATGAAATCCAAATCTCTCTCCGTTTAATCTTACAATGGCTAATTATATAGTATAAAAAGAAGGGTTAATTCTCTCTAAATCCTTAAACTATAGTCATTTTCCGTTTTTTCCCTCAATCTTTGAACTTCCCATAGAAAATCATCAACTTTCAATTTTTCCCAAATATCTCATGTCGGGTTTTTCGGCCAATTTCGATCACACGTGGAACCGGAATTAAATGACGTGGACTCGCCGGATTCTTAATAAAACGACGCAGTATCTAATGTACATAAACGACGTCGTTTTTAGCTTGTTCTTCTTCAATTAAAATTAGGGCTCTTGCACGTAAACCCTCATTCCAAAAATCTGACGAATTCCTTGAAATCTTGCAAGGATTGAAGAAAATATCTTGCGCGTTTTCAAAAACTGAAAGAATTCGCAAGCTCTAGCATGGGGTTGAATCGATCTTCCGGTAGCTCCACCTCAAAATCCGAGTTTGAGAGAAATCAATAGAAGATGTGTAATTGCAAGGTGCCTGCCGTGATTTTGACGTCGAGGACGACGGCCAATCCGTTTCGGCGTTATTATTGTTGTCGGTACCATCATCAGGTAACCTTTCTGCCATTACTTCGTCGCCGATCAACACTTCGCACCTCGTCGCCGATGAACCAGAAACGAGCAGGAGAAACTTTGCTTTGCTTTCGATTCAACTTCCTCTTTTGTGTTATGCGGGTATGTGTTTGCAGAAGTTGGTGGTGACCATTCATATTCTTAGCGCCATTTACCCTCCAACCATTAAACGACGTCGTATTAGGTGATTAAGAGTCCACGTTGGAGCCACGTATGAAATGACAATTGCCACATAAGAAAATTCCGATTCGAAAATTGGTCGGAAAACCTGACATGGGATAGTTAGGAAAAATTGAAAGTTGATGATTTTCTGTGGGAAGTTCAAAAATTGAGGGAAAAAACGGAAAATGACTATAGTTTAAGGATTTAGAGATAATTAATCCTAAAAAGAATGAATCCAATATAATATCAGAAAAAGAGGAAACTTTTCACTCCTAGCCGTCTGTGATCCAAATCCATCAATGAGAATCAAATTCCCACAAATAGCAAACGACTTTCAAACACCATATTTGAACATTGAAAATAAACAAATAAATCAAGAGTTTCAATCAATTCGAACATGCACAAAGCTATAGAAACAATATGATTGGATCTGCGTAGAAGATGATTGTCGCTCCCCCTCACCTCTAAACCCCAGCGATGGCACGGCCACAAGCCGCTCCTCCACTTCAAGCTCAACCCTAGATCTGCGTAGAACATGATCGGAAAACTGAAAATCGGCGACAAGGACGCCGAACCGCTGGCGGGGAAGGGGGAAAACCCCGCGGAACTCGAAACGCCACTGCACTCATCCTCCGCTCCAGCGACTTCTGCCAAGCCGCGAGATCTACGTCCTCTGCGCCGCTGGAAAGAGATAAAGCTCCGGTGACTTCTGCTCGGCGCCGCTGCCACGCAGCTGCTGGAGAGAGAGAGAGAGAGAGAAGAGAAAGAGAGTGGAAAGAGGAGAGAGAGAGAAACAGAAGATGAAGGCGGTGGAGATAGACGACGACATTTCTCGTCGGCCACCGCAGGAGAGAGAGAGAGAGAGAGAGAGGAGATGATGCGTGAGAGAGAGAGAGATGATGGAGATGACACGTGAGAGAGGAAGGGTGTGTGGCCATTTTTTTATTTTTTATGTTAAGGGTAAAATTGTACATTTACATAAAATCTGGCCAAATTTTAATGTTTTTATCTTAATGGACAAATTTTAATTTTACAATATGAAAGTGGTCATATCTATATATTAACTCTTAAATTATTCAATAAATAAATGACCAACTATTTTATATCATCACTCATGTAATATAAACACTCCAATTATCTAATATGCTCAAACTAAATTCATATTTATTTCAAAAAGAAAAAGAAGAAACGATTTCACTTATTCAACCAACAATTAAGGCACGATAACTTATGATTTTTTATTATTTATTTTTTCTATTTATTTGCATGGATCAATTTTTTTTGCATGTAAATGTGTTTTAAATAAAATATGGAATATGTATATTAAATAATAATTTATGAAAACAGGTTTTATTTGATATTTGATATTTATAAATTGAATTTAAATGGAATAGGTTATAATAGTTTAAATTTTGACATATTATTTGAATGAAATTACTTTTTATATCTTATATTTTCCTTATATATATCACTCCCTCCGTCCATGAAAGAACTTCCTATGAGGGAGGGCACGAGTTTTAAGAAAAAATATTGTTAAGTGTATTGAGAGTGGATAAAAGGTAGTTGAGTGTATTGGGAGTGGTGAAAAGGTGTTATAATTAATATTGAGAGTTGTGAAAAGTGAAAAGTAAGAGGATTATAAGTGGTGAGGTATAATCCAAAAATAGGTAGGAAGTTCTTTTGTGGACGTCCCAAAAATAGGAAGTTCTTTCGTGGACGGAGGGAGTATTTGATTTGAGTATTAAATTATAATTTTGAATTTGAAAATAGTTATAAATCTGGTTTGTATAATTATAGCAACTTTCTATATAAGTGATACTATATCTATATATATATAGACACATATTATATTTTTGTACAAATTATATTAAAATATTATTTGTAAATAATAAATTTGATATCAAATTTTAATTTTATTAATTTATATTAATAATTATAAAATATATGCACAACTTACGGGAGTCTAAAATCACAATCATCGCGCATAGTGAGAAAGGTACATTAATATATCAATATAAATGGATTAACATTAATAATTATAAATTTATAATAATGTGAAGCCACTAATTATTTGAAAATTATATCTTTTTTGTGAGATCCAACATTTATCAATCACATTTCGAGCCTCAATTTGGAGAAAAAGTCATATAAGTTCACGTTATAGTGATCGTTGTGATATTTTTGCAAAAATTATTACGTCAGTCCGTGCGATGCACAACAAATATAAAATTAAAATATAAATAAATGTAAAATATGTGTTAAAAATAAAATAAAATAATTCATATCAATTACTCAATAAAATCTCGAATTTTAAAACATAAATTTTCAACTCTGTAGGAAGTGCAATGATAATTATACTTATTAAATAATTTTAAATAATTTGATAATGAAAATTAACATTACACATTATTATTATAGAGCATTACACATCATAATAAATAAATAAATAATTTAATACATAAACGTAAATAAAAAATTGTAAAATTTTAACGAAAAGAGAGAAAATAAAATATTTTAAAGTTTTCATAATTTATTCGTTTTAAATTCATTTTTGATGATTTTTATACCTTAATAAATATTTTTTCACGAACTTAAATTGAAAATGCATATTAAATATTACTTTATAAATAAACATTGATGATCTTTAGAAAACAATTAAATTATATAAAAAATAGAGATAAAAATAGTGAAAAAAAAAAATGGTGTGAGAAGAGATAGAAAAAATGAAGGGAAAAACTCCTCTCTTATATAATACTCCATCTGTCCTAATAGTAATGTCTCACTTTCTTTAATGGGATGTCTCAATACAAATGTCTTCTTCTGTTTTTGACAACATATTTTTTAATTTTCATGCTCAAAAGCTACGAGACACTAATATTGGGACGGAGGGAGTACCGTCCCAACAATGAAGACACACTTCATTTGGGCATGGAGATTTAGGAGAGTTAGTTTAGAGAGTTTAGTGTAAGTTTTAACTTGTTTTAAAACTCTTTCATAAACAATTAACTAGATATCTCACGTCTTCTCTGTACGCCGCCGGCAACACCGCCGACCACCATTATCACCATAACCGTGAACTCACACAAGCAAATTGCACAATCAAACCAAAAATTCCAAGTGCATCCCAATTCAGATTTGAAAATTCCAATTCATAGTGTATTACAAGAAAATAAAAAAAGGCAGCACAATGAATTGAAGCAAAAAAAAAAAAAAAAGAACCCAAAATCGTAGCTCCCATTCTTGGCAGAATCATCGCCAGCCCCCGCCGCTAATGTCGCCGGCGAGCTTGAGCAGCGGTGCTTCTCTGATTTTCTCACCACGAGCTTGGCAGAATAGTGAAAATCACCTCTGCACTTTCACTTCAAACCCTAGCCCCCACATCTGCTGCCTTGCAAACCCTAGCCCCCAGATCCGCTGCGCCTGCAAACCCTAGTCCACCACCGAAGGGAGGAGAATGAAGTAGAGGAGGCAGACGATTCTGTCGGGGGAAGAGAAGCCAACGACCTCACCGCTACTGTGCGGGCGGCACCGGCGCCAGGGCGACACAAGAGACGGAGAAGGGGAGGGCAGCAAAGAGACGGACGGAGAAGGGAGGGCGGCGTATCGGAGATCAAGAGTGGAGACAGTGAGAACATTTCAGAGAGGGAGAGAGGCGGATGAATGTTAGAATTTAGGGTTTTGTTAGACTTTTATATTATAATTAGTGTTTGATTAATTATTGTTAGTTAAGTCCTAATTATTTCTAAAATTAGAAGTATGTCTTTATTATTGGGACAGTCCAATAAAGAAAGTGTGTCTTTATTAGTGGGACAAAAGGAGCATATTATTTGAAGAAAAGAAAACATTAAAAAGTCAAGTACATTGGGCTCGTCGCAGAGCGTAATTTCTCTTCATAGTCCTCAAAAGTCGTCGGTCACGTCACTTTTCAGTACTCCATAAAATAAAACTTTCAGAGAAAAACAACGCGATTCCTTATTCTCGAAGCACGCAAAAATTGCCTATATAAGCACAATAGCTTATCAACTCTCAATAAGTAGTCTTGCATCTCAGTGACTGTTTCCGTATTATCATAATGCGATCTACCTATCACCACCATTTAATACAAACAGCAAAGAATGAGAAGGCCCACGCGCGCCCTAACGAGACGCAGCGGCAGGGCATCTCACATGGCATCTTATCTTATCCCCACGTGCCGGTCGCGCGTAGCAAATAGGACACGTGCAGTCAACTTGTACATATTGGCGCCACACGCGCCAGTGGCGCGTCTGGCCTTTGTAATTATGTCACTTTCCTTCAATTTTCTCGCTTTGAAAAGCACCCCGCTTTTATCTCTCACACACTACACGCACTGCGCGCCTCCCCCTGCCTTTATAATGGGAGACTCACAGGGAGAGAAATGAGTAAACGAAGAGAGAGATAAGAGAAAGATAGGGTGCTCGAAGGGGCAAAAAGGAAATCAGGAGAAAGTTGCCAGAAAAACCCAAAAACACTCTCGATCTGTGCTTTTGCTCTTAAGTCCTCGCGAGTTCCGAGGTGAATTGTTTGTATGTGTGTGTATTTGCCGGTGGGGATTCTGTTCAATTTTGTTTCTCTCCGTGTGTTCCGTGCTGTTGCCTTTCGTTTCGATTCGGTGTTGCTGAGTGAATTTTGTTGGATTTTTTGAAGTCTCGAGACACTGGGGTTTCGGCGGATCTGCGGGAATTGTGGACTGTGGGGGATTTTGCTTCATCGTCGAAGAAGATGTCTTCGTTAAGCAGAGAGCTTGTTTTTTTAATTCTCCAGTTTCTAGACGAAGAGAAATTCAAGGAGACTGTGCACAAGTAAAGCTTGTTCCCTTTTTCAATTTTGCAAATTATATGCGCGCGCAAACGCGCGCATTCGTTCGCATTGATTGAGCCTTTTCTTCTTTAACTTCTTGGTGGTTAATTTTAATGACAAGCTGTTTTCGTTGTTGGAAATGATTAGATTGGAGAAGGAGTCGGGTTTTTTCTTCAACATGAGGTACTTTGAGGATGCAGTGACTAATGGAGAATGGGAGGAGGTGGAGAAGTATTTGTCAGGGTTTACGAAGGTTGATGACAACCGATACTCCATGAAAGTTTTCTTCGAGATCCGGAAGCAGAAGTATCTAGAAGCCCTTGATAAGTAGGCATTTATTCTGTTACTTACGCTCTTCTTATTTTAATTGGTAAGTGGAGACGATGCCGTTGTGTGTATGTGGCGTAATTCTGTTGTTACTAATGTGACAGGCGTGATCATGCGAGGGCTGTGGAGATTCTTACAAAAGACTTGAAAGTATTTTCAACATTCAACGAGGAACTCTTTAAGGAGATTACCCTGCTCTTGACCCTGACGAACTTTAGGTATATTTCATTACGCATCTCGTGATAGAATGATCTTTCCCGTTTTACCATGTCGTATTTGATGAGTGGAATTTTAAATATTGTTTTCAATGAAAAACAAAATTGCCAAGTGCCTGTTATTAGGACCTGCTGCTATGAAAAAGTTCATGTTAAATTGGAAATCTGTTATATAAGAGAAGTAAGTAATATGGCTCTGGAAATTGGGACCTTTCAGGTCATATTTGAGACGTGTTCCTGGTTGTTGATTACAAGGGAAATTTTATGGAATCTTCTGGAATATAAAATCGATAATGTTTATATACTAAATAATATTTACTAAGATTTCTACTCTGATACAACATTAGCTTGACAGCTTGACTTAAGGAGTAAATCTCAATGTTTCTTAAGGGTCTGATTCTCATAGTAAAGTAAATAAGGTGCATTATTATCGACAGTGTTGTGATTAGCTTACGCCTTATGATTTTGGTTTTGAACCAGGGCCAGATGTTCTAAGCTGCTGCTGCTTCTTTTTTCATCACACTTTTTTCTATCTTCTTGCTCATAACAGAGAACTTTTTATACTAGGGAAAATGAACAGCTATCCAAGTATGGTGATACTAAGTCAGCTCGGGCTATAATGCTTGTTGAGCTAAAGAAACTGATTGAGGCAAATCCCCTCTTTCGTGATAAACTTCAGTTTCCCACATTAAAAAACTCAAGACTCAGAACCCTGATCAACCAAAGGTAATTTGGACTCATTACATAGTTGAACAATAGTTGGATTGGATTTCACAGCCAAACACGACAAATTATCACACTTCCTCTTTGGATTGCAGTTTAAATTGGCAACACCAGCTTTGTAAGAATCCCAAACCGAATCCTGATATTAAAACTCTCTTTGTGGACCATAGTTGTGGGCAGCCAAATGGTGCTCGAGCTCCATCCCCTGTCACTAATCCGTTGATGGGTTCAATTCCTAGAGTTGGTGGATTTCCACCAATTGGAGGACCTGCTGTAAGTCTTTCTGGAAACATTCTTTTTTATGCTATTTCTGGGTGAAAGATGTCATATTTAATGAGCATATACTAATTTGTTGGTTTATTTAACAGCCTTTTCATCATGCTCCTGCACCTTTAACAGCCTCACTTGCTGGATGGATGGCCAACCCATCCTCTGTACCACACCAAGCTATTTCTGTGGGACCTATGGGCTTAACACCCGCTAATAATTCTGCTGGTAACTTAATTTGTTTGTTTCATGCTTCGTTGTATGTTTAATTATTTTTATAATTTGTATTCTGACTAATTCTGTTGATTTTGGATAACATTTCCTTTTTGCTTTTTTTTTGGGGGGGGGGGGGTGGGGGTGGTTGAAGGGGCTAAAATTATTTCAATTTAATGTTTCAAGCAATGGCATTACCTATTAACAAAGTTGTGTCATATTTCCATTTGAACATCATTTTTGACAAAACTACTATGACCTAATTCATGGTTTGTTTTGTGGCAATATGTTATGATAGCGTCTATGCTAAAGCGTTCTAGGACTCCTCCTACTAACAATCCAGCCCTGGACTATCAAACTGCAGATTCTGATCACGTGTTGAAGAGGTCAAGACCTTTGGGAGTTCCAGAGGAGGCAAGTGTTTGAACTTCCATCTGTTCTGTCTTTTGGCTTGAAAATTACTGTCAGTAATACGAAATATTAGTTGTTGGATCAATAAATGTTACCCTGAAATGTGCTGTGCTGGCTTGCATTTATTTTATCCAATCTTCCTAGTTGCCTGTCATTTTTTGTGTCATATTCCTCAAAGTTCATATGATCCCTACAGGCCAACAATCTGCCGGTCAACAGTTTGCCTGTCATGCATCCTGGTCAGAGCCATGCCCGTTCCATGTACACTGCTGATGACTTACCAAAGAATGTGGTGAGAAATTTGAATCAGGGTTCTGCTGTGAGGAGCATGGATTTCCACCCGGTGCAACAAACTCTACTTCTAGGTTTGCTCCCTTTTTCTGGATACATATTCTGCCTCACTTGTTCAGTGATTTACTGGCTAAGAGAAGTGTGAAGGATTATTTCCTTTGCATTCTATATTTTCTTATTGTAAGTCCCACATACAAAAGTCTCAGTTTATCTCTTCTGCACTAATCATAGTAATATAGTTTCAGGGTCGCACACACATGCCTGTACACAGAACAACATTATATAGAATTTTTTTTATGTCTCTCCTTTCTTTAGTGGGAACAAATATTGGTGAGATTTCCATCTGGGAAGTGAGCAGTGGGGATAGAATCGCTGTGAGAAATTTTAAAGTCTGGGATCTTGGAGCTTGCTCATTGATACTACAGGTATAACTTCTATAATTAGAAATCTACAATTCTCTTATTAGGGATGGTTTTTTTGTGGCCATCTGACTTGCTTTTTGCTTGTAGGCATCTCTAGCTACTGAGTATACTGCTTCAGTAAACAGAGTCATGTGGAGTTCTGATGGAAGCCTTTTCGGTATTTTGTTTGAAGCTGCTTATTATTTTCTTGTCTAATTCATCATATAATGGAGAAATTGGTAGTAAGTATCAAATTGTGGGAGCTGAACCTTCCATGCAGTAATTTCATTTTGTTCACCTGTGTAGGTGTTGCATACTCAAAGCACATCGTTCACTTGTATGCTTATTATGGCGGTGATGATTTAAGACACCGCCTCGAGGTTTGTGTTGTAAACTTGGGAATATTCTTTTTATTATCTGTTCTTTTGTCCTACTCTTGATGTCTCAGGTCATCTATTTTATGGAAGTCACATTGGCGATTTAAGTTTGTTTACTTGTCATTTCAGATTGAGGCTCACGTTGGTAGTGTCAGTGATCTTGCCTTTTCTCATCCAAACAAGCAATTTTGTGTTATAACTTGTGGGGAAGACAAGACGATTAAGGTTTGGGCTTTTATAGCATCTTATGACACTGCACGAATCTTGGGCTATCTACAGATGCTCTAAACAGTTATCCACAGGTCTGGGATGCAGTTACAGGTGCCAGGCAATATACATTTGAGGGTCATGAAGCACCTGTGTATTCAATATGCCCGCACCAAAAGGAGAATATTCAGGTATTCAGGTGATAAAGACTTTTGACAGAGATAATTGTTATTTTCTATTTTATTTTAAAGTTTATCAGAACCTCATCAGTTGTTTCGTAAACTGGTATCTCACTTGCCATCAAAATAAGTAGCCAGCCCTGGATGCATGGGCTTAAATGATGACAACCTTTTTCATTGTCTTTGGAAATTGGTGCTACGTGCTTCTACTTAATAAAAACTTTAAACTGAGTCGTTTGGACTTTGGACATTTCCGTGTAGTATGGGTATCAGATATTGTTTGCTTTCTAGAAAACATTCCCTCCTTATTTCCTGCCCTTTTGTTAGCATTTTGAGTGGTTCCTTTTGTTGTAACTTGGTCTATTTTTTCAGTTCATATTTTCAACTGCCATTGATGGGAAGATCAAGGCATGGCTCTATGATAATATGGGTTCGAGGGTGGATTATGATGCTCCAGGTCGTTCTTGTACTACCATGGCATATAGCACGGATGGGACAAGGTACAACACCATTTTCTGTTGCTTACTGTAATAGGTTTTGCTTGCCTTCATTCAACTTATTTACTCTTTCATTGATATGCATTTCATGACTTCTGTTTTCCCTCCTTCGTCTCTGAATAAATGGTAGGTTGTTCTCCTGTGGTACAAGCAAGGATGGCGAGTCGTACATTGTGGAGTGGAATGAGAGTGAAGGGGCTCTGAAGAGAAATTATGTTGGCCTCGGGAAACGGTCGGTAGGAGTGGTGCAATTTGACACAACAAAGAATCACTTCTTGGCTGCTGGTGATGAGTTTAAAATTAAATTTTGGGACATGGACCATGCAAATATCTTGATGAGTATTGATGCTGATGGTGGTTTACCGGTAAGACCTACTTGATGTCTTTTACATTGAGTTTCTAACTCTATGGGAGAACAACTGATGTATGGTAGAAGCTCTGGTCATCCTTCAGGCATCCCCATGTATTCGCTTCAGTAAGGAAGGGGCATTGTTGGCTGTGTCAACCAGTGAGAATGGTATTAAAATACTTGCCAATGCTGAGGGCATTCGACTCATGCGTTCAATGGAGAACCGCGCTGGAACCACTTCAAAGGTAAAACTATTACCTTCTCCTAGGTGAGAATTAGAAATTTCTCAATGTTCGAGTTAAACAATTTGTCCTGCAGGCGCCTGTTATTGGAACATTTGGTGCTTCTGGATCAGCAGCAGGACCTACTGTGGGTGCAGATAGAAGTTCTCCAATGGCTCCAGTTATTGCACTGGCAAGTATCATATTTCTCTACTAATTTGTTTGAGGAAATATGCATGTCTTGCGAAAATCTATGCCTTTGTCTTGTATTTGTGGTCTGACATGCAGTCAGAGTCGTGCATTTCGTCTTAAAAGATATTGATGTCCTAATAACTCCTTTTCTTTGACAGAATAGTGATAGCAGGAAACTTCCAGATACAAAACCCAGGATTTCCGATGAGTTGGATAAATCCAAGATGTGGAAGTTGACTGAAATTAATGAACAATCACAACTTCGTTCATTGAGGCTTCCTGATAGTTTATTGTCAGTGAGGGTAAAATTTTAAAATATACCTGGTGGCTGAAGTAAAAATTTTGCTGCTTTTCTTTCCTCTATGTGTATGCATGCCTTCTGTAGTAGGATTTGCTGAGTCTCATGTAGTGCTGAATAGCTTTATGTCAGTTTTTAAGTTTTCGAATTGAGGATTGAAAGTGAAACAAGCCTAAAGAGTACCCTAACTGGTTTTTGTTGGAACATTAACTTGCAACTGAATGGTTTATTAGCAATATTAAGTAGGCAAATTATAACTGAAGTGGCTAGGATCTGATGGCCTTCGTAAACTATTGTAGCTGGCAACTCAGAAGTTAAATCTCCATTGAAAACATTATGTTAGTAGGGTTCACTTCAAAATTTTCTGAAGTTTGTGTTTGTCGTTGCTCCACCTGTGAAAACATCCTATACTTCCCTGTGCAGTCACTGCAATTTTTAAATAAAATGCACTTGGCCAGTTGGCCGTTCAGATATGCCTGAATTAATAGCAGCTAATCTATGAGTAATGATAATGCTATGCATGCTTTTTTGATTTTAGTGTCACTATTGTGAATGCTTTAGCTTGTATAAACTATTCTTTCTTTTTTGGTTTCTAGTATACAAATTACCTATCATTTACCTTTAGAAATATATGTATTTCAGATTATTCGATTAATCTACACAAATTCTGGGAGTTCCATCTTGGCTTTGGCATATAATGCTGTCCATAAACTTTGGAAATGGCAACAAAGTGAGAGGAATGTATCTGGAAAGGTTTTGAATTCTTTTGGAGACTTGTATTTTTAAGATTTTCTCTTTTGCCTTTGGTTTATGTTTTTAGTTTTCTTCTCTCTTTCACAGGCAAGTACTTCTGTGCCACCACAACTTTGGCAACCTTCTAGTGGAATCTTAATGACCAATGACATTAGTGAGACAAACCTTGAGGAAGCTGTTCCGTGCTTTGCACTTTCAAAGAATGACTCCTATGTTATGTCAGCATCAGGAGGAAAAATCTCCCTGTTCAATATGATGACATTTAAGGTTATACCATTGTTGTTCGAGTATACCGAATTTGTCTCGTTGTTATGCTTTTTGGTGCCCTATCTGCACAGGATTCTTATATTCTCCCTTTTGCAGACAATGACGACATTTATGCCCCCTCCACCAGCAGCAACATTTCTGGCTTTCCATCCTCAGGACAATAATGTTATAGCTATTGGCATGGAGGACTCCACCATACAAATTTATAATGTTCGCGTAGATGAGGTCCTCTACTGAAACGATTACTGTAAATGCTCTCCTGTCTCTCTCTCGCTCTCTCCCATCTGATTGTTGTGTTGCACAGGTAAAAATTAAGCTCAAAGGTCATCATAAAAGAGTAACCGGCCTTGCATTTTCCAGTGTTCTAGGAGTCCTTGTGTCATCATCAGCTGATGCTCAGGTTTGTCTTGCTAATCTATGGTAATCTCTACAGTGATGAAGGATTTACATTGAACTTTTGTTAGGGATGGTGTTACAGTCATAAGAAGGTAGAAAATACTAATTTACTGATTGAAATACACAGCAAGCATGCATGGTAAAAAGTAATTAAAATGTTGTGTGGGTTCTGAAAAGATGAGTTTGTTTGGTCTGTATTCCAGTTATGTGTTTGGTCTCTAGATGGATGGGAAAAGAAGGCAAGCAAGTTATTGCACATACCTAGTGGAAGCGTGTTAAATCCTCACGGGCAGACACGCGTCCAGTTTCATCAGGATCAGACGCATGTGTTGGTTGTTCATGAGACACACATAGCTGTATATGAAGCTTCCAAGCTTGATTACGTCAATCGGGTATCCTTCACCTCTGCTTCCTCTTGGTAATTATTCTACGAAAACATGAAAGATTCTGAAGTTGCAGTTTTCGGTGTGTGTGTTGTGGCAGTGGATTGCGAGGGAACCGAGTCCCTACAATAACAGATGCTACATACTCATGCGACAGCCAGTCGATCTTCACTTGCTTTGAAGACGGGAGCGTGTGCATCTTCACTGCCGTGGGACTGAAACTAAGATGCCGGATCAATCCCACAGCCTATTTACCTTCTTCGCCAAGGTATGCCTGCCTGCCTGCCCTATTTAAAAAACTCTACGTACAAAAACATCATCATTCATAACACTCCATGCTCTACTACAGCTCGAGGGCTCATCCGTTGGTGATCACCGGTCATCCAAGTGAGCCTAATCAGTTTGCGTTGGGTATGACTGATGGTGGAGTGCATGTGTTAGAACCCCTTGAATCTGAAGGAAAATGGGCGGAGGCGCCTCACCGAGAAAGTAGTGTAGGTCCGAGCAAGGGCGCTGCACCGGCTCCCGATCAATCTTCCAGATAGTGGCCGTATGCTCCCTGTATTAGTGCTGGGGCGGACCTGGTGCTAAGATGAAAGGGTGGTTTTACAGTCTATTTAGGAGTAGAATAGATGCAAAGCATAAAGTGTTGAAAAATGTCGATAATATGTAGTATGGATGGAATGTTGGAACTACAGTTTATAGTTTTTTTGTGTTCACAGTGGAATTAATTACTCTTCTCATGCATGTAATTGTAATGTAGTATGTTCTTCTGTGGTTTTGTTTTGTCTCAAATAATCTCATTACCTAGGCTAGCTATGCAAGAACTACACATAACGTTGTACGAGGAATAACGTTGTTACAAATTACTCCATATAAGTAGTAGTTACCCCTCAGCCTCAAATATATATAAATGTTTTTGAAGAGATAAATGAATATAAAACATAAAGGCTTGTTTAGTAAGCACGTGGCGAAAACACAAGTGTGATGGTGTTGAAGAAGTTGACACGTCCTCTGAAAATCAGAAAATATGGTTATATATATTTGTGGGAGAAGTAGAATTCATTTTTGAAAGTTGAAAAAGCAAGAATGCAAGAGCAGGAGGGAGGGGAGAGGGAGAGGGAGAGGGTTGGGCTGAGGGAGAGGAGAGTGAGCGAGCTGATTCGGGACAAGAAAAGATTGGTGGAGGTGCCCTACACTGCTTCACTGGCTGACACAATAAACGCCCTAATGGCCAACCGGATCGTGGCGGCGCCGGTGGCGGCGCCGCCGGGTCATTGGATCGGGGCGGGCGGGTCGATGATCATGGAGTGGGATAAGCAGACGGGGGCAGCGAGAAAGCACTACATAGGGATGGTGACGATGCTGGATGTGCTGGCTCATATCGCCGGCAATGGGGCTGAGGATCTCGACCGCCGCATGCAGGTTCCCGTTTCCTCCATCATCGGCCATTGTCTTGAGAGCCTCACCTTGTGGACCATCAATACTCATACCAGGTCCACATCCATCCATCCTCATATGTCTATTTGCTTTTAATTTCACCATCAATGCACCACCTTTAGGTAATTAATCATGTAAATCGACTATCAATTCTTGTACCTCGTCGATGAAGATCTGTGCCCAATGAGATGTTTGATTGCCAAAAATTTGTATGCGCATCTATATCCATGTCTCACCCCATCGTTCTAAAACATAAATTGGTATTGTTTGAATGGAATGCAGCATAGCGGATTGCATGGAAGTGTTGAGCAAAGGAATCCATCGAGCTTTAGTTCCGGTGGATAGCCAAATGGAGAATATAGGTGGAGTGGAGCTGATGGAATCTGCGTCTAGCTATCGCATGCTTACACAGATGGATCTCCTCAGATACTTGAAGGATGAGCAGCACCACCTCCAACCTCTCTTTCAACGCCCCGTCTCCCAACTTGGAGCCGTCGTTGATACTGTTTTTGGCGTCTTCACTAAAACCAAAGTCATGGACGCTATATCCTCCATCAACAGAGCTTCCCTTAATGCTGTGCCCATTCTTGAATCTAACGCCGCCCTTGACGAGGATCATCGTCATCTCGTAAATGTAACTTCCTTTTTCTCCACAATCTCATAATCCAATTTAATTTCCTATTCAAATCTACCATTAAACTTCATTTCAGACATTATGTGACTAGTTTAGAAGTTGAGGATATATAGTTATATGTTGAGATTATGTGCTTGAAGGAGGTGTTTATTTTTTAGAATTAGCCTTGATAGATCCCTTGTTTACTTAATTAGATGAATTGGAACTTTGACATACCCCAAGATCCTTGATTATGAAAGGGTGAGATTGGAGAAATCCTACACTGGTTGGATATGTTGGACTTCAAATTTGAACCAATATGTGGTGGTATACTTATAATTTTGTGGATGTTTTGGTAGTAATTAATGGATCTCGACCCATTGTTTTTGATTATCATTGAATAGTTCCATTAGTTGATTGTGTGGGCATGGTTTGACCAGGGCAAAGGGAGGAAGGCCGTGGGAACATTTTCGGCCACGGATCTGCGAGGGTGCCCTATATCGGTGCTGCAGTCGTGCCTGCAAGTGAGCGTGATGGAGTTCATCAAGAGGCTATCGGAGATCCCGCTGCATGAGTCCTCCGGGCTGAGGAACTCGACGGACGAGCTCGTAACCTGCCGGGCTGAGTCCAGCCTCGGGGAGGTGGTGGAGAAGGTCGTGAACAACCACGTGCATCGGGCTTGGGTTGTCGATGAATCAGGTATGCTCACCGGAGTCATCTCCCTCACTGATATCATCAAAGTCATTCGAGTTTGGATGTTATCGGACTCGACTTGATCACATTCATAGTCTTTGAGTAATCTTGTTTTGGTTGTGATATACTATAAGCTTTCCACCTTTATGTTTGCTTCCTCAAACGTACATATTGTGCTTATTTCAATAGGCTGTTTTTGTCACAATTCTATTGCTATTGTTTGTGTTGTCTTATATTTTGTGGTCACAAATGGGCATTACACCAGAACAGTTTGGTTTGGGTACTGATGACACAACAAGTGATTAACTTTTTATTTTTTTTATCCAACTGTTTTTTTTTACCTTTTCAAGAAAAGATGATTAATAATGGTTCTTCATTTATCTCTTTATGGTAAACTCAAGCTCCGAACCTAATGGTTGGAGGGTAAGCATCTTACCAATTGAGCTACGGTAACTCAAACGTTCGTCTTCCAATCACGTCTTCCCAACTGAACTGTGATTCATTAGCTGAATTGTGCTTCATTAGTTGGATCCAAATGTTACTTGGCTACAAATTTCTTGTTAAAAAGTCTTTTATCTTTAGCCATAAAAAAGAGTGAAAGTCTCATCTTTAGATGTTACAAGAAGTGAGAATACATTGATCCATAAAACTTATGTAGCACCCAGAAGTGCTACATAAAACTTATATTTTTACAAGAAACGCCTATATAATTTGATCCAATTTACAAGAATTAGAGTAGCCATCATTAATGGCCGTTTCGTTTTCTGTATGCTAATTTTGTACATGACATGAAAATGGGTATGTGATGGATCATGGTCCCAAAAAGATTAATCTTTGGACGTCATAATTACTTACTTTCATGGTTGGATACGAGTTTTGACAAATATTTAGGCACCACAAGATTTATGTTTGACAGATTTAAAAATTACTAGTCGGTATTGGAAGCACATGAGATCTCATAGTTTTGATTGTACAGATTAATAAAATATATTTGCGTCGACTTTGATCTCAATATGTGTAGCATCATAATCACTTTGCTATATAATATTATTGAAACACCATCCGAATCCAAACAAAATTAAGAGGGTGTATATGACAACTACTTATAGTATGGAAGAGCACAGACCATCTCACTAAACTATTGGAAGACTTTCAGGAAAGAGAAAATGGGCGGTGCTAAAAATTTCCTACAATAGACTTGGGCTCTACCTCTACGAGGACAATTTCGCATTCTTACTTTAGCGTTTGTAATAATTAATTCCAAGTAAAAAAAAAACTCAATAGAAAGCAACTAGTATATCTCAAGTGGCATTAATGATTTCCAAGTTTCAACTTTAGAAGAAGAAAAAAAAGCTAGTGGTTACTTAAAACAAGTAAAAGTATCCGAGAAAGTAAATGCAAATAAAACTATTGAGCATGAATTTAAATACGATTTAAATAGGAGTTAAAATTTTGAGGTGGTAGACGTGTGACAAAATTGTTTTAAAGTATATGTATATTGAATCTTACACCAAATTAAAACAACATTTTGGGAGTGCCCCCAATCTCTCACAGTAAAGCAAAAGCAGCCTCGTGCGCTCCGTCATCAAGGCCCCCCCTCCCCTCCCCTCCTATTCCTATATATCCTTCCACCACCACTTCTTTCCCAGACTTATCACCCCAACCTCCAACACTCTCCGATGAACGGAACCACCACCACCACCCGCGTGCGCTCGCCTCCCACAACTAAATCTAAACCACGCTCTCCCACCAACGGCCACTTCTCGCTCTCCCCGGATTCCGACATGCTCAAGAAGAAGCCGGCGGCAGCCGCATTCCCCGCCTAGAAAACTCGTCGCCGACGCCCATTTCCTGAAATGGACGGCGGCGGATGCATTGGGCGTGCTGCGCGACCACCCCATGCCCTGCGCCTTCGCCGTCTCCCTCTTGTTCTTCATGGCCGTCGAGTACACCCTCCGCATGATCCCGCCCATGGCGCCGCCCGTTCGATCTGGGCTTCGCCGCCACCGCCACGCTCCACCGCCTGCTCGCCGCCCGCCCCGCGCTCAATACGCTTTTGGCTGGCCTCAACACGGTATGTGCGTGATTTGGTTTGTGATGCGTGTAAATTGATGGACATGCAGAGTTGTTTGCTGGAACCCAGATGAAATGAAACTGCCCTTTTTCATGTCGGTATAATTTTGATGTTGATTTGCAACTTGCAACTCTTCTCTCTCTCTCTCTCTCTCTCTATTTTCTAATTCTTTTAATCCTTGATGTTGATGTGCTCAAAGCCCAAAGGTGTTAATGACTAATGAGCTCTATCTTTATTTTCTATTTTTTCGAATTTGGGGACTAGGGTTTGAAATTTCTGATATCTCACTTTCATAAAATAGAGATTTATTAAGCTCAAAAGACTAAGTGGAGTATATTTCTTTTTTCTTCGAGTTATTCATTTGGGCAAAGAGGAAAAGAAAAATGAATTGATGGCTTTTAATTTGAATTGTTTATAGATTTATCTTTAGTTAGGCAAGCTATTAAATCTTTCTAAACTTTTGTTGATAAAGGCATTATTAACGTAAATACAACCGGGACAGTGTTGAAACAAAAAAGGGCGATACAATTTGTAATATGTAATTTTAAGCAAATCTAGATAATTTGGAAGCTACTAACGTTAGATGAATTTATGGAATTAGGTATTTGTTGGGATGCAGACAGCATATATAATATGGACGTGGGTAATTGAGGGGAGGCCCAGAGCCACCATCTCAGCACTCTTCATGTTCACATGTAGAGGAATTCTTGGATACGCCACACAGCTCCCTTTGCCTCAGGTTATCTTCTTATTTTATTAGTATTATTTCCCATTCTTCACTGTATTATATATACATTATTCTAATCTTCTATACCCGAGGGGGACTAGGTCAAATTAAGACTGCTTGAAATTAGTATCATCATGTGGCCAATCTCACTTCATTTATTTAAAGAATTCTTGAAATCTAACTCAATGTTGAGTAGTTGGGGTTGTACATAAATTAGGAGGCTGCAATTAATTCTAGCTATATCAGTTTCTGCGCATGATTTAAGTGATGGACATACATTGTTGTTTTAGACAAGAATAGCTATATTAATTTCATTAGCTACTCCATGTGACATGGGCCACATCTTGATTTATGTTGAAGATTTTGTTGTAGTTGTAGTTTGTCTTGAAGAAATGGGCACTCCTAGTTAATGCAGATGCAGACTACATAGAATGCGCCAAAAATACACAATTTCTCTTGCTGTAACATTATTAGATTCCTTCAAAACAAAATTCCTTTACTAGACCCATGTAATGAAGAGACAAACAGAGGTTACGCTATACATATGTTAGGTAAAATTTGTGATTTTTGTTGTTTACAGGGATTCTTAGGGTCGGGGGCGGATTTTCCGGTGGGGAACGTGTCGTTTTTCCTGTTCTATTCAGGGGCACGTTGCAGCCTCGGTGATCGCATCGCTAGACATGAAACGGATGCAGAGGTGGGAACTGGCGTATGCATTCGACACCCTCAACGTGTTGCAAGTGATTAGGTTGCTGACTACGAGGGGTCACTACACGATCGACCTGGCCGTGGGCGTCGGGGCGGGGATGCTGTTCGATTCCCTCGCCGGGAAGTATGTAGACAGCAAGAACACCAGAGCAGCTGCATTGTGTAATGGCAATGGGAGTGCTGCCTTGTACAAGTCTCCCAAGTGAAGGGAATTTGTGTATTACATCTTAAACCGAGTTGTTGAAATGCATGATTGTGATGATCACACAATTCAAGCATTTGGTTCATGTATAAAACCCATCTGAGTTCAGCCTAGAAGATGTAAGAATGTTAAGCTTAGTCTTTACCTAATCACACAAGAATACGCGACGAATCTAGAATTTGTGTACATTCTGCTGCAGGGTGCATTTGATTATGCATTAATAAATTCGATTAGGATAGATGCATCGTATACGTTGGGAATTCACATAAGCTTTTATTTATCTTAGAAATATTCATACTTGGTTTAAACAAAATATTTTGGAGAGTGTTTTTTTAGTGCTAAAAGGAAATTGCACAATTTTGGTATGAAATCCACCAAAATGATGTGTTATGCATAGGAGACGGGTGGCTCTAATTTTGACGTTATTTTAAGTGAAGAAATAATAATTTATTTGGAGTCCGAGGAGAGAATAAAGTAATAGTAAGATAGTAGTAATAGTTTGGTGGCTTTCATTTTCTGAAAATATAAAGTGTGTTTCAGCTTACTTTTCTTTGGCACTATTCTGTTATGATATGTATGTGTGTGTGTGTATAAATATGGGTATTGATTCTGATTCTGTTATATTGTTGTTTTCCTAATTGCTGATATTACCTACATTTTGTATCGTTGCTAACGCAAAATTTAGAATATTATTAAATCCGACCTATATATACCAATAATGAACTTTTGTACTATTTTATATTTCGTCCGTCCCATAAAAGTGTGCCCTTATTTCTATTTTGAAACGTCCCATAAAAATGTGTATTTGCTATTTTTGAAAACTACCAACTACTAACTCCTTATTTTATAATAAAATGAATATTTTTCAATTTTCAATATACTCATTTAATATTTTATTAAAATCTGTGCCATTAAAAGTGATGCACATTTTTGTGGGACGGAGCGAGTATATTACTCCCTCCTTCCATTACAAATGTTTCACTTTTTATAATGGGATGTCTCATTTTATTTTTGACAATATATTATCTCTATACCTAATATTTAAATACGAGTAATTTTTACCAATCCACTTTATCTACTTTCTACACATTTTTAATCTTCGTGTCCAAAAGTAATGAGACATTTGTAATGGGATAGAGGGAGTAATAACTATGAGGTACACAATATATTTATATAAAAGTAAAATAAAAATTAAACTGAGCTTATACACTTTCAAAAAAAAATACTCTTGCTGTGGACTTATTCATAAACGTTAGTCTAGCTAATTTGATTGCATATAATATAATTATCCCAAACCAATATCAAATGATATTAAATTTCTAAGGCAGATCGAATATATTGTCTATTTTGTATTGTCTCATTTCATCCGCAACAAAATAGACAATTCACAAAATAGACTATTCATAAAACTTTGTCCCTACTCTTGAGTTTTTTTTTATAAGTTAATAGTGTTAAAAAAAGAAATTTAAAGGTCACGTCACAGAGAACTCGAACCCAAGACCTTTGATCTTATGCATTAAACCATTATCGTTTGACCAACACATGCACACAATCTTGAGTTTTTTTTTTTTTTGAGCGAAAGTCTTGAATTTTGAGTTATCCTCATTCAATATAATTGACAAAATTGAATTAAAAAAAAGTTACAGAAAAGAAGTTAGGTGGACCACTATTCAAATAAAATGGTTACACATGTTAAGGTTTATTTGAGAAATTCGACATCTCAGCATTCTAGTCACCACCACCCTACTAATTAAATGAATTTTAGGCCAATATTTCCGGTTTGAATTATCCAAATTTAAATTTACGAGGGTGCGTGTGTTGGTATAACGGTAGAAGGCTAATGCTCAAGACCTGAAATTCTGAATTTGAATTTTTCGTCGAATTTTTTTTATTTACTTATGTAATTTATAAAAAAAAAATCTAAATTTATGAAGTAAAATATTAACACGTCCTGGGGCAAACAAAAAGGAAAAAATTAAATAAAAATCCAAGTCTAACTAAATTTGCACTAAAGATGCCAATTTTAAATTCAAGACATTCATAAAAAAGCCTTTTATATTTCTCGTGTGTAGGAGTAGATCAAAATATTGAATTCGGACACAAAACTTTATTTTCTACTACCATATTGAATTTTTTGCCCAAAAATCGCAAAATTGAGTGGTTAAATTACAAGGGGAAAAAGTTCAATTGTTTAGGTCCAAACATATGGCCATTATTTTTTCGTTCATCGAGTTGCAGTTTTTTTCCCCTTAAAAAAACCTTATATACACAATTGCTATACAAATGCATGTTGTGATTGGCTAGATCTAGAAAGTATTAATAAAACTTGAACTCAAGTTTTTAATCGTAAACGAAAAGTGTTGCTGAAGCCTTGAAATGCATTATGTAATTATGAAGAAACGTGATCAAATGGGAAAGGTTTTCTTTCAAAGAGTCTAGGCCGGTTTGACCACATCAAATGGGTACTCAATTTACCTCCCACAAGCAAAGTGTATTTACTATATTTAACTCACACACTACAATATAAAAATCAACATGTAAACAAACATTTCTTCCAACTCAAATCACAAGTCTATAAGTAAAGATTTCCGGAACTTGCTAAATCAATACGTTTCACCTAATTTTGTTCCACACTATCAAGTAGTGGAGTTGGTGCAGTTTTTACTCCCAATTTCTCATCTCTACTATTCAACAATGTTGGAATCAATTACACAATTTGCTTTACTAAGAAACCACTAATTGCTACTGAAACTTGCTTTACAGTTAGATAAGCCTTGCCCCATAAAATATACAACACACACACACTTACTTGTAAGCTCAGTGACTTTTTCCCCAAGAGGGATAGATATTACTCAAGGAAAAAAGAAGAAGCTGGTTTTATTATGTTGATGGTAGTAGCTATGAATATGTA
Source organism: Salvia miltiorrhiza (assembly GCF_028751815.1). Classification (NCBI taxonomy): domain Eukaryota; kingdom Viridiplantae; phylum Streptophyta; class Magnoliopsida; order Lamiales; family Lamiaceae; genus Salvia; species Salvia miltiorrhiza. The sequence goes on from NC_080393.1 coordinate 8,179,381, forward strand.
TACATGGTGGAAAAGTGAGATTATATACTTACAACAGAAATGAAAGATGGGATTTGAAGGAAGAATAATGTCTAGGAATCCTCAGAGTCTGAATAAGGAGGGCAAGAGCCATCATCCACATTAGCCAGCGGATCGAACATAGGCGAGGTTGGATCGGTGCATCCGAGCACCAGATCTAGACTGCATCGATCACCCTGCACCCATTCAACCAACTCAACATAACTACTTAACTATTCTCATGAGAGACAAACAAAGAGAGAGATTTGATGACTGACTCCTTCAACTGATAAGTTGCCAATCATGGCACAGCTTGTCACCACTACATTTGTATCTGGAAATATAGCTTCTTCACAAGCACCTTCTCTGCTCAACTCCTCAGCAAGACCCTGCACCATCATATATAAAACAATCCAATAAACAAACTTGCATCCTCTAATTATGGTTTTTCATTCACCCAACTTTGTTCATCACCTCAGTAAAGAATTCGGTTGGCTTGTTCCTCCAAGCTTTCGGCACTTGAAACTGCAGCCTGTAGGGGCCGTCCCACTCGGATCCGTTCGTGAACGAGAATATCAAACTCAATGCTGCAAAACTAGACAACCTCAGACCAATGCAGAAGCTAAGAGATTTGCAGTAGTGCAGGATGATATATACCGTGCTTTGGGATGCATATTTGGATGGTGTAGTAAGGGGGATCGGCTTTTCCTCTGACTCTCTTGAGCATTGCTCTTGGCTCCCCACCACACATGATAGGCTGGTTGAAACCTCCTGCATATATTTTATCAATCCCATCAATAAAACTACCATCACTCTGAAATAAAACTGCATTATAATTAATCACCATTGAAAGCAACTCCATATTCTTCATTAGGGACCAGATTTCTTGCAGCCGGATTGTAGAACAGCTTCAGTCTCTCCCCCTGACAAAGGTATTACATTGAATACAAGTAGTGAATAACTCGAAATGGACTAGTTTTGAGGGGCGTTTACGTACTGCAGTAGGAGGCAGACCGTTCATAGTTTTCCAGTAAACCGGAGCTCTTCCAAGGTCGAATTCAGCCCACGAAGGAAGCACATATCTGGATAGCAGAATGTTAATACGAGGAACAATCATATTAATTACTAGTTAAGGATTTATTTCACGAAGACTAGAACTCACTCTTTAAGTTCCTCAGCAGGAGCTGCTGCAACTGAAGCTGCAGCAGTGACTTTCCCACTGATCTTGTTCGATTTTCTCTTGATTGGAGCACTGGTCCGCACAGGAGCACCGAAGAATCGAACAGCTGCAGTTCAACACAACGATGAGATGATGTTTAATAGGAACTTAATGCCCAATAATTCAATAACCACTGAATCATAAGGTAACTCTTTATGGCTTTCACACACTGAAAAAATTAAAGTGTTGATGAACACCACATAGGATTCCATGAATGGAAAGTTATTGATTTTCTGTCCTTAATAAGTATATCAGGATTAAATCAAGCCATATAATAGTAGTAAAATGGTTATCAGATATCAAAAGTGAACGGCAAGATTTATATTATATATGTCTCAATTCAAGACTATGCAAACAATTTAAGCATCTAGTGATGGCACAGCTACATCAGATAAGAAACAATTTGAAGGGGAAAAACATAGCTTATTCCTCTTCATTTCTTGAAGTGAAAGACTAGAAATCAACGAATTAATGATGGTTTTAATCAAATCAATTTGGAAATCCACCAATTCGATTAATGGTGCTACTTCATCAAGAAGTGAAAAACGCATAAGAATTGCATCAATCCCACGCAACAATCAAAAGCAAAAGGTAATTACATATATACCATGTGATCTTGAAGCAACTCCACCACTAGTAGATGCAATTTGCTTAGAAGAATTAAAAAGAGATGCACTTGTAGTAGTTGCTGCTGCTGCAGCCATTCTTGCAAGCTAAAGATAGTAGATAGAAGAGTTGGGTTCAGATGAACAAGGATAGCATAATCTGAGAATTTAAAGCCAACCACTCATACAGAAAATATCTCGTATTCAAGAAAATGACAAGAAAGGTGAAAATGAAATATCTTTAGTAAAAACCCCCCTAAAAATAACAACAAAGAGAAAAAAGAAAAATCTTGATTATCAGTTATCGGTCATAAAAACAAGCCTCTCACTATCCAAAATCTTTAATTCAACCCCCTACAAAACCTCCCACCGCCTTATCAGTTATCACCTTCTTTGCCACGTTGCGTTTTCTTTTCTCCGTCCATTTACGCTTCGATACAATCAATTCTTGAAGAAAAAAAAAAATCAAACTTTTCATAATCCCACAATTTTATATAAGCATCGCACCCCACACAACCCAAAACCAAGCCGAGAAGATGGCTCTCATGGTGCCACCACCATCCAAGCCCAAGCCCTTCCAATTCCCACCTCTTCAAAGATTCGATCCATCAAAAATCACACAAAATTCAATACATTTTTCATCAAACGCAAGATTCACACCCAATTCTCTCAAAGATAGCTTCTTTCTCCGAATAAGAGATGCGAAGATCAAAAGGGTGAGGCACACGCCAATTGTGTGTGCAGCGTCAATCCCTTTATCCGGGGATGAGAAAGATTCAAACTTTGGGAGAATTCTGCTGTCGGATGTGGTGGTGAAGAGGAAGAGGAATGTGTTTTGGGGCAGAAAGTGGAATTCTTTAGATATTGGGATAGTTTTTGTGGTGGCGGCTATGCATTTGTTGTGTGTTTTAGCTCCTTCCACATTCAACTGGGGTGCCTTTGGCGTTGCAGTTGGATTGTATGTCATTACTGGACTTCTTGGAATCACTCTCTCTTTCCATAGAAATCTTTCACACAGGAGCTTCAAGCTTCCCAAATGGCTTGAGTATTTCTTTGCATACTGTGGTTCTCTTGCCCTTCAGGTCCCCCTCTCTCTCTCTCTTAAAATTTTCTGAAAATGATGTGTTCACTTCATGTTGTTACCAACAAAATTGTGACTCAATTGAATATACTACTCCATTTTACAGGGGAATCCGATTGAATGGGTGAGCACACATAGATACCACCATCAGTTTTGTGACACAGATAAAGATCCACACAGCCCTATTGAGGGATTTTGGTTTAGTCATATGAGTTGGCTCTTTGACACTGACAATGTTGCTAAAAGGGTGAGAATAGATTAGCATCATTTTTTACCATTACACTTATTTTTCTTGGTTTTCTTTAAATAATAGTAGTAAATAATTTTCAGTGTGGGGAGACAAACAATGTTGGAGATTTAGAGAAGCAGCCGTTCTACAAGTTTCTTCAAAAGACTTACATTCTTCATCATGTAGCACTTGGAGCTCTACTCTATGCAATGGGTGGATTTCCTTACATTGTTTGGGGAATGGTAAGTCAATATAATTCATTCTTCCTCACAATAAAAAATCACTATACTTCATTGGTTGACTCACGCAAACAAATCTTTCATTATAGTTAAAGATAATTGAGATCTACAAGTGATTCATAGCCACTGTTTAAATAATGTAGTCAATTCCCAAACCTTTGAGTATTATTGCAAATTTCTCATAAATTATGATTTGTTTCAATTATAATTCAATCTTACAGTCTGTAGTAAATTAAAGTCTCATATTTTTTTGTACATGTTTGGAACTGAGATTTAAAGCCTTATGATAAAATCTAAAATACATTAAGGGCTTTTGAATTCACTTTTTATGTTATCCTTGTCAATTGTCAAAGATTGAAATTTTGTTTGCAATTAGCACAAAATAAATATCAGTTCGATTTTTTTATTTATTTACTATGATGTTCTAATTTGATATTTTATTTCATCAATACGTTCCTCTAAGTATATTATTGGACGATTCGAGATTGAACTAAGATCATGTATGTTTTGGTGGGCCATCACTAACATGGGGTGAAACAAATTATCCGTATGTTCCTAGTTTCGAACCACTCGTTTGAATAGTTGGTAGTAGCCTCATGCACAAATGAAACTATAATTGAACCAAATCACATTAATATAATTTCTCATCCAAATAAAATAATGTTACAGTGGGAATAATATGTCCAATAAAGAAGACTCGCCTTATTTCTGATTCCATTAAACTAGAAACCGGTTAAAATGTGCAGGGTGTAAGGACTGTGTGGGTTTATCATATCACTTGGCTGGTGAATTCAGCTTGCCATGTTTGGGGCAGACAGGCATGGAACACCGGCGATCTATCGCGAAATAACTGGTATCCTTGGTCATCAATCTCGTATTTTATTATATCAATACATATCGTGAATACTGTATATCTTAAGACATAAGGTTTACAGGTTGGTGGCAGTGCTTGCATTTGGAGAGGGATGGCATAACAACCATCATGCCTTTGAGTATTCAGCTAGACATGGGCTAGAGTGGTGGCAAATTGATATGACTTGGTATGCAATTAGGCTTCTTGAAGCAGTTGGATTGGCCACTGATGTCAAGTTGCCTACACCAGCACAGAAGCACAAAATGACATTTCCTATAATCAAGCCATTAAATTAGTCTAATGTATAGGGCCCTCACTTTGTTGAGTTTGTACAAATAATTTCCATGGCTTTTAATGCCTTGATATCAATGCGTCATAGAGTGGTGAATTAATTTGGTAGCATTGTCAAAATTTAAAATATTCACCTACCCATAGTGCGCATGCTTAAATTAATACACCAACTTCTGATGTGGGAGGAGTCCAAAAATAGGGATTGTTCGGTGTGATTTTCTATATGTTATTGAAGAAAAAGAAGAAAAGAAAAATCTAGCTAACAACCTATTATTAATAGCACAGAGACGTTAATTAAGGATCGAGCATCATCAAATTAATCTTTTCGGCGAAAATCTAATGAAAAACTATCAATAAAGACAGAAAAGCGAGAAAAATAAAATAAAAAATCAAGGCAAAATAGACATATGAGCTGCTGATGAAACAACCGCTCGCTAAAGGAACCAGAATCTAACGCATCAGATGTATGAGAAAATCTCAATCCCGCCACTCTAAACTCCCACCACAAGGCTCACGACCAAAATCAGTAAAATTGGTACCAAAATAGTGAAGAAGCAGATATAATTTATAATCACTCTCTCTCTCTCCCATTAAAAGTGACCTATATTTGGTTTTGGTTCGTCCCATTACAAATGGACTGTTTCCATATATAAAAAAATTTAACCCTTCAAAAAATATGGGCACTACCACTTTTAATTAATTTACACATTCTCTTTAATTTTTGTACCGAAAACTTTTGAGTTATTTATAGCGGGATGAAGAAAGAATTAAAGATCATATGTCATCATTCGACAACTTTTTACATCAAAATTTTCTTTATATTTTTCATAATTGTACATTTTTTTTCATTCAAATAGGAAAAAAAAAATCTCATGCATTGCACGAAGCTGGTGGACGTCGTATACCACCAAATAATTCCTGCAATAGCTACGAATTACTCCCTCCGTCCCAACTTTTGGTATCCAGTTGAGAACAGCACGAGTTTTAATAAAGTGATTGATGTGTTGTGAGTGGAATAAGGGTCTCACATTTTATGTGAGAGTTAAAATAATTAAAGTGGAGTAAGGGCCCCACCTACTTTTACCAAAAATAGAAATGGATACTAAAACGTGGAACGACCAAAAAAGGAAAGTTGGATATTAAAAGCTGGGACAGAGGGAGTAGTATAGTTAGTAGCAAGCAGGGTCGAACCACAAAGAACGGCTAATTGTAATCAATTTCCTAAAGATCTAAAATTGGTGTAGCCACCACGCCTTAATTTTGAGAGAAATAATTATAAACTACGAAAAAAAATAAAGCACGAAAATATTCTAGAAAATAATCAATAGAAAGTAACTTTGGCTCGAATAAATCCATATTAATTTAATGACTCTGTTCATCGACGCAAAAGTAAATTAATCCCTATCAACCAATCAGTTATAGGATACTGTGAACGCAACGGACGTACCCCAATTTCTACTTACTGTGTCGATAAACATCTGGAGACGTCAGACCTGCCTATTTCCCTTATTAAAATATAACCTAGCTGGAGACGTCAGACCTAAATTTAATATTCTAATAGCTTTAAGAGGAAGGAACCCAATTTAGATCAATTATCCTAGATACGCTAGTAATAATCAATCCACCAATTTATTTCTACTACGAACACGGTAGCTTTATCACTAATCAGTCATATTCCAACAATTACGGATTGGCAGGAACCGATTGACTTTAATCCAATTAAATCTAAGTTGATCATACTTAAATAAAATCAGAACCATCTTTAAGCACAAGGAATGAATCGGAATCAATAAAAATAAATTATAGGCTCAATTAGGTCTCACAGATTATTAAATCAATACTTCATTATTCTCGCCGAATCAATATTTAACTACTCATAATCAAACTATAAACAATCAAACAATTAAAAGAAATAATAAAAGAGTGATGCTATTCATACATATTATGTATATACATAATAGGACATTTTAGTCATTTTCTTTACATAATTATTAATACTTAATTAATGCTAATTAACTGATATAGTGTTTTACATATATACCCTAATCGAGTTTAGGTAAAAATGAGTAAAGTCAAAGTTGTATCTTTACACAATAATTAAAGAACTTTTTACCATAAATATATTGTACTAATTAATTAACTAACTCACTAAGTTTAATTATGTTTTACTAATTATTTCAGTTTTATTTTTCCTTTTGATTGAAAGATTTCGATCAGAAAATTAAATTTTACTTATTTTGATTATTTCAATTTTTTAGTTACATTATTTGATTAAAAAATGAATAAAAATTAAAGAAAGATAAAACTTGGCAAAAACCATAATAAATTACTAAAGTTAACAGTTAAGGGAAAAAAAAAGTAATGATAATGTTGGGAAAAAAAATTAAACTAATTTAATCGTATATGATTAATCTATTTTCTTCTTCTTCTACCAGCTTCTATGTTGGTTTTGGTCCTAAAGCCAAAATGATTTTGATATTTTTTTTATCTTAAATAATAAATCACATGATTTCATTATAAATGTTTCCAACAATTTAATCAATAATCTTGATTTATTTCTTTTTTTCACCTATAAATTATAGTTTATTCATATAAAATATATAATTTTATGTAAGACATGTTATGTTTGAATTATTAATAAAAAACTTACTTAATGTCATTATCATCTATAGTTAACTATTTTTAATTCAAGATTTTTAATATTATTTAAAAATTTCCATAAATTTATTTATTTATCAATTAAAAATGATAATAATAATAATAATAATAATAATAATAATAATAATAATAATAATAATTACATTATTATGCTCGTAGAGATACAAAATACAAAATTATAGTTGAAAAGGAAAAAATATAACTGTAAAAAAATTATATTATAAAATATTAGGGACAGGGGTGTTCACGGTTTGGTTTGGTGCGGGTTGACATCAAAACCAAACCAAAGCGCAAAATATTGTTTGATATTTTTTTTTAAATCAAACCAAACTATATTAGTATCAAAACCATTTCAAACAAAACTGTATTAATGTGATTTGGTTTTCGATTTTTTATATATTTTTTACTTTCTTGTTTCAAAGTAATCAAATAACCTTCAAAAATAATAAAAATAAAATACGGTTGAATATATAGCCGAAACACACTAGAAACTATTCTAATACATAAATGAAATGACTTTATGTGTATTTTAAGAATAAGAATAAACTAACACCTTTTGCAAAAAATCAAGAAGTTGTATAAACTTCACATCTTCAACTTATATGATAGAATCCACAATCCAACATGAACATTGTATGAAACAAAACGTGATAATAATTAATAGCATATAATGAGTAATATCTATTTATGTACACCATTCCTTGCATCTTTCCTTTTTAACATAGAAAAACATAACTACATATATAAGTGTGCAACAAATAATAATAATAATAATAATAATAATAATAATAATAATAATAATAATAATAATAATAATAATAATAATAATAATAATAATAATAATAATAATAATAATAAATGGTTTACGGTTTGGTTTTGTCTATAATTTTTAAAAACCAAACCTAAACCGTAAATCATATTTTTTAAAAATTATAAACCAAAACAAACCGCACAAAAACGGTTTGATTTAATTTGATCTACGGTTTAAACCAAATTGTGAACACCCCTAATTAGGGACATTGTAACTTACTCATATAGTGATAATTAAGTCCTAAAAATTATTATATAATGATTTAAAAATATAAATATAAAGATAAAGTTTTAACCTTTGCTTTTGAAACCCAAAAAAAAAAAAGCAATACAATTTATATTCGGGTATAGTACATTATAAATGTACATTTTTGTTTTTTTTTTATGTATCTTATCATTTTATTAGTTATTTGATATTGGGCAATGTGGTTAACGTCGAGAAGAGGAAGAAGAAAGTCTACAGGAGAAGACTCGCCATTATGAACTGCACAAATGAGAGAAAATATGAACTGTTCATAATTTTGGAGAAGAGGAAGAAGAAAGTCTACAATTTAATGTGAATGCCTCCAAAGGTGGATATAGAATTTGATTTTGGATGGAAATATTAAGTTACCATAAATTTGAATAAGGGCATAAAAGGAATGCATTAAAATATAAAAAACCAAACCGGGGTATATAAAACCGGACCAAACCGGTTTAATTATAGGGGTATTATGTATATACATAATATGTAGACATAGATTAATTGATAATAAAATAATAGAGTGGTGAATTAATTTGGTAGCATTGTCAAAATTTAAAATATTCACCTACCCATAGCGCGCATGCTTAAATTAATACACCACCTTCTGATGTGGGAGAGTCCAAAAATAGGGATTGTTCGGTGTGATTTTCTATATGTTATTGAAGAAAAAGAAGAAAAGAAAAATCTAGCTAACAACCTATTATTAATAGAACAGAGACGTTAATTAAGGATCGAGCATCATCAAAATAATCTTTTCGGCGAAAATCTAATGAAAAACTATCAATAAAGACAAAAAAGCGAGAAAAATAAAATAAAAAATCAAGGCAACCCAAAAAGGCCATATGAGATCGGAACCAGAATCTAACGCATCAGATGTATGAGAAAATCTCAATCCCGCCACTCTAAACTCCCACCACAGAGGCTCACGACCAAAATCAGTAAAATTGGTACCAAAATAGTGAAGAAGCAGATATAATTTATAATCACTCTCTCTCTCTCTCTCTCTCTCTCCCATTAAAAGTGACCTATATTTGGTTTTGGTTCGTCCCATTACAAATGGACTGTTTCCATATATAAAAAAATTTAACCCTTCAAAAAATATGGGCACTACCACTTTTAGTTAATTCACACATTCTCTTTAATTTTTGTACCGAAAACTTTTGAGTTATTTATAGCGGGATGAAGAAAGAATTAAAGATCATATGTCATCATTCGACAACTTTTTACATCAAAATTTTCTTTATATTTTTCATAATTGTACATTTTTTTTCATTCAAATAGGAAAAAAAGAAAAAGAAAGTCTCATGCATTGCACGAAGCTGGTGGACGTCGTATACCACCAAATAATTCCTGCAATAGCTAAGAATTAGTATAGTTAGTAGCAAGCAGGGTCGAACCACAAAGAACGGCTAATTGTAATCAATTTCCTAAAGATCTAAAATTGGTGTAGCCACCACGCCTTAATTTTGAGAGAAATAATTATAAACTACGAAAAAAAATAAAGCACGAAAATATTCTAGAAAACAATCAATAGAAAGTAACTCTGGCTCGAATAAATCCATATTAATTTAATGACTCTGTTCATCGACGCAAAAATAAATTAATCCCTATCAACCAACCAGTTATAGGATACCGTGAACGCAACGGACGTACCCTAATTCCTACTTACTGTGTCGATAAACATCTGGAGATGCCAGACCTGCATATTTCCCTTATTAAAATATAACCTAGCTGGAGACGTCAGACCTAAATTTAATATTCTAATAGCATTAAGAGGAAGGAACCCAATTTAGATCAATTATCCTAGATACGCTAGTAATAATCAATTCACCAATTTATTTCTACTACGAACACGGTAGCGTTATCACTAATCAGTCATATTCCAACAATTACGGATTGGCAGGAACCGATTGACTTTAATCCAATTAAATCTAAGTTGTGTTGGAATAAATAGTTTATTTAATACCATAATTGATTTGGTGATTAATGGAATTAAATGATATTTTTAGAATCTACATGTTGAGTAGATTAATTTGATATATTTACTTGTTCAAATCTGTAAAGAATTGAATGAGTAATTAATGCCCAAAGATATCCATGGTTCGGACCACCTGTTTGCCCAAACAGTGCACGTGGCGACAGTTAAGGACCGAAGAGACACGACGGTTCGGACCACCTGTTTGCCCAAACCTACGTGGCAGCGGTTGAGGACTGAAGAGACACGATGGTTCGGATCTGTTTGTCCAAATAGGGCACGTGGCGACGGTTCAAGACCGAAGAGACACGCCAGTTCGGACCTCCTGTTTGGCCAAACAGTCACGTCAGTTCAAGGAAACCCCTGGACTATTATAAATAGGGCCCTCCAGAATGAGATTAAAACACACCAACAAATTCAGATAATCAATTTTTCATATTAGTTTAGTTTACATACTCAGTCCCGAGTATCAAGCCGTTCGATCGGATAGCGAACTCCTAGTGCTAAGGACTCGTCTATCATCCAAAAACCGTTGTATCTTGGGGGCAATTACTGTAGATCCGCGAGCACAGAGCGGAAGTAATTTTGCCTTACAGAGAGAGAATTTATTCTCGCCTCGGTTCTGCATCCTTACATTTATCGTCATTCTATTTTCTACACTACCAAATAACAAGTTGATCATACTTAAATAAAATCAGAACCATCTTTAAACACAAGGAATGAATCGGAATCAATAAAAATAAATATAGGCTCAATTAGGTCTCACAGATTATTAAATCAATATTTCATTATTCTCACCGAATCAATATTTAACTACTCATAATCAAACTATAAACAATCAAACAATTAAAAGAAATCATAAAATAAAGAAATAGGCAACACGAAACTAACTAAAATATAAAATTGATAAAAACCAAATCACCACTTTTGAAACAAGAAGAATTCGTTTGCCACAATTTGAAGAACTCCAGCTGCAAACTCCAAAAGAAAAGCAAAACAAATCTAAGTCTAAGTAGTAAACGTGTTTTGCCAAGAATTCTCCTTAATAAAAGTCAATGCTAAAAGCCTGAAATCTAAAACCTAAGCAAAAGTTAAAAATCCAATTAACTCTTAATCTAGAAAAATAAAAATAAAAAGAAAACGTGTATATTGAGCAACTAACCAAACCCCTAATAATAATACTCCTAATTAAGTTGGCGGCTGGGAGGAGAGTAATAACTAAGGGATTAAATCCCTAAACAAAACAGCCGTCCATAACCCAAATCATGGGATTATCGGCCCTTCACAAAATAAGTCCCCAAAATTAATTATAAACACAAGAGTATTAGATTTTAGGGCAAATAGCGCCAAAATCCCTATAATTTCCCCGAATTCGCATTTTTTCCGTAACTTTTAAATTATTGTTAAAATCCTTAAACTTAATTCCGTTTCTCATTTTTCCCATAAAATTGACTGGCAATATAACTAATACTGACATGGCTGTCGGAAAGCCACGTAGGATTAAGTTTCCGGCGAAGCAAACGACATAGTTTAAGCTAAATCCTAAACAGCGTAGTTTTATGTCTATTTAGGGAATTAAATGCAATCCAATCGAAAAATTGAAGGCAAAATCAAATTAGTGTTCTTGAGAAAAACACACCCAATCCATGTTTTCGTCTTCATCATCCCACCGGAACTTCGCCTCCACCATTGCCATCTGTTACCATTGCTCTCTCCGACCTCAAATCTCTTCTCCACCCCTCTGCCACCGCCCTCTGATCCTTCCCAACACCAATCCATGCAGAAACCTCCACCGCCGCTGCTACCTTCGTCCCCTGCCCTTTCAACACTAACTGGGGATGGCAGTGGATCTTGGACCCGGTCCAGATCTGTGGATCCAGATCCGTTTTTATGGATCTGGATCTCAATTTTTTGGACCCGACGGATCTGGATCTGGATCTGGATCTCAATTTTGAAAACGGATCTGGATCTGGATCTTGAAATTTCAGATCCGGATCCGGCCCAGATCCGACCCGTGGATCCGTTTTATTTTATATATATATTTTTATATTTTATATTTAGTTTACTAATAATATTAACTAAATTAAAAATAATAAATAAATTATATTCAAAAGAATAAAACCTAAAAGTAATTAGATAAAAGTATTTTGTGTTATATTTTTCATGATGGAAATTAGATGTTGTTGATTTTGTGATTTTTTTTAATTTAATTTAAAAATAGTAGATCCATGGATCTGGACCCGTGGACCCGCGGATCTGACGGATCTGGATCTGGATCCAAAATTTTCAGATCCACGGATCTGGATCTGGATCTGGATCTGGATCTGGTATATGAAAACGGATCTGGATCTGGTATTGGCCAGACCCGGTCCAGATCCGGCCCGTTGCCATCCCTAACACTAACCACCGAGTGCGCCGATTTCAATGAAGAACCTTGGCCGGAAGCTGTCGTGCTGGATTTTATTCAGTTTCTTCCGTCGGAGATTTGGGCAATTCGTGGTGAAATTGAATCATGGGGCGGTGGTTTCCCCGCTGCTTACTCTTCGAGAATTTTGCTTACGATTCTGACAGCGATTACAGAGAATGAGTAAGAAGGGACTGTGCAATCGTGTATAAAACGACGACGTTTTGGTCCTAATTTAATGACTCAGCACAAGCTTTCCACATAGGTGACACGTTAGTGCAATTAGTTGCCGGAAAACGTCATTAAGGGAAAAACGAGTATCAGAATTAAGTTCAAGGATTTTAACAAGAAATTTAAAGGTCAAGAGAAAAAAATACGAATTCGAGGAAACTATAGGAATTTTGGCGCTATTTGCCCTAGATTTTAATTAAATTTAAAATAAATAACTCCAAGCTCAATCTCTAATCTTCTTCAAAAGCACACGAACTTCATCAAATTCACACAATTCTTGAGTTTTCCTCATCCATGAGTCTCCAACTCCAATCTATGCAATTCCTGCGCCAAAAGACCACAAACTTGAATAATATCAAATAGGGGTGAGCAAAAAATCCGAAACCGAATAACCGAACCGATCCAAACCGAAATTTTAAAATATGGTTCGGTTCGGTTTTTTTTTCCATAAAATTTCGGTTTTTCGGTTCGGTTCGGTTCGGATTTTTTAAAACCGAACAAAACCGAAAAACCGAATTATATTTATAATATATATATAAATATATATATATATAATATTTTAATTATAATTTTATAATATCTAACTTCTAATATTTTTTTAATTTTATAGTTTTTTTTGGAATTTTCGGTTTTTTTTTTCGAAAATTTCGGTTTTTTCGGTTTTTTTTTTTGAAAATTTCGGTTTTCTTCGGATTAATTCGGTTTTTCGGTTCGGTTCGGTTCGGTTTTTTTTTTTAAACCGAACTAAAATATGGTTTGGTTTGGTTTTAGCAAAAACCGAACCATATAACCGAATGCTCACCCCTAATATCAAATAAAATCACAAAACAAACAACACTAATCTAAATAACTAAAACACCCGTATTAGCCGCACTATCAAAAATCCCTAATTCAACCCTACAAAACCTTCCGCCGCCTTATAAGTTAGTACTATCTCTTAATTATCACCTTGTTTGTCACGTTGCGTTTACTTTTCTTTGTCCATTTTCGATTCAATGACATGACCAAATTCTTCAAAAGAAAAGGCAAAACACATTCATAAATATCTTAATACTCAATTTTTGTTTTATTAGTCTTTTGACATTTTAGTTTTAGTACTATTATTTCATTTTAGTGATCCCAGTATTATTGCAAAAGAAATACCCTTTTTCTGTTTAAAAATGTTTGTCTTAATCATTACGACAAATCGTGAGGTCATGAATAAATATAGTCTACGGAGGAGTAGCTAGTAATAATAATTTAAAAAAAAAAAAAAACTTTGACAAAAGACGTGAAAAAATAATTCGAACATATTAAAACCAAAAAAAGTTAAAGCTAGCTAGGAACTTAGTGAAATAAAAGATAAAAATACAAGAATATATATCGAGATGTGTTTTGACTAAAAAAAAAAATCAAACTTTCCACAATCCCACAATTTTATATATAAGGCTAGCTAGCACCCAACATAACTCAAGCCTAGCCAATAAGAATGAGTCTCTTGGTGCCACAAATGTGTGGGGATGAGAAAGATACACACTTTGGGAGAATTGTGCTGTCAGATGTGGTGGTGACGAGGAAGAGGAATGTGTTTTGGGGCAGAAAGTGGAATTCTTTAGATATTGGGATAGTTTTTGTGGTGGCGGCTTTGCATTTGTTGTGTGTTTTAGCTCCTTCCACATTCAACTGGGGCGCCTTTGGCGTTGCAGTTGGATTGTATGTCATTACTGGACTTCTTGGAATCACTCTCTCTTTCCATAGAAATCTTTCACACAGGAGCTTCAAGCTTCCCAAATGGCTTGAGTATTTCTTTGCATACTGTGGTTCTCTTGCCCTTCAGGTCCCTCTCTCTCTCTCTCTTGAAATTTTCTAAAAGAATGTTTGTGTTCACTTCATCTTGTTGCCAACAAAATTGTGACTCAATTGAGTGTTTAGTGGTGGAGTGTTTGAATATATATACTATTTTACAGGGGAATCCGATTGAATGGGTGAGCACACATAGATACCACCATCAGTTTGTTGACACAGAGAAAGATCCACACAGCCCCATTGAGGGCTTTTGGTTTAGTCATATGAGTTGGCTCTTTGACACTGACAATGTTGCTCAAAAGGTGCATGAGAATATATAGATTAACATCATTTCTTCCTATTACACTTATTTTCTTGGTTTTCCTTAAATCATAAATATAATCTTCAGTGTGGGGAGACAAACAATGTTGGAGATTTAGAGAAGCAGCCATTCTACAAGTTTCTCCAAAAGACTTACATTCTTCATCATGTAGCACTTGGAGCTCTACTCTATGCAATGGGTGGATTTCCCTACATTGTTTGGGGAATGGTAAGCCAATATAATTCATTCTTCCTCACAATAAAAAAATCACTATATTTCAGTAGTTGGCGCACGCAACCCAATCTTTCATTATAGTTAAAGATAATTGAGATTAATACAAGTGATTGAGAGACACTATTTAAATAATGAAAAAATCAATTCCCATACATTTGAGTATTACTGCAAATTTCCACTACAAGATTTAATCTTACAATCTGTGGTAAATCAAATTCTCATATTTTTTTTGTACATGTTTGGAGCTGAGATTTAAGCCTTTATATGACGATAAAATTTAAAATTGATTAAAGACTTATGAAACTCACTTTTTATGTTATTTTTTTGTATTGTCAATTTTATTTTTAGACGCTCTTTCTCAATTTTGAATTTTTACGTTGAAAAAAATTATTTAAATCTTAATTCTAAATTCGTACAATATCTAATTTCCCGCAAACTGTAAGATTTTGATTCTTAATTGAAACAGTTCAAAATTTTGGTCAAATTTACAATAATGCCAAAGATTGAAAGTTAGTTTGCAATTAACACAAAATAATATCAGTTCGAATTTCCTTATTTACAATAATGTCCTAATTCGATATTTTATTTCATGGTATATATATTATTAGATTATTTGAGACTGATCACTAAGATCACGTATGCTTTGGTGAACCATCATTAAATGGGGTGAACGAGTTATTTGTATGCTCCTAATTTCGGACCACGGGTTTGTATAGTTGGTGGTAGCCTCACTTACATATGAAACTAAAATTGAACCAAATCACATTAATATAATTTCTCACCAAAATAATATGTCCAATAAAGACATCTTAGCTTAATTATTTGTGAATTGAGTCTACTAAATACAAGTTACAATGTGCAATGTGCAATGTGCAGGGTGTGAGGATTGTATGGCTTTACCATATCACTTGGCAGGTGAATTCAGCTTGCCATATTTGGGGCAGACAAGCATGGAACACCGGCGACCTATCGCGAAATAACTGGTATATATCCTTCCTCGTTAATCTCATATTTTATTATATACTAGCATTTGCACTTGCACGAAAAATATTTTTATATTTTATTATATATAAAATTGATATTAATTTGATTATTATATAAAAATTCTAAATATAATTAAAAATAATAGTATAATTTAAGATAAATATATTTTAGTTTAATATAAAAATAATAAAGAATAATTCATATTAATAAAAAATTATATTGTAAAAAAAGAAAACAATATAAGTTAAAAGATACTCGAAAAAAATATATTTATTCAAAAAAAGAGGAGAGAGGAGAGAGAATTTTTCTAAGTTTTAATATTTAAATAAATATAATTTTTATATTTTAAATCTAATATTTACATAACATATATAAAATTAAAGCTCTTGTCATGATCTTTAATTTGATATGCATATCAAATATTTTATAATTAGTCGAATTTCAAAATTTTTAAAAAGAAATAAAATAGAAAAATAAGAAGTTAAAGAAATAGAAAAAAAAGATGCATAGCTTATAAATAAACATTCAATTTTTATTCTAACTACAAAATTACCATTCAATTTTAAAATTGATTTAAAATTAATTTGAAATTGAAAACTCCCTTTTTAATATAGTATAGATGTATATCAAATTTTTAAATCGAAAAAAAACGCAATTTATAGGTGGGTAGCAGTGCTCGCATTTGGAGAGGGGTGGCATAACAATCATCATGCATTTGAGTATTCAGCAAGACATGGGCTAGAGTGGTGGCAAATTGATATGACTTGGTATGTAATTAGGCTTCTTGAAGCAGTTGGATTGGCTACTCGTATCAAGTTGTCTACACCAGCACACAAGCAGAGGATGGCCTTTGCTAAATCAAGCCTTCAATTAAATTACTCTAATATAAATATATATAGGGATTGGATCAAATAATTTTTTTTTTAATGTACAAACTATAAATTCTTTGCACTTGATCTATAAGGTATCTTCATTTTCGTGAACCTGGATTGGATTCGAATTTTAGAGGGAGCATAATTATAGGACAATTTATTATTACGAAAGTGTAGTTACTTTATAAATTAAGTGTAAGATTTTTAGTTTTTAGGTATGATTAAGCCTTTAATGTTGTAATTGTTGACAAGCATACTCCTTTTTACTAGTACTGGTCCGTTTTATTGTAACTTGTTATTATTCATTTCACCCATTTGATGCATTTCTCACTTTTACAACTATAACAATACAAATAACAATTATTATTATTTCCTAAAATTTCCCGAATTGTGTACCAACCTGAAGAAGGATACTATATAATTCTCCAATAATGTAAAATATCTAAGTGAATGTCCCAAAATATTTCATTGGAATTGCTGACCTATTACGAAACATTCATCTCGGGTATTATATAATCGAACCTATTTGGATGGAAAATAAAATAATTTCATCTTGGAAATTGATTCACTCGTTTGCTTTCTTCATCCGTGGCTTTTTTAGAAGGCAGTTGAAAAACTTTTCTTGTGTTCTTTTTTATTGATAAATTTATTATGGAAAAAGCAAGAATTAATAATTAAAATTTATGTATATAAATGTCTTCTTTCTCTTCCCTCATCTATATCTATATAATATATAAAACATGAGTTTAACGTAAACTTTTTTCCACCAAAATTTCTCTCTCTTCACTTTTCATTTTTATTTTGTTTCTCTTTTAAAAATCAGCAATTTTGACTTATAAAAATATATTCAATATAGATGTTAAATTAAAGATAAAGAAAAGACCTTTAATTTGATATAAAAATTATAAAAATTTATTCTAAAATAAATATGTTATTATCGTTTATAGTCACAAAATTAGTATTTTTTCTCTTATCTCTCCTCTCTCCTCTCTCATCTATTCTCTCCTCCCTCCTCTCTCCTAAATCCATTCTTTTGAATGTCACGTTTATCTTCTTTCTATTTGACTCCTTTTTCTATATTATTTTATTTTATTTTTATATTTTTATTAGATACTATCATTTTTAATATTTATGCAACTAAAAAGATTAAACTTATATTTGTTCATTTTAGAACTCTTTAACTTAATAAATTAATTAGTTTTATTTATAAAAATAAATCTCATCTTTTCAGCAAAATCAATTATTTGGATGTGCATAAGAACTTTATTTTAAAATTTATATTCAAACAAAATGACCGTATAAATATGATTTAAATATTCATTCAAAAATATATTAAACTATATGCAAATAAATAGTTTTGTACATCTTAGAATATTATATGATACATAATGATGCTCATTATCATTTACTTGCTTTTGATATTTGATGATTTATATATTTATGCACAATATCAATTATAAATAATTAATTGGTATTTCAAAAATAAAAAAGTTCAAATATTTTAAGATTGATGTATTTATTGAGATTATGTCGTTCATAACTTTAATATTTTTGATTGAGATCCATGTTTACATATGTTTATATTTAATATGTATATTTATTTATTTATTTATTTAAAATATAGTTTACTTTCAATATCGATCGTGCATCGCACGAGCGGGCATACTAGTTTAATTTTCTACAAAAGAGAAGTTTACTATTTTACATTTCTTCTTTTCACTTCAAGGAGGGATAATATTATCACTCCATTTTTGAAGTGATAAAAAGAACAGAAAAAAGGCATTTAAAGATATAAATTTGTGATATTTCTCATTTTTCTATGATAAATTTTTATCAATTAAATAGAAGAAACCCTAAAATGTCAATGACATGGTTATACACATAAGTGTAAGAATCACACCATTGAAAATGGTGACATTTGAAAAATATATTGAATACATGAACTTGATACACATGAGTGTCAGAATCACACCATTGAATTTATTTATTTTTGAAACCCACAACATTGAAAATGGTGACACTTGAAAAAGATATTGAATACATGATCCTTGAAATAAAATCTTAAATTGAGTGCGTGAATCAAACAAGTTCATTCGCACATGTATTTTAAACACACAGTCTTTGATAATGACAAATTAAATTGTATTTCATCACTATCACTTATCATCTCTTAAATTTAAAAATTCATACTATGTATTATAATTATTTAATAACTATAATTATTTTTTCCTTTTAAATATAGTTGAAAATTTATGTGTTATCATATTCGTTTTCTTTATTGAGTAATTAGTATGAATTATTTTATGTTTAAAAAATATACTTATTCTATTTAATATTTATATTTATTTATCTAACATGTTATTCGATTTTGATGCTCGTCTCACAGCACGAATACAATGGAAGTGCTAGTAATAACTAAAAGCAAAAAGTCTCTTTGTGGCAAGGCCTAATTGCATGGATCTGGTCAGTTAATGGGCTTATAAAGCTCCAAATCCAATTTAAATTTATAAAGACAATTGGGCTTCAGGAGTCAGGTCGGCCCAGTATGATTTAAATTTTCATTTTATTACCTTTATAAAAAAGTCTCCAAAAAATATATTAAAAGTATCGTATGAATTAATTAATTTTTTGAAGGTCTGAGAATATGGTCATTTCGATGGCCACAAGAGCTAATTAGCCCTAAAGTTGGTGCTGGTGCCTACAGATTTGGAATTTATATTGGATTTTATTTGTTTAAACTATTGCTATTGCACAATAAATGTAATGCATTTAATATTGTCTTAAGGTTCTATTACACGACTTATACAAAACAATGAATCTCAAAACTGTCTTCTTTTTTCTATAATCACAAAATTTGATCGATATTTCAAATTCACAAAAGGTTGTGTTTTTGCTTCAAAATCGTCGAACTCATGAGTTCATTATCAACTTTTTTTCTTCTTTGAGAAAAACTGTCTTTTAAACAAACTGGAAAAAAATAATTAATTTGTTTAAATAATATGTCTAAAGATACTTCTTCAAGCATTTTTTTGAAACACTTCTTCAAACCTTTTTAGAAGCAAACTTGTTAATAAATATTTCAAATTCAATGATTTTTAGCAAATCTTGTTCAATGGATGTGAAATAAAGTTTATCCAATCTTTCCTGTGAGATGGTAGACCGCAAATAAGATTTTTTTTTTTTTGAAAGAAACATGCTATAAATCAAGCGTCATCCAAAATAACACACTCCCTGAGCCAATCAGGGAAAATACCAGTCCAACTAACAGACGATGGACATGATCTCGCAAATTGAGCTAATCTATGTGCCGCCATATTAGCTTCACGATACACATGATTAACACAAATTAAAAAATTCTCTCTAGCCACCTTGATAATGTCACAAATGTCATCCGAAAGGAACTGCTCTTCCTCGTCTTCATTAGCCAGCACCCTTGCAGCTAGTAGAGAATCTGTGAAAATTTCAATCGGCATCACATCATTTTCCATGCTAAAAATCACCCCCTGCACAACCGCCATAAGCTCCGCCATCATAGGTGAAGATACAACCCTCAGCCTCTTTGTGGCAACTGCCACGACCTGCCCTTCTGAATCACGAATAATAATGCCCGCAAATAAGATATTAATATATAGCTTCAATTTATGCAACCATATATAACAGGAATTACTCTAGACCATCGAGATCACTATCCTCTTGTAATTAATTAATATCCTAAAAAGTGTAAACCAAGTAAGAAATGGGATGAAACTCAGGATTTTCAAAGAACGCTAGACTTTGTCCAAATAAATCTTTATGCCAAAAATTAAGAGTAGATTAATAATACAACAACATAAATCTACCAAAATTGGTGCCCCTATAATTCAAAAGTACTACGAGTTGTCACTTGTCACTCAAACAATGTATTAATTAAAAAAAAAAAAAAGGATAGGAATGTTATGTACGGACCCCCATCGAGCAACGAGTCGATTCCACTAATTTGAAGGCAATGCTTTTCGAATTGCACACGACTTATTATTAGATTTATTATTGATTAGTTAATTAGGAGTAGCGATTTACAAGGTAAAGTTGACAAGAATAAGTCCAGCATTTGGAATTTCAAAGCTGAAAGCGGAAATTGAGTGTGTTACTATTGTCAAAAGTTTGTTTATGTTTGAATGATTAAGAAATGGAGAGGAGAGGGAGCACAAACGAAAGCATCATGATTATGATTATGAATTCTATGTTTGTTAATTGTAATTATCTTTTAATAATTGCGCTTCGTTTCTCATTATCTCATGCTACTTCTTGTAAAATGTTCCTTAGAATTATTACAACATTCTTTTCATAATCATTATTTTATACTCCATATATACTTCATCTGCCAATGTCGTTTAATTTCTATCTTGTTTTGCTCCAAACAATCACGGTTGCTTACGTCATCTAAGCATGCATTATAGTGTATCCCCATCTTTAAGTTTCCAAAAGTTTATATATTTTAATTTTTTAATCATTGTATATTTTTGGTTGAGTGAATTTTGAAAATAGTCTATTTTTTTTAGTGAACTTAAAAATTATCCATTAAGATAAAAAACACTTACAATTTTACCCCTTTAAATACTACCATTTAAAAAATTCGCGCATTTCACAATCCAGAATTTTTTGGTTGTGAATTCACAACCAGTCAAATTCACAACTAACAATAGAGTTGGTTGTAAATTCGAGATTTAAAACTCGAATTCACAACTAACACTAGCAATTCAGTCGTGAATTCATCAAACTGGTTGTAAATTCGAGATTTAAAACTCGAATTCACAACTAACACTAGCAATTCAGTCATGAATTCATCAAACTGGTTGTGAATTTGAGCTTTAAAACTCGAATTCACAACCAACACTAACGATTCAGTTGTGAATTTAAGTTTTAGTTGTGAATTCATAGATCTGATTGTCAATTCAAGAATATTAAGTTGTGAATTCATAGATGTGGTCGTGAATTCAAAAACATTAATTTATGAATTTATAAATCTGGTTGTGAATTCATAGATCTGGTTGTGAATTCATAGATCTGGTTGTGAATTCAAGAACATTAAATTATAAATTCATAGATCTAATTGTGAATTCAAAAACATTAATAAATTCATAGAGGTGGAGAAGTAATAATAACAATAATAATAAAAAAAAAAATTGGCTTCGGAGTGGTGGGAGTCGAGCAGGGGGGTGGAGAAGGGGGTTGGGGGTGGGGGGGAAGTAAAAGATTTTTTTTTTTTTTGGCTTGGGGGTTGGGGGTAGGGGGATCGGAGTAAAAGATTTTTTTTTAGCTTGGGGGTGAGTATTTTATTAATTTTAATCTTAGGGATTGATGAGGACTGAAATATGCATCAGCGCTGTGCTAAACATAACGGGAATATTTCTAGTTATGATTATTATTATTATTATTGTTGTTATTGTGATTATTTCTGATATTTGATACAGGATTGCCCTGACTCTCGGCTTGGCTCAGCTCGGCTCCGCTTTCCAGCTCTGATGGCTCAATTTTTAGATGTAGATTAGAATAACGGGACTTGGGCTTGATTCATGGGGCTAATGGGCTTTAGGGGTCTAATGGGCCCAAGGGCCTTAAATTTATGTTCATGCTTATAAATAGAGCCTTGATGTATAGATTAGAGGATAGTCATTTTTTCTTGTCTACAACTTGTAAATTGTAAAATACTCTCTCGATTATAGTGGAAAACCCCCAAAACCCCCGTGGACGTAGGTCTTCTCGACCGAACCACGTAAATCCGGTGTCATTTTACTGTTTTTATTTACCGTGTTATTTCTCGTTTCACCAGGGACAATTTTATCATTTAACATAAAAAATGGGTAATTTTTTAAGTTTTTATTTGAGTGGATAAATTTTAAGTTTATTAAAAAAAAATAGCTACTTTCATATATTAACTCTTTTTCATTTCCTTTTTCAATTTGTAAATCTATGCAAATTGTGTTTGTGTTATATATGATGCTACTCATATAGTATATTGTTCCGAAAGTACTGCATTTTATGATAAATTATTAAATGATGTATATTGGAGAAAAATATTTTTTACTAATATTTAATCATGTGAGTACTCTTTATTATATTTGAATCATTATCATTTTAGGGCTCGTTTGTTATGCATAATAAATGTGGGATGAATACCTATATCATTATAATATGTTGTTTGCATAAAAAAAATTAAAGTCTTTCATAAATTTATGGTATGTTATCTACCATTCCATATCTTTTTTGTTACTATATATTAACACAAAAGATTTAGATTTTTTATATATCTTATCAAACATAATATTGATATTTACTCCCTCTATCCTTATAAAATGTATCTACTTTTAAATGGCAAGGGTTTTAATAAAAAGGTAAGTATCAATTTCACCCCTAACGTGTAGGACCTTATTACGTCTAACACCCTATGACCAGGTAGGGATGTCAAAAATATACGTTGAATATCATTTCTATATATATATATATATATATATTTGAAGATAATTTCCTCGAATTGTCATTTCAATTTCTAATGTAACTTTTATGCCAAGAAAATTGTATAGGATATATAAGAAGAAAAAAAGAATAAAGAAATATAAAGTTTGTCTCATTATGCGTGGGTGGAAGCATGCCATGTGAGTTAATCGAGGTTTCTTTACATAATGCTTAGTTCTCAATCTATATGTTAAACAAAACTTTTACACATACTTGTTAGTTGTTAGTACAATTTATTATTATGAGATAACGAAAACCGTGAAAAGTGAACATATAAAACACATGCGTGCGTTTTCTTTTTTAAAAAAATAATAGCAATATTTTATCCGACATTGGAGGTCTCAACCTATTATATATCAAACTCAAATGTAAAAGGGCATACAATTATAAGTTTACACTTTACAGTAATTGAAATGCGATAGATTTTAATGATTAATTGGGATTATTATCATTAGTAAATACATATTTGCCTTTATTAAATATTACTTGATTTGATAAATACAAGACGACCATGTATACTTGATGACTTTTTTATTTTTATTTATTTGGCACAACTAGATGAATGAAGTATAGTATTAATCAATTACTAATTTTGTGAAAAAAACTACTACTTGATTATAAGACATTATGTAAAAAGAACATTTATTTTCACTCGTGTAGAGACCTGTAATGACATGTGACGAATTCGTAATTCAATGTTAAAGACATTTAATGGAGTTCAAATATCAATAAAATCAATAGGTGGAGATGTCTTGTGCGCATGTATATAATGGTAGCTCCAAATATTAAAGAAAGGACTATCATTTAAATTTATTAAATTTAAGACGTCATGTGTGTATTTATTTATAAATTATAAGTCACGCTAGCAAATTGGCATGCATTATGCTCGAGTAATTCTTTTCAAAAGAATTCCCATAAGTCCATGTGTAATTGTGTAAGCCACCAGGTTCATATAAATAATTTATGTATGATATATCATTCTGATTTATGCAATAACAAGTAATGAATTGTTATTGCATGTCCCTAAGACTAAGTTTATCAGCAACCATCCAACCACCCAACCATCCAACCATCTTCAATATTTAATTAATTTCTCTCTCTTCCACATCACCAATATTCATCCCAACCCAACCACTTCTATTTTTGTTGGTTTATCAATGACCACCCAACCATCCAACCACAAGGTCGAGGAGAGAGAGAGACCATGCATGGTCTCTTTTCTCACAAGGTCGACCGTGGCCTCTCAATCTTTATCATTTTTTTTTTTTTTATTTGGCTTTACACATGTGGCAAGACCTGGTCTCCCACTTTTTGCACCGATAAACCTAGTCTAAACATGGTATAGAGGTGAAAAAGTGTTGAATTGGGAAGAAACAGAATATAGAAGCATGGGATTGGGAAGAACAAAGATGCCAAGAAACAAAGGAACTTTTCCATGCCAATGGCATTACATAAACTAAAGGATATATAAAAAGTTTGCAGGAGTATGCTCTGTTTGGCAGCATCTAATAATACAAATTGTAGTAAATCCAGAAGAAACAAAAGGTTAAAAAGATAAAAACAAGTCAGTAAAAGCAGTATGAACGAGTGTCGGGTGAGAGAGTGAGTGACGGCTTTTGACGCCGCACCACCAGGCATACACCTGCAATGCGCCTGCGCTCTCTCTCACACACACACACAATTAATTTGAGGGTACAACTAAGGTCTATATACTTATTTGACTAAATTAGTTCTAGACTTACTATGCTAAAAGATAGATTGAAATTTGGATGTTTCGCATTGACCGGGCTCATTCCATAGTCTCTGTTGGGTAGAGAGAGTCCAATGGCTAACACACCTATAAGAATTTAATGTTAATGGGTAAAAATCTCATATTTATAATTTTTAATTAAAATATCCATTTTTATAGAGAATTTGATATTATGCCTAAATTAAAGTGAAGAATCGAAATTATTCTTGGATATTGATGATTTTACATTATTTTTTGTGTAAAGTCGTACACTTTTTTGACACAAAAATAATTGTGTAATAAAAGAGTTAAAAAAAATATCTTGATGTTGGGTGATAACCTATTTTTTCGACCGGCAAGCTACTTTTTCTTGTAGTAAATTCAAATTTTCAATTAGAAAAATAGCTTGCGGTTTGGAAAGGTAGGTCGCCGAAGTAGCGGCAACCTACTTTTTCGATAGCAAATTATTTTTGTCTCTACAAATACATTGATTGCGACATTAAGGGTAATTTAGTTAATTTTACATAAACACAATAATTTTATAGAAGTGGACATTTTTCATTACAACTTAATAAAAGTGGACATTTTTAATTTTTACTCAATTTGTAACTTGTTATTATATCTTACAAATATATTTCTTAAATTAATGAACTTATTTAGAAAAAAAGAAGTTGTTGGATTGTTTGGACGATGATCTTTATATAAAATTAGTCAGTATTGTAGGGCGTTTTTAATATGAACCTTATTAAATTTAAATAGTTATATAATATAGATCAACAATATATTTTTCTATTTTTATTGCGTTTTGGATCATTTTCACTTTCACCTACAAATCTCTCTTGGAAAGAGAGGATACTTTTTATACTTTTCATATATAATGTTTTTGTGTTTTCTTCATCAAGCTAGCTAGGTTGTTTTCTAGCAAGAGTTGTGTAAAAACTTGATTTTACACAATTCACTAGATCGAATAATTTTAATTATTGTTTTGATAATTTCACAATATGCGCGCATTATATAATTTATATTAACTGTTATAAAAATATTGCTAATTAAAACTTCACACCCGTAATTGTCTATATAATATAAACACTAGCACAAGAGCATAAGGGCATCTCGAGCGGAGTTCGACTGAGGTGAGGGGTTGGAATGAGATTCAGTGTACCACATTTTATGTCCCACTTCGTGTCCCACTTCCAATTTTATTTAAGTTCTTATGTACATTTTCTTCAATTTCAACTTTATATGTTTTAGTTTAATTTTGTGATTATTAACTAGGGTTTATTCTATCAATTTAGGTTATATAATTATTTTTTATCATTTAATTTCACTTTTATTAACTAATAATAGGTTGATAAATTCAAAGTTATGGTATATATTTTTTAAAAATTTTAATTTTTTGAAATAAAACTTTAATATAATTCATAGTATTATAATAAATTTTATTTTTATAAAAAATAATTTTAAAATAATAGATATAAGCATGAGACATAGTGGCACACATAAGATTGTGGGACACTGGATCTCATCTCGGGTTTGGGTTTAAGCCTTACCTCGGCGAGCATAAGGGCATCTAGTGCGTTTGTTGTATTCGCCAAATTTTTAAAAAATTAATAAAATAGCATTATCAACGACTATTCTTTTTTTTTTTTAACTCAATTTCTCCGATAAATACATCTCACTTTCACTCATTTTTAACACTAGATCTACATCTTTTCTTCTTCTTCTTCTTCTTCTTCTCTAATTTTAAATTAAGTTCTTATTTTTGCTCTTCTAAAAAATAGATCATGATTTCTACAATTGGTAGATAAAAAAAAATTAAGAATTACAAAATAAATATAAAACACACTCATTTGTGTGATATTGGGCTGCCACCCGCTCCAAGATCATGAGAATCGCATTGCCACGTGGTACTTCTTACTGGGTGCCACTTAAATATTATAGCTAATATAAGAATAAAAATTATATAAAAAAATATTTAGATCATATGAGTGTCACTAATAGAAAACAAGATGAAGGTTGGGTTATGTAGGTGGAAAAGAGATAAATAAATATTTTAATCGAGGATTACGCAGAGAGAAAGTGACTGATATGGATAATCAAAGCATTTTAGTTTGATTTTTAGAGTTCATAATTGTTTCATCATGCCTGACTGACATATGAAAAAAGAGAAAGAGAAATATTATCACATAATAGAAATATTAAGAAAATCATCTGGTACCTTCCTCAGAAAAAAAAAAAAAAACATCAAGTACCAACACCATCAATGAGAAACATGTAAATTAAATTATTGTGTAGCCTAAACCGAAGCATAAATAACAAAAAAAATGAAAAGTAAAATGAGTTTAAGGGTGCAACTTCAACTAGCAGGGGCGGGGCTAACCTATGGATGGCCCGGTGCGAAATTTAAAATCAGGCCCTTTTTATAGTTTAAAATGTATCAAAAATATAAAACAAAAAAATATATATCATCGAGCGATAGTTTTTATTATTATTATTATTATTTTATTACACAATAAGCATGTAAAAACTAAAACATTTACTTAGAAGTGTTGCTCTCCTTGTAAATTTTGAAACAAAATCACTAATAACACTTTGATCATCAATTTCACACGCCACTTAATGAAGGAAAAGAGCCCCAAAGCAATAAAAATATAAAATTATAACTAAACAAAATCACTAATAACACTTTCATCATCAATTTCACACACCACTTAATGAAGGAAAAGGGCCCCAAAGCAATAAAAATGTAAAATTGTAACTCTCAAGAATCGAATCTACATCAACAAAATTCCACATAATTTGAAGAGAGCATCTTTCCACTGAACTAGTTAATAAAATTAGTATTTATTTTTTAATTATTTAAGTATATATAAATATATAGACCTATATATAATCGGGGGCCCTCAATTTTTCGGAGCCCTGTGCGGTCGCCCAACCCGCACACCCTCAAAACCGCCACTGTCAACTAGAATATGGCCTTGAGTGTAGGGAAAGTAAAGCCGGGGTATTTATTTAAAACTGATACTAATATTTTTAGTTTTTGTTACTAAAATCTCCCAATCATGCCTCTCTTAGTTAAATATGAATAAAATATATTGGTTCAAATTATAGAAATTACTAAAAGCCTTAATAAACAAAACACCAACTTATACTATTTTTATTTATTTAAATTAATTATAAATAATGAGCGTATAATTTTATGATTGGACAATAAAAAAATTTAATTTTCATTCTTAAGTTATATTCTAAGATGAAATATAATAAAGGAGTGGATAAAAGCAGAAGCAGGGGAGGCATGAGGGACGTGGGCGTGTGCAGGCAGAGAGAGGCACAGAAATATTTGTGACATTTGGAGCGGCAGCCTTTAAATTGTGATGGCATCGCGTCTTCCTTCATTTGAAATTTAGAAGCAAACAACAATTAATGCAGTGAGTTGCTCTTCCCATTCTCTTCTTTCACAAGACAAAACGGGTCTACCTCTCTGGATGTTGGGACTCAGTGTAGAGCAGCTGCGTGCTGACATGAATCGTCTGCTCGCCATTCTTTTCCACCAGGTAATTAAGTCTACCTCTCTCTCCATTTCTATATAGTAATAGTAGTATTTGTTGTTGTTAATTGGTGTGTTATAGGGAGTATTGGACGAGCAGTTCTTACAGCTGCAGCAACTGCAAGATGAATCTTCCCCAAACTTTGTGTCTGAGGTTGTCAACATATACTTCCACGAGTCCGAGAAGCTCCTCAGGAACCTCAGAGGATTGCTGTAATCATTCTATTTCATTTCATTGCTTTCAACTATCAATTACTACTCCATATAAATGCTTTAATTTCATTTAATTCAAGGGTGGATAAGGAGTTATGTGACTACAAGAAGATGGGAATCCACTTGAATCAATTCATGGGAAGCAGTTCCAGCATCGGCGCCCAAAGGCTCAGAAACGTCTGCATCGCCTTTCGAGCCGCTTCGGAGCAGAACAATCGCCCCGGGTCACCCACTTTAATTTCTTCTTTTTCTCATACTTGACATCATTCTCTCCAACTAACAAAATCAAACATTAACAGATGCTTAAGAGCTTTGGAGCTGTTAGAATATGAGTACTGTTACCTCAAAAACAAGCTGCATGAATTGTTCCAGGTGTGAATATATGTCGCAACATTAATGCCATGCCATGCAATTAATTAGTATCAATTAAATGAATGAATTTGTGACTATATATAGTATATTTTGTTAGATTGAGCAGCAGAGAATCCTAGCAGGTGCAGTGAGATATCCTGCGCCTGAGCAGCACCCTTAAAAGGCTGAAGCGGAAAGTGATGGATGGAAGATAGTGACAGAATTTCACCTGGCATTGAATGCATAATTCCCAGCCCAGCTGCTGAATGCTGATTTTCCAACAACCTAGCCTTTCAGCTTTTTTAGTTTAGGGGTAGACAAGTAGTAGTAGAGATAGCTTGCTTCTTTTCTCCACTCTCATCCATTCTAAAACCCATTTTACCGTCCCTTCACTTTGATTTGTAGTATTAGTGTGTGTTTGTGTGTTGTCAATCAAGCACTTAATGCAGCTTGCAGATTATCAAAAAACGCAATGCCTCTCCTCTTTCCAACTCACTTTATTTTATTTCACTCAAACATTTTTTTTTTCGAAATTCAAACATCAATTTCAAGCAATTAATAGTATATGTAAGTGGTTCAAATTTATCCGCAGTAATGTTGACTTTTTTTTAATGTCAACACAAATAAAATTAGTGTTTATATTAGAGCTCCGCATTGGTGCCCTCTCTAATTTTATTTTTTATTTTAAATATTTTTTAAATTAAATTAATTTTTAATTAAATGACAATTTTATATAAAAAAGAAAAGAAAAAAACCTAAAAACATAAATTCATTAAAATAAAAATAAAAAATTACAATAATTAAAAAAGAAAAATGACCATTGATGAGCCAAACACCTCATTCACAATAATAATAAAAAAAAAAGATTGGCGTTCAACCTAATTTTTATGTTTTTTAAAAAAATAGTATATATTTTTTCTTATTGGATTGCACTCCGAGGTGAGCACCCGCCTGATAGTGGTACAAGATTCGCGTACACTCCGCGAGTCCTTCTGTGGATGCTCTTATCCATGTATTTATTCTACAAATTTAATACAAATATAAGGATTTATAATTATACAAAATTTCAAAAACTTTAAATGTCTTGTGAGTATGATTTAATTTGTGCATAGTTAGTAAATAGTTGTGGAATATCTATTATGGTTTAACTTTTAGTGAGATTGTTATTTTTTGTAAGATTTGAGACTAATGAATAAAACAATATATAATGTTAAACAATGATATTAAAAAAAAATAGTAAAATTTTCGCTCTCTTCAAGAGATTTGAACCCAGGTAAAAATTTCACCATTCAAATAAATATCAATCATAAAATACATTAAGTCAACACTTACAAATCAATCTAAGTCTCATTGTCTATCTATTTATGTATTACATATATTATACTCATATCATTGAAATATAAAGCAAATAGTGGACAACACAAAATGGATTATGTGCCATGTGTAGTTATCTTATATTTCTAAAATATACAATAGCTTATGTATATATATTCCATATTTTAGTGTAATATAAAATATTTAATTAGAACAAATACGATTATAATATGTATTTTAAAATATATGCATATATAAGTTTAACACACACAAACACACGCGCACGCATTTTTCAATATTAATCCTAGAAACAACTAAAATTACTTCAATATTTCGTTCTTGTTTTGAATAATACACAAGTACACTCATACACACAACTTATAACGAACATACTAAGTGCTCGTTTGGTTCAAGTAAAGGAATTGAAAGGGAATGGAATTAAATAAATGAGTGGAATGGTAACAATAACCATTACTTTTATTGAGTGTTTGGTTTAACAATGGAATGGAAACATTAGTAAGGGATTCCCTTTCTTTTGTTTCCCCTCTATTTTGAGGGGTAACAAATTGGGTGATTGGGTTACCCTCAAGTAAGGGTAATGATTATCTCATTACCCAAACCAAACAACAAGTAATGAATTCAATTACTTGATTCCCTTTCCAACCTCTAAAAACATCCAACCAAACGTGGGCTAAATTCATAATATTAGCCATTTTACATCCTTACTTCTGTAAGTGTACAAGTACAACCCGCGTAATAAATTAAATTAGATTTGGATTGGGTGATTTTATTCATAGCCCCATTTTACTCTTTATAACACTCATATATAAATATAAGATAAATTTCTAATTATTATTTTAGATAATGACTATAAAGTATAAAATGGAGGCTATAAATTGAATTGCCCATCCATATCGGATTTTAAGGGTTGGTGGGCCTTCAAAAATAATGGAGCGGCCCAACCTGAGATGTGTCTAAACCAACCCAGCAGACATTCATGCATTGGTCCACTGGACTTGTTAACCAGGCCCGAACCCATCTGATTTGGTATCAACAGTTCAAGGATTTCTGTTATTTTACACATCATAAACCAAAAAGAGAAAAAGAAGAGAATTGTTTCTTAAGCAGGAAAGCGCTAATTTCATTTAGCAATTTGCTTATATGGTTTGGGTTTGGGTTTGGGTTTGGGCTTGGGTATGGGCCTGTATCTTTTAATTACTTTTATAAAAAAATCGTTCAATTGGCGAATTTGTGCAAATTGCTATGTCTTTTTCCTACATACTAGTCGAATCATCTGGTTATTTTCATCCTAGTTATGGCCTGACAAATAAACACCCTTAATGCAAGTCCAACTTATTTAATCATTTTGAGGCTAAAAATCCTTATCTATCGCCTCTTGGGCTGGCTTTTGTTTTAATTTGCCAAAATTAAACTTACAATAATATATTAGTATTACTACTGCTATATATTTTCGGGTAGTAAAGTAGGAAAGTATAATATCTTGTTCCATGTAAGTTGCAATTTGGTAACACCTGTATTATAAATGTTATCATCCAATGTGACCATGCTCTTATGGCAAAACTGAGGCACCCAAAAATTCTCCTTTGTAAGAAGTTTTAGGTTCAATTCCGCCCGCGTACGGTGATCTTTTTCCACTTTAGGTGATGCTGTATTCCCGTTTGTGTGCGATGTTGTATTGTTTGGTGTTGAGGTCCCACACGCAGGGCATTTCTCGCCTGCGTGCGGTGATGTTCTCGCCTACAAAATAGAATTTGACTCTTACTCATTCCTCCTTTTCACTATAAAGGAGGGATAATATCCCTCCATTTTTGGTGTGATAATATTATCCATTTTTTCGTTGTGAAAATGAGGAATGAGTAAGAATCAAATTCTATTATGTATGAAATGAGAGAAAAGAAATAAAGAATTTAAAGGATGAAATTTTATTTATCCTTCATTTTTTTATGATAAATTTACAACTAAAGAAAACACACCCTTCTTTTTTTAAGATGTACTTAATGATCTGGAGGTCAGAGTTTTCGCTTTGACATTTGAATATTGTAGTTTCTGATTTGGAATAATCCTCCATCTTTTTACCCTTAAAAAAAATACTAGCTAGCATGGAGTAGTATATAGAGAGAGAGTTCTGACATATATATGAATCATATGATGCACAGCTCTAAACTCTTCTTCTCAACCTTTTCCACACCAGCATCTTGTTCGTTTTCATTCTGGAAAAAGAAAATCCTAGACCTCAATTTGTTTTTCATTTCTGCAGTTGGATTTTGTTTCCGCCACTTTCTCACATTCACACATTTATTTGGAGAGAAAAAAAGTGATAGGGCTAAAATATTTGTGGTGGTCCCAGTAATTAGGCTATAGATTTTGTACTATGGCTCCAAAAAATCATGAGGCTATAGATTTTGTACTTTTCTGTGTTACTGTTTGTGGAATAATTGTCGCTGCATCTTATTACATTGTATCATAAATTCATAATGTTACTTTTCGTGTTAAAATTCACGCACCACATTCAGTTTGTGTTTCCCCCTAAAAATTCAGAAAATACAATAAAATAATCACTGAAAATTCTTAAACTCAAAAGTCAAGCGCGGGCACAACATGTACACAACTTTGTTTTGCTTAGAATGACTTGTACACCAAAAAATTAAAGT
Source organism: Salvia miltiorrhiza (assembly GCF_028751815.1). Classification (NCBI taxonomy): domain Eukaryota; kingdom Viridiplantae; phylum Streptophyta; class Magnoliopsida; order Lamiales; family Lamiaceae; genus Salvia; species Salvia miltiorrhiza. The sequence goes on from NC_080393.1 coordinate 8,212,711, forward strand.
TGCTCCAATCAGAAAAGGTCGTACAGTTGAATAATACAATAAAATCTAGAAATTAAAAAACAAGAATATATATGGCTTTTATTCACGTCCATAAGTACCTTAATTTCGTTGTCTCAAATGATACCACAATTTAAATATCTAGTGCAAAAGATTTGCGGGCCAAAGTGTGATTTTCAGCCTCAAGATTTTAATAGCTCATTAAATTTAATTGTGCTGCCTTTTATTTCTTGACCAAAAAATGGGTTTAAACCACTTTTGCTATCATTGTTCATTATCAAACTTTTGACTGGCCAAAATTTTCTCAACTTACACATTATATGATACAATATGTCGATATCTCTTTTTCTAGGTAGGGTGGCCGGTAGCAACAGTGGCTTAGGGAGGAGGTGGAAGGAAGGAATACACTCTCGTTCAGTTTCAACTTTCAAATATTATTAAGTCAGTGTTAATAGGGAGGTCAATCACACTAATTCAGTAAATTCTGGACTAATTTTATTTGAGTACGGGCTAATCAAGTTTAAAAAAATTCAAGTTAGATTTTTTTAATCCTAACTCTCTAAATGTTCAGGCTGGCCCATCAAACTCAAAAAACTATAAATTAAAATTAACTAATACTATATTTTTCTTGACAATATTATATTTATAACAAAATAAATACGCGCATAAATGATATTTCAACATCGACTTCTAATGGCCCATTGATAATGACCTATTCCCATTGATAGTTTGTCCCATTGATAATGGCCTATTCCATAAAAAGAAATCACTTTTTCTTAGAAAAAGTTGTGGGCTTCACCACTTTATATCACTTTTACCCTTAAATAACTCTACTTCTTAATAACTGTGCTCGAAAGTAATGAGTCATTATCAATGGGACGGACTATCCAAGTCTTCGAGATAAAAAGATGCACACATTTTTTTTAAATGATTATTTATTTTTTATTTTTTATATCTAAATATTATGTTATGTATTGGATTAAAAACATAGAAAAATGAAATAATGAGTACAACTTTTTAATATTGAATCAAAATATATTTTACAAACTTTTGAAAAAAAATCTTATTATACTAATTTTCAGAAGCAAAGTAATGAAGTTGAAAATTATATAACGAGAAAATTTTCATATAATCAGACGAACACATTATTTTTGGGTAAACCCTATAGAATTCCGGCTATTCAATTACAGGCTATAATTTTATCGGATTGAAATATTTTAGCCCTAACCTCTTGAATTATCGAGCTAATCGGCTCAGTCCATAGGTTTTGGACTGAATTGGCATCCCTACTATTAAGTATGTACACAATATATTAGATATCTTTAAATAATTAATTTTACTGCTTAAACATAAATAAAGTATATATCTATTCGGGCACACTCAACTGAAAAACCTACTTTGTATTTGTATAAAAAGAGAGGTCACGTTGGATTTATATTAAAAAGATTAAAGAAAAGTTATTGTACGCTTCAATTTCAATTAAAAATTTATTGGAGATTTATAATGGGTATTGTAGAGGCTAAAATCTACAATTTAAGATGACGCTGGCATGTTCGGATCTATTAGGCACTAGCAACCTGTCCACACAAGAACACGTAAGAATCCTAGGTTGAGCACTGGGAGGGGGTGTCGACCGTAGAGCCTCTGATGCTCAAGTCAGTACCAAAATAGCAAAATAGAATGACAAACATAATGAAATAAGAGAGAAAGACAAGTTGGAATGAGTGATTATTCCATGGTGGATGGAAGGTTGGAGGCGGAGATACACCAGGTTGGTTATTTCCAACTCGTAAGAACAATCAGCGTGGTGGCAGAGTAGAGAGAATTCAAGAAGTAGAGAGCAAGTAGGATTTTCGTGTCCCCTTTATGACCTAGTCTGGATGTTAATATAGAAGACATACAGTCTGGCCTTGTCAAAATCCTAATCTCTTAAGTTGTTGTGATTTGGACGGGATCATGAAGATTTACCCTCTGACTAAATCAGCTTAGTAGGAGACGTCTTATGGGGTTTGACGTCTAGAAGACGTTTTTTAGAGTTTGACGACTGGGTTTTGTAACTTTGTCAATCTAGGTTGACAATAACCCTTGGGCCGCATGCGATATATCCAGCTTAGTAGTGAATTCAAGTCGATCTATAGCTTTTTGGGCTAGATGGACCGATCCGTTTGACTAGTTGAGCTTTTTAAGATCGTGCCAAATTGGTAAACTAGCTTGATGGGCTTAGGCCGAGTGCGAATTATACAGCCCGATTGTTTAGACAAATTGGACTTAATTGAAGTGGGATAGTCAACCTGGGTCAGCCCAAGTTGATCTTGTAATAAATATAACTTGACTTATCGGGCTGGGCTAACAAGTTTTCTTAAGTAATTAGGCCAACCTTGTTATCGATCCAAGTTGGTTTGAAGTTTGTTGGGTTGGACTGACCGGGTTGTTCAGCTCATTGGTCCAACTTGAAATGTTAATTGGGCTTGAGCCAAGTTGACGGATTTTATCAATTAGGGTAAATATCACTTTTTGGCCCATCGTTTGGGCGTTTTCTCAAATATATCTCACCCTTAGCATATTTACAAAACAATACCCATCGTTTCATTTTTTTCTTATTTGTGGCCTGCAAAAATTTTCCGGCGACCGGTTTCTGACGTCTTCCGGCCAAGTGCCATGTAACATTACACATCAGCATTAAAAAAAATTAAATAAATAAATACATATAAGAAACGCTACTGGCTTCTCTAAAATAACAATTCAACCCGTTTCCTTAAGCAAAAAGATACTAACGGTTCATCTTCAATATTTTTCAAAATTCTTCATGCGAAATCTTCCATCATCTTCAACCCTACCTCCGATCAACACAATAGAGGCACTTCTCTGTCGATTTTCCCCTTCGCTGCGATCTCCTCCGGGTTTAATTCCCCCGCTGCCATCTCCCTCGCCCCACTTGATAAAGAATCGGCTCTGGCAGTCTCCGGTTGTAGACCAAATTTTGGCCGTCACTCCCCGCCATATACAAGTGCTTGAATCCCTTGCCGTCACTTCCCGCCAGCATAGACAAGTGAGTAAAGCGTTCAGTCAATGTTGGATTGAAATATCTATGAAATTAATTCTGTAATTCAGTTTTCTTCAATTCTTTTTGTTTGATTGATATGAAGGGTGATATGAAGGGTGCATATTCATTCTTAATGTAAAATTGGTTTCTTGAGCATAATACTTTGTTAAATAAGTTCTGCCGTTTATGCGAAACCCCTTTGCACTTGTTAAACATGTATTGCGCAGAGTATTGGTTTCTTGAGTAGAGTATTTGTAAAATTGGTTTCTTGAGCATAGTATTGGTGAAATTATGTTTTCCCGTGTTTGATTTTTTGGATTACTGGTGAATCTGCCATTTTGTTATATTTGCTATGTAAACTGATAATCGAGATGAATAAGAGATTGAGTTCCTAGGGCGCAAAAGGGAATCGAACCATTTTCAAGATATTGGAGTACATCATTGCACCCCTCTCTGCATATGTTCTAAGATATTGAGAAGCCAGACACGCTTTTTAACTTCTTATGTGTATTTCCTTTTTCTTTTTCTTTTTCTTTTTTAATGCTGATGTGTAATAGTTACATGGCACTTGGCCGGAACACGTCAGAAACCGATCACCGAAAAATTTTTGCGGGCCACAAATAAGAAAAAAATGAAACGATGAGAATTATTTTGTAAATATGCTTAGGGTGGGATATATTTGAGAAAACGCTCAAGCGATGGGTCAAAAAGTGATATTTACCCTATCAATTACATGTATATAAAAGTCAAGATTCGACCTTTCTTATTCTTTAAATTAAAATTTATAATTTATTTTTTTAGCTTGGATTGATTTAATTTGTAGTTATTATTAATTGATTGTTTAAATATCTGTTAACAATTTATGTTATTTTGTATTTGTAAAATGTATCCTATAATATCCTGATATTATGTTATATTATATTCAAGAGAATGACTTTAGTTAGAAACAATTTCTTTGCATTATTTATTATTGAGTGTCTAGTTATAAAAATTCCCAGAACTATAGTCTAACCTGGATAACAGTGAGGTGTCAATGTTCTATTACATGTGCTTCATTGTTGCAAACGTTAATTGAATTACTATATATTTTCTTATAATTGCACCGTTTAATCACAATATATATTACTACTACTTACTAGTATTAATGATTAGTGTACTAAATTATTTTATCATATATACCTACTGATTTTTTTGCTAACATGTACAATTGTAATTGTTTATTCTGAAAAAAGCGGATTATTTCCATTTATTTTGCTTGGAGTATATATAGTCATTACTTGAATTCATACGTTAGCTTAATTGATGGAGTCATAATTGTAATTGTAATATTAAGTGTTCAAAAATTCGATCAGTACTTTTATAATCGAGATATCATTTTCACACTCTCATGGATAACATAGACTAACTAAAGCTAGCTGTTAGTGCTTGCTGATACATAAGGTTATTGATATTGTTGCTGATCAAGAACCATATATTGATCCATTTTCTTCATCTACGGCTGGGATTATATCTTTGTAGTTACTAATAAACACGTGTAAAGACTCTCTATAAATAATTGGGGCAAATATTAAAATAACTATTATGCTTAAACAAAGGTTAATGATAATTATATGATAACACTCACTTTTCTATGATTTTTAATGTTCTTAAGATGTCAATTTGATAAGATATTGAATGTTTGATAATTATTTTGTGCTTGAATTATTTTATCTTGTGAAATGTGACATTTTCTCGTACTTTAATGAAATTTTTAGAAATATTGAGACTAAATTAGGTCGAGTGATCTAAATGAAAGCTATAGATCATATTGATACGAATTCGTAAGCGCAAACAGATTGCAAATAACGAGAAAGTTATGATCAAAACGAAAAACACTGCTCGTGGAGACAAAAAGCACATATAGTCATGCATGTGCCGTGGAAAAAAGATGGAAACCTTTGAAATTTGGCCCAGACGCCTCTGTAACTATATATAGGTCATTTTGTTGACTTATTAGACAACTATTTTCACCAATATATATATATATATATATATATATATATATATATATATATAGGCGGTTATTCAATAAACCACCCTTATTTTAAGAATTACGAACCAGCAAAAATGTATGAATTTTATGTAGAACACGTATGAATTTGTTGTATAAGTACACTTCTTAAGATATAAAATAAGAATCATTTTCAACCTTTAGATCATCAAGATCTACGGTTGATTCATCATCCCCTTGGATGAATTCATGGCCCTGAGTTCGAATCCCAAAAATAGCAAAAAATTATTTTTCACAATTCATACCTTTATACAGCAAATTCATACGTGATCTACATAAAATTCATACATTTTTTCTAGTTCTTATTTCTTATTTTAAGAGGTGCTCTCACGGTAGCTCTTCCCTGTACATACATACATATATACATATATATATATTCAATTTTTAGCTTTAGAATTTATTGTTTTTACAATTTTTAGATCTTATATTTATTTTCTACAAGATTGAAGATTGCAGCGGCTCATTTCAAATTACTTTCGAGTTTTATTAATTTTATTTATTTTAATTGTTTTGTTTTAATTATGTTTTCTATTTATTTTTCCATATTTAGCTAGTTTCTTTGCTAACATCCTTATTGTTAAGGTTCTCTGCCAACTAAGAAGCAGTTGTTGGGAACGAAAATGTATCTTGGAAAAAATAAACATGAGAAAGAATATAAAGTACATATATTTATTGATACAAAAGACACTTTGGAGCGTATTCCTAGTCATATTGATTATTATTATAAATTTATAATAAGAGGCACTCTTGTGTGCACCTGGGTGTACGGTGCACCCGGGTCAAATTTGACCCGGTTAAAATTACATAATATATACAAAATTTGCGCTTTTCATAACAATCGGAAAACTGGCGCAATTGGGTAGAACCTGCGCCTCACTAGCAAGGGCCGCAGGTTCGAATCAGTGCACTATATTTATATTACAAATAACACTGAATCCCTTCTGGCGAAAATAAATATAACATTTTATTAAAACCAGTGCACTCTATTTTCACAATTCCCAATACACTTTACAACTTTTTCTCCACTCTCAATACACTATACAACATTTTATTAAAACCAGTGCCACTCCCTCCTAGGAAGTTCTTTCATGGACGGAGGGAGTACTATATTTATATTACAAATAACACTGAATCCCTTCTGGCGAAATTTGGTGGTTAGCTTTTTTTGTAAATGACACCATCAGTATTAATAAATGATACTATATTTATATTACAAATAACACTTTTAATATATGTAAATGACACTATTTTTCTTAGTAAACGACACTTTTTATATATCTAAAAATGACATTATTTTTCTTAGTGAATAACAATATATGCATTAATAAATGATACTATATTTCAATTTAAAGGACATTTTTAATTTATCCGAATGACACTATTTTTATTAGTAAATGACACTTTTAATATATATATATATATATATATATATATATATATCTTACCCTATATATATATATATATTTGTTTTTTTTTCCTTAATTTTTTTAGCATTTTTTCCCTTTCGTTTTTTCTTTTTCATTCTGCATTTTTTTGTTTTTTTCTTCTTCTTTTTTCTTTCTACTTGTAATTTTCTTCTTCTTCTTTTTTTCATTTTTTTAAATTATATTTTCGAATGACACTATGAGATTTCGAATGACACTACATGATTTCGAATGACACTATAGCATTTTGAATGACACTACATAATTTCGAATGACACTATAATATTTCGAATGACACTTTAAAATTTCAAATGAAACTTTAACATTTGAAATGACACTTTAACATTTCAAAATGACACTATAATATTTCGAATGACACTATAACATTTTGAATGACACTTTAACATTTCGAATGACACTTTAAGATTTCGAACGAAACTTTAACATTTGAAATGACACTTTAACATTTCAAAATGACACTTTAAGATTTTGAATAACACTATGAGATTTCGAATGACATTACATGATTTCGAATGACACTATAAGATTTGGAATGACATTACATGATTTCGAATGACACTATAACGTTTCGAATGATACTATAACGTTTCGAATGACACTATGAGATTTCGAATGACACTACATGATTTCGAACGACACTATAATATTTTGAATGACACTATAACGTTTCGAATGACACTATGAGATTTCGAATGACACTACATGATTTGAAATGACACTATAATATTTCAAATGACACTAAAACATTTGGAATGACACTTTAAGAATTCAAACAACAATATAAAATTAGTAACGACACTTTAACATTTCAAAATGACACTATATCAAAACTATATCAATTATATAGTAAAAAAAAAGTTAGAATCAAAAAATTATTTAAATAAAAGAAGGAAAAAAAAATCAATTTTAAAAAAGGAAAAAAAAATTGTAGAAAAAAAAAACGCAAATAAAAAAACAAGAAAAAGCTAAAAGTTAAAAGCATAAAAAAAACACAAAACGCAAAAAAAATAAAAAAATAAAAAAAGCTAAAAGGTCAAATAAAAAGAAAAACACATAAAAGTGGAAAAAAGGCGCTGGCTAGGATTCGACCTCCTGCCCTTCACATAAAAAATGAAGGCCCAACCAACTAACCTGATAGGTGTATTGCTAAATGATCCGTGCTTTTTAATATATATTGGCAGCTTTTTGGATTTTTATGCGGGTCAAACGGGTCAGGGTACGACCCGGGTGTATGGTACACCTGGGTGTACCCAAGATTTTGCCTTATAATAATAAAGTTTTTGCATCAAATCTGGTGAGGATTATATGCGCAAGCTTTTGTAGTGTTGCATATATATTTTATTTTGTTTTCATGAGCTAGTGTTGCATATATTTTAAGTATTAAGCGAATATGCCACTTTAATGATCTCTTTAAATTAATTAATATACTTCTATTCCAAAGAGGCATGCTGTTGAATATAATTGATAAAATAAGTTTCGAGTTCTTTTGGAGAGATCAGGTACGGCGAGATTTCTCAGTAGAAAAAATATAAAACAAGTCTTAAATGTTTTCATCTATTAATGGATTTCGGCGCTTTTTAATTTTTATTATCAAATTGAATGATAGTGTGGTTCAGTTAATTAATGAGCACAATGAAATCAAGGTTTATGGATTAGATTTAGGGACAAAAGATAATATTATCTATCCTCTAAATAAAAATAAGAAAGGAAAAAATAATGAATTTCTCTTTTGTATAAAATATAATATATATAAAAAAATGAGGTATTTAGAGGCATAAATTTTTGTTATCCCTCATTTTCTCATGATAAATTTATCCATTAAAGTAAACGAACCTTCAGGGTATCCTAAAGAGTGTTTTATATCCTGAACTTTAAAAATTTTCATAAAATATTCTAAATATTTGTTTTTTCGTAAAAAAATTTGAACTTTCAACGTTTTTCATTAAATATAAAATTCGATAACGTAAAGATGATATATCTCGTCAAATGTAATATTTTAAGGACCGTCATTATTAAAAAAAATATGTCAGTGACCATTATTGTTGAAAGATGCTGAAAGTTCGAAACTTTTTGTCATATTTCTGTCACTTAATTTTGTATAACAAAATATTTTACAAAAAATAATCAAAGTTGGGAGCTTTTTAGGTAAAAATAAAACTTCAAAATATTTCATAAAAAATGTTGAAAGAAGGAAGAATAGTTCGTTATGTGCTCAACGTTCAGATGTGTTTGTAAAAAATATTGAAAGTTCGAGATATAAATCACTATTAACTCTGTGTTCTCTTTGGTTGTAAGTTTATCTGGGAAAAGAAAGGGAAAGAAAAGTGGTGAGTTCGATAATTTCACCTTTAGATTATGAGTAAAGAGGTTCACCTGCAGTGTGTTGGTAAATCGGTAGAGATAGAACGAGAACAATCAAAGCAAGAGAAGAGAGAATTGTATTAAGGTTCGAATTGCCTGTATATACAATGACCGGTGTTCTTCCTATTTATAGATGCCCAATACAAGGGTAAAATGGTAATTATAGAGCTGAAAGTGACCCTGGCAGTTAAAGAGAATCTTCCCGAGGTCGTTGTCAACCGACAAGGCTGCTGGTCTTTTCCAGGGCCACATCAATCTTTCAGCTCTGAAATCCCACTTCTTATGACACTAGCCCTGCTCAATCCCCAGCGCTGTTTATTCTTTCTTTACTTCAGCCATGTCTTGCGTGGTGTGCAAATTCTCCCGAAATGGCCTTGATGCCTTTATCCTTTATACTTTCTCGAAAACGCACTGTTCGGACTCTTCGCTCCGCCCTTATTCTCAGAGCTGACGACCCTGGTACTTTCAGACCTGCCTTATGCATATTTTACTCCTCATCAAAAAGATGGAAAAATTTATCACATTTTAGTGGTCCCCATTCTTTTTATCTCATGTTCTCTTTGGTAATAAAATATACTAATATGAACATACTGTGAAGAGGGAGAAAATATAGAGAGAAAGTGGGGAGAGAGAAAATGAAGGGAGAGAATGAGCAATATAGAAGGATGAGTTAAATTATAAATTTTTTGATGGTAAAATTGAAAAATTATAAAAATATATACTATAAAAAATATTATTAGACCTATAACTTGTGATAATATCATTATGAATTGAAGTGAAAAAGTGGGAAAATGAGTTGTTGGGAAAAAATTTCTCTCCTATCCAGATAAATTTTTCAACAAACAAAACGTGTGAAAAAGTGAATTTTTATTTATTTATAAGCACATGTTAATTGTACCGATCGTAATTAACTAATGACTTCAATTTTGGCAACGCAATTCATTTTTCTCTTTGTTTTTCCCCCTTATCTTTTAATTTCCCTACAGTTGTCTATGGAGACTCAGTGAAGTGAGAGATGCGAATGCGACGTCGATGTAAATCACCTCCTACTATTTTTGTATTCTTTTTAATATACAATTTCATTACAATTTGATATTGGCAGCCTAATACGATGCGTTTATCAAACCATATTTAATACTAATTTATTATCACTATTCAGCCCTACATGTTTGTCTTTGCATGGGATGTGTATAGATGTGCAATTTTTTTTGAAATTTTTTGAAAATTCTTCTATATTTGTATAGTTTTGATTGAGATGTCTCTCCACAATTAAAAGTTAAAAGTAAACTTTGTTCTCTTCTGCCAGAGTATTAGAAATTTCAGAACCATAATTTCTTTTCTCGGGATGATAAATTCACTTCTTTTATTGACCTCTAAATAAATAAAATAAATCTAAAACTGGGAAGAGAAGTTATGAAAATGATTGGACCGAAAACAATCAATGAACAAGCAAACAAAACTAACAGCCTAATATAACCAAACAATTTCGAACTAAATTCATGCTTCAAAATGTTACGCCGTTAATTAACTTTTAGGATAAATATTTTCGATCAGATACATTCTTATTTACATACATGTTCATTCCGTTTGCCACTTCAGATTAGTTTTATGCAAAATTTCACGCATTCATTTTAATTTTTGGACCACAACTAGCTACTAAAATTTTCGCCCGTTTATTTATTGATGCTCGAACCGGCGATAGAGTCTCTCACTAAACATGTTCTAATATGTTGATGCTTCAAAAATTAAAATATTAACATATTTTGAAATGGTAATAATAGCACATGAGATCCTCTATCCAATATTATAATCTTGAGGTTTTCAACAAAGCTCTTAAGTATATCTAGCTAGATCGATTTATCCATAATACAGGAATATTTTATGTACTGCTACTTTAAGTAGTTTCTAAAACCAAAATTAGCACAAACTTTTCAAAGATAAATTTTCATCTCCTCAAAAAGAAAAAGAAAAATGATCAATTTCTTCGTAGATAGACGCTGAGAAAATGATCTTAAGCAATATCTACTTCGCTTAAAAGATGAATATATATACCAACAAATTCCCCATTAATACAAAGATGTCACATAACATTACATAAAAGATAAACCATAAGCAAAGCGCAAATTTCTTGCAAAGAGCTACAACCTATACAAATATAACAAACAAGAGGCTACAAAAGTGTATAGGCGAAACTTAGGGGAGCCTTTGTTGCATGACAACTAGATCATGGGGGCAAGGTGTAATTAACAAAAAAGTATTCTAAACTTAGGTAGAGAGATTTGAATTATTCGAATCCTCACCGGTGGGCTCCACACCGACCTTGCTTCCGTTCTGGCCGCCGTCGGCGTCGTCTTCGTCGGCGCCGTGTATCTGATCGAGTATCAGCACCAGCCCCATGGCGAAGGCGCCGTCGAACCCCGGCTTCAGCGACAGCACGAAGACGTCCTTCCCGAGCACCACGTTGGTGGTCGCGTCCACCTTGCGGCGGACCTCCGCCACGATCTCCTTATCGGCGTTGAAAATGTTGCAGTTCCGGCAGGCGAAGGAGCCTTCGATCTGGTACTCCTCGCCGGGGTTGGTGTACACCTCCACCGTCATGCTCGACCGTCCGATTATCGAGGACCTTCGCACGCTGAACACCGGCTTCTTCCCATCCGCTCCCTCGCCGACGAAGCCCTCCCACCGCTGGTGCAGGCTTGGCCGCTGATTGGGGAAGAACAAATCAGTGAGTTGACTCGACAACCAACACACATGATCGTGGCGCGAAGGCGCGTAATATATATACGGTTGATTAATTAGCATGGAAAATATAGGGATTCGGAGAAAATTTTCACCAGCTGCATACTACTTCATTGATTTGCACAGTATCCGATACCTAATCACGTAAGCATTTTGCCAAAGGACACGTGCAGCATCGGAAGATACGGCGAGAGTGAGACTAATCTCAAGAAAAAATATCTTAATTAAATATTCCAGACTAGCCGAGTCGACTCGGTTGCAACGTTACAATCAGCAGAGAGCACAATGAAATGATCCGATAATTTGAATTAAAAAAAAAAACAACTAATAATTTTCACCAAAAAAATGAGGAAAGCGACGATCTGAGATATATAGATACCTTGCGACGGACGGTGAGGATGCATCTTCCGGCAGCGTCCATGAGAACGACTTCACCCGTATCGCCGGCGTCGGGGCCGTACGAGTCGACTCGGAAGACGAGCTCGCCTTTGCAGTCGTAAGCAGTGAAGCCGTCGCCGGCGAAAAAGAGAGAGGTTTTCCGAACAGTGAGATGCGTCTCGTCTTCGTACACGTAGCCTTCCTCCACAATCGCGCCGCTCTTCATCACTGTCTCCGCCAGTCGCTTCGATGGCCACACCATAACAAAATCGAGAGATCTGTGGCTGGTTAGTTGCGAGAAAAAACTGCGTATTCTGCAGAGAGATATGAAGCAGAACTTTTTAAAAAAAAGTCAGAAAATGAAATAAGCTGAATTAAATTGAAGGTGTGGAGGATATTAATATGAGAAATGGGGGCCTACCTGTAGGAGCAAGATTGGGGACACTTTACCCCACGCCACGTAGTAGTAAAGAAGCATCATATTAATAAAAAGAAAAGCATCATATTAATTAATAAATTATTCCGATTCAAAAAGATTTGGTTATTTAGTTTACTAGTATCATTTTTATAACACATGAATATGATGCACGCGTATTTATTTTCTCATAATTATTAGTAAGTTGCTGGACTAATAATTCAATTGTGGTCCAGTTTATATATTGGAATATTTTTCTCAGTACCAATTAATACAGTTCATTTCTTTTTTCTTTTGAAATGTACTTTTTGTTTTCATATTACATTTTATAATTTTTTGTGAGTTTCATAATTTAAAACGTTTTAAATTCAATCAAAACACATTATATAATAGCATTCTATGAAGTTTAGCTTTTCATACGCCATTATTAATTCATCGGAAAAACTAAAGTGGATTATATAATTAGGACATGCAGTACTTAATTAGTTTTTCTTTTATTACTTTTAGCTTTAGAAATCAGAGGCATGTATATTGTCAATGAGAAAACATTTGACAAAATTTTAAAATTGGATGATCATATGAAGAGATTATGTGACCTAAGTCACCTAATAGTTTTCTAGAATTTTTTTAAATAGAAAGGAAAAATGTGAATGCTGGGAATTTTCCTGTCCAAGATTTTTCCTATTCTGGGTTTTCACCTATCAGGTTTTAATGAGGCCCCGTTCATTTTATATGGACGAATTAATCTAGGATTGTTATCTATAAATATAGAAGGTAAATTCAACCGAGGCCTAATTATTTTTTATTATCATTTTTAGCGGCTGAACGTACCGATAAGATTATTTCCCATTTGACTGATTTTCAACTTTTAATTACTACATTTGGATCAGATAACAATCGAATGATTTTATTTATAAAAAAAAAACATTAATCAGATGAAATGAAAATGAGAAAAACGGGAACCTAATGTCAGAAAATCTGCTTTCTCAAATAAATAGCAAACCAGAATGATAGATATGTACACTTTCGACCAAGCCAGTCGTCACTAAAACTGAAATTGAACCAGGGGGCTTAGCCCACTGGCCACCGGGTCCTCACTTAAGTGAAGTGACCCGGGTTCGATCCTTCTTGGGAGCGAATTGGAGATTGTAGATATAAGGTGGATTTGGTGAATGGAGAGATAAGGTGGTTGTTGGAGTGGATGGGGAACTAATTACTAACATCTAACATGACTTTGCCCGATAAAAAAAAAAAAAAAAACTAAAACTGAAATTGAATTCAGATTTTGGCCTATGTTTCGCTATTAATGATCTGTCTTCTCTTCTCTATGTATTGAAAACGTGTATGATATAATTGACATTCTCCAAACATACACAAATATCTTTATTAAGTTATTAATTTATCATCTATCATTACTTCAATCAAATATTTATTTTTGTAAGACCATAATAATGACAATGTAATATACGACGATTAGTTGGTAAGTGGTAACGTCATAATCTCAAGCCGTAAATATGATGAGTCCAAATTTATCTATATCTTTTAAATTGATATATTGAACTATGAACCAATTTATATAAGACTAAAATAAAAATATATTATACATAAAATATTAGTATTAGATGGAAGCTTTAATTCTATATAACAAACCACGATTTTTATACATAAGATTCATTGACTGTGAGTAGTATATATAGCATTGAGAAATTTGTAAGTGTGGTTTTTTTTTTTTTTTTGAATTTTTTCAATTGTGTTAAATTAATCTTTGCTGAGACGCTAGGGTTCAATAGAGTAATTAATCAGGAAATGTTCTCTCTCTCTCTCTCTCTCTCTCTCTCTGTTTGGACCTTTGTAATTTTATAATCTCCAAAGTGGATTCTTATGCCGTCAATTAAAACTTTAGCCTTATGTGAATTATTTGTTACCAATTTAGTTCGCTTGTTTTAAAACACGAGAATGCCATATGTTTGTTTTGGTCAAGTAAGTGAATCGTAATTAGTTAAAGTAGTTTGTTAATATAGGGAGTACTAGTTTGCACCAGTCACCTAGATTTTGATTAAATTAGCTCAAACGAAGACCAAATTGACAATTTCTTTAAAGAAAAGAAGATGACCAAATTGCCGATTTGAAGGGGGGAAAAAATCTATAATTATAATTAGGATTGTTTTGGGTTTTACTTTCTTTTTTTTTTCTTTTTTTTTTGAGACGGTTGTTTTGGGTTTTACTTAATAAGTAATCCTCCAGAATTATGGGGTTCGGAATATATAATCAGGTCCGATCTTTTTCCAGCGTCACCGACGGTTACCCCTCAATCAAAAAGGTTTTTTTTTTTTAAAGTCTCTTTACAGCTATGATTAGGTGGAAACAGAGGTTCTAATTAAGATTTATTGTGGTAGCTTTAATGTCAATGACGATGAAACATTAAAATTCAACCGACTTTGGATAACAAGTCAAACCTCTCATCAAAATTAGTATAGAAAATCTGAGGCAGTACTTTATTTTTCTAAAATAAAGTTTAGAAATATGTGTTTCCTAAATTATGGTACACGAAAAATTGAGTAAGAATAATGGAGTGAAAAGAAAGCATCTACAACTAGAAGTGATAGGACTGAATTATGGAAATTATAGATTCTTTTGGTCAAAAAATTAAAAGTTAATTTCACATGTACTATTTCACACTTCTAATATTAATTCGTTACTTTTAAGGGAAAAACGTTGCATATTATTCTAGCAAATCCATCTCTACAATAATGTTGCATATTATTCTAGAAAATCCATCTCTACAATAATTGATTGTTTAGTTATACAAAATCTAAGCTCTTGGGCTTCCGCCTGGATAATTTTATTACTATACTTTTTTCTGTTTAAGTTTATCTGGGATACGATACTCTATTTATTAACGGGTTACAATAACACCATTTAGTAGTAATTTATATTGCTAGTACTATAGTAACCACATTTAAAAATAATTATATAATATATTCAACAAATGCGAAATTACACCTGAAGACAATATATAAATTTCATGGGTACTATTTTTGTAACACTTCGAGGGGCATTAGTAATTTATAAATACAAAAAACTCTTTCTATGAATAGACCATATCTTAAAGCCACGTTTTTTAGATTATAGTACTATTATTTGGGAAGCCAAATCTGAATAAAAACTTTGATCCGAATTGTCGGCGCCAATGTCAGTGCATAGCTTAGCAGATCTTACCAACAACGTTTCTATCTTTGGTAATAAGGTCAACCAGACATATCTACCAACTAGATTATATCCAGTCTTACAAGGATGTAATTAATAGTATCATAGCTCAGCATCAGATAAGTTTATTAAATTCGAAACCCTTGTTTTCATTTTCTCATATATAGTTTGATAATTAAGTAGGTTATGTATATAAATAGGGAGAAGATCTGATCAAATGAGAATGAACAAATGTGATGAGAAATAAGAATGAATTTGTAAGATTAGATTTTTAAATCCTATGACCGATATTTATCTAGAGGAGGTGAATTTTTATCAGGGTTCGAATTCTGGAGAAAGCGGAATTTTTATAAATTAATTGAATTTCGTTATGCAGTCATTATAAGCAGTTTATACAACATTTTATACTGACTTATGCATTATTCTCATTTCTTACGTAAGATGTCTACATTTTTATTATTAATACCATAAAAATTACATGTCAATGCATGTAAATAAACACATCTAACAATTTTTTTTATAAGCTAATAAGCTGAAAAGTGTCATATATGAGCTTGATTTGTCTGTGTTTATCAAAGTCTTGATTAGCGAACTCAAATGAACATTTTAACATAATATCTCGTTGCACTACCCAAATATCTTAAATACTGTCCAAACAGGCCCAATTAGGCCATATCTTGAAAGTTTCCAAACCGGTCCAATTAGGCCATTCGTGAATCGTGCTCACTGCCATTCCATCTAATGGGCCATCACCTCTTACTTATATTACTCTTACTCAAATATAAGTTGTGGTATACCTATAAAGGTATGGACTAAAATAAAAACACATCATAAAATAAAAAATGTATATAGGAACAATTTATAAACTTTAAATTATCAAGATTTATTATTGATTCATCATTTAATTTGTTGGATGAATTCATGGTCCTAAGTTCAAATTTCATAGGTAGCGAAAATATTAATTTTCAAAATTCAGGTATTTACACGACAAATTCAATGTATTCTACATGGTATTCGATATTCATACATTTTAGTTGGTTTGTACTTTTAATTTTAAGAGTTTTTTTGCCTAACCCCCTACTTATAAATATATTTCGTATACTTTATTTTCAAGCTATAAATGTGCATATATATATATATATATATATATAGGGAGAGGTTCAGGAAAGAACCATAAATAAAAAAAGAACGGAGAACCATTTTCAGCCATTCGATCATCTAGATCTACGGTGGATGCATCATCTTGTTGGATGAATGCAGATCCTGGGTTCGAATCCTGAAGGGAGCATTTATTTTTATTTTTTTGAGTGCATTAATTTTAACAGCGAATGCATTAATTTTTACAGTGAATACATTAGATTTGATGGTTATCACGTTCTCACAAATAATGTAGTTCTCTCTAGAACCACACCCTATATATATATATATATATATATATATATATATATATATATATATATATAGGGTGGGGTTAACATAGAAACCCCCCTAAGATGAAAACTAGGAACTAATAACAACCATTGATTAAAAGGATATAGATGGTTGAGATCAAACTACTGTTGCACATTTAATTAAAATTAAAAGGGTAGGAATGTAAAACAGAAATTACATTACTTCACGGTTCTCCACTTTCACTCTCACCTATGGTTTTTTAAAAAGGGGCAGACGAATTCTGTGCAAGAGGCGCTCTGTGCAAGGAAAAAATCGGAGAATCTGAATATTATTGCATCGGGGGTGGAAGATAATTCAACATCCGGTGAAACTCTGTAAGATCCGGTGGCGGAGGCATGTTTTTTGTGAATGTATCGGCGACTTTCTCAAGTCAGCGGCTGCAGAAATTTCTGAAGGCGGCGGCGGCGTTGCGTCGAAGGTGGACGAGAATTCAACATCCAGTGAAACTCTGATGGCTGCGAATTTCTTAAAGCGGCGGCATCGAAAATTTCTCAAGGCGGCGGCAGCAGGAATTTCTGAAGGCGGCAGCGGCAGAGGTTACTTTCTGAATCCGGCGCAGGAAGATATATTGAATGGCCCCTATTTCTTCGTAATTTGATATTATCCCACAGCAAAAATTTAAATTGCATAGTTGTTTGATTATCTTGCACACTTGAGATTGATGGCTCTAGTGAAATTTTCATTTGAAGTCTTGTGGAATTAATTATGTTGCATAGTTGAGATTGGAATTGCATAGTTATTGCTAGCGTGTTGCTCATAGTTTAGAGATTGTTAATGGTGTTCTTCATTTATGACACACAATAAAATTTGATTTCACTCATTTTGAGTTTTACACATAAATTTATCCATAATGCATTATTTCATTTTGTTCTTTGTTTTCTGTTTGCCTATATTCATATTACATGTTTGCATAGTTGTTATGTTGTGTTGCATAGGTGAAAATATAAATGCATAGACTAAGTTATTCTCACTGCCCCTCAATTTGTATGTGTTGCATAGAAGGTCGTTTGATCGTTTAAAGTTTTATTTGCATAGTTGCTTGAATGTGTTGCACGCTTGGATCTGAAATTGCATGAGTTGGTGTTGTGTGTTGCACAGGTGGAAATATAAATGCATAGATTAAGTTATTCTCATTGCCCCTCAATGTGTATGTGTTGCATAAAAGGCCGTTTGATATTGCTGCTTATTAAAAATTTTATTTGCATAATTGCTTGAATATGTTGCACACTTGGATCTGAAATTGCATGAGTTGGTGCGGTGTGTTGCATAGATAAAAATGTAAATGCATAGATTAAGTTATTCTCATTGCCCCTGAATTTGTATTTGTTGCATAGAAGGCCGTTTGATATTGTTGCTCATTAAAAATTGTATTTGCATAATTATTTGAATGTGTTGCACATTTAGATCTAAAATCACATTAATGTCACTATGCTTTTATTGTTACATAACATAAAAGTTAATATGTTTTTGTTGTTGCACAGTTAAATATGACTCGCGTAAAGCAAGTAGATGCTAATTAAAATGGTTAATTGAGAAAAGCATTTGGCTAGACTCTGTGCAGCTGGGTATGTGGACTTCCCCCAAATCCAAAAAAGCATTTGGTTGGACTTCGTACAAGATACTGTGCAACTATGCTAGGATGGTCACATAACTACGTCAAAGATGATGGAAAAGATATTTGGATATCTTTTGGTTTAAATAGTACACTGTGTCTAAACAAATTATGTTTAAAATTATGATTACGTATGATAAGTTGTTCTTAAACAATTTTATTAACTTTTACATTAATTTTCTCTTGATCTTTTATATGACAATTGATTATACATGTTTCAAAAATATATGTTATATTTTCTCCAAGGTTAGGTTGGACTATATTATGACGTTAATTAATGAGATAAAAAATGTAAATTTTAAAAATGTGCATTACTTCATAATTACTGTGCGACTGAAATCTACATATAATTATAAAATCATCTGTGTATTTTCGACACACACCTATGCAGTTGTATGCTTTACCATATGTGTGCATTAAATATTATTCATTGTGCAACTGAAGAAACAAAAATTGACTATGTGAAACTATTACGGAGTCTTTAATTAAAAAACGACACTGACAAATTTGATTACTAGTCTTTAATTAAAGTATAAAATAAGAAAAGACTTAACTAACCCCCTAATAATTAAAAAGAGAAAAAAACGGCACAATCAAACTAAAACTACTAATTAGGCGTCTTTTTAAATAGAATAAATTCTAACCACTAGATCTAAAATTTAAAAGGCCAAGATTAGTTCCTAGTTCTCATTTTAATAGAGGTTTTTATTAGAACCTCTCCATATATATATATATATATATATATATATATATATATATAGGGGAAGGCTAAAATAAAAACGCTTCTTAAAATATAAATTAGGAACCATTTTCAGCCCTTAGATCATCAAGATCTACGGTTGATTCATCACATTGTTGGATAAATTCATGGTCCTGAGTTCGAATCCCAAACGTAGCAAAAAATTATTTTTCGCAATTCATGCCTTTTTACAGTTTATTCATGCGTGTTATACATAAAATTCATGCATTTTTGCTGGTTCGTAATTCTTAAAATAAGGGTGGTTTATTCACCTAAACTTTGAAATCATTTACAAAAATGGCCTGAACTTTGAAAAATACAAAAAAGATAGCCTTAACTTTGAAATTATTTGTAAAAATGGCCTGAACTTTGGAGTCATTTGTAAAAATGACATTAACTTTAAAAAATACAAAAAAATGGCATGAACTTTGAAGTTATTTGTTAACTGATAGTTTGTTTGCATTCAACTGATCAGCGCTCACGATTGATATTAAGAATATCATGACGTCATCGTCATGAACAATGATGAGAAGACAAACCATATATACTTTCTTTTCTTTTAAGATTCTAAGCTTTCATTCCTAACTTTTCATTACCTCAACTCGAACCATACATTCTTTAAGTTCTTGAATCTTGATCGATGCATGCCTTTTTGTTGTGACTTTTGTACGTGCATTAAATTATTTAGATTAATGATTAAGCACTTCGTTGATGATGTTACTGCATTAATCCAGGGGCGGAGCCACGCCCCTAAAGACAAGGGGGGCAGAACATGTAAGAAAATTTAAAATAACTTTGATAAAAATAATTCTCTATGATCACTCATATTCTGAAAGCGACGTAATATCAAATCATTATCAACTGTCTAAAAAATTTCTTTCTCAGTATAAGTAACTAATTAAACAATCATTCATTAAACGATCACCCATTCGATTTCGAAGCTGACTTTGACAATCTAAATAGCAGAAAAAACTATTTCCACAGTTGTAGTTGTCACAGGTAAAACAAGTGTCAGTTTAATAAACTTATACACCAATGAATACACAACATCTCTTTTTGTCTTCACCATCTCCATTGCAAGACTTCTGAAATTGTGCAAATTTAACTTCTTTATTTTCTTTCCGATCTCCACGTTAGACAAAAGAAAAAAAATGTAGTTTATCAAAGTCAACTTTTTTCCAATCTCCACATTTTGCCCCTTTTTTCTCAAAATTTTGGTGGGGCAAACTTTTAAAAAAAATAATTATACATATATATTAATATAGTAAGTATGCTAAATTTTTTTTGAGGGGGGGGCAATTGCCCCACCACCTCATAGTGTAGCTCCGCCTATGCATTAATCACAGAGCTAATAGTATAAAGCATCGAGAATGTTGATTGCTCCTCTTCAGCAGATCTATCTGAAGAATAATCTAAGAATCTTAAACGTTACTAATTACTGATCGAACTATGATTTTAAGAAAATTTAGACAGCTGAAATTCTTAACTTACTATTGAGTTTTGGGGGCCATTTGATTGTAATTTGTATATGTTATTAATAATACCAGATGGCTTAACATCATACAAGTCGTTGTAGTATAGTGGTAAGTATTCCCGCCTGTCACGCGGGTGACCCGGGTTCGATCCCCGGCAACGGCGCTTATTAATTTTTGTTTTCACCCTTTCGGTTTTAATTTTGGAATAAAGCTTTCGAATTTATATTTTTTGTTTTCACCAATTTCAGCTGTATCTATTTCCACAGGCGAACACAATCGAGACACATCTTGTTTTTGTCAAAATATCTGTTCATTATTATAATGATCTCATACTATATAGTATAATAACTTTTGCACCAAACCAAATTTGTGATTGTCTGTGTACTTTTTAAGTAATTACATCAATTAACCATGGTATGATCTTGCAAAAAAAGCCCTAACAATTTAAAGACTTGTGAAATAGAAATATTGAAAATATCAAATAAAAAATCTAATCATATTTCTTTTCTAAATATGATTATATGAAGGTATACGTTGTATTGGAATTCCCAAATTAATAAGCAATGGTATTGGATTGGAAACTGTTGGGCTAAGTGGACGAGATCCGTTGGGGTTGGGCTACAAGCTCTTTCTAATAAGATCAATGTATGAATTTGACCCACTTCATTTTGATACAAAACAATATTACATTGTTTCATCCTCAAACACTTTCTGATATGGTTTCATTTTTTCATTTTTGATATTTGTCCTCACGTTTCATTTATTTTCTCCTCAGTGAAAATGAGTGTTACTTTTTGAATAATACATATAAAAGAGTTCTTAGGAGGTTAGGTTGATTTGTCTCTTATAGGGAAATAAAAAGAAACATAGGCTGGATGGAAACATAAAAGCAAATGAATCACATGAAATATATTCTTTCCGTCTTAGAAGTAGTTAATTTTACCCTTATTATTCCTATTATTGCATGGAAAACCAAACTAACATAGAGAATTCGCATTGACTACAAAAGTAAAATGAAAAATTTGATATTATTTTATCTTGAAATCTGAAACTAGATATTTTTTCAAGGATAAAATTTATCTCCAAATTAATAAAACGCTTATTTGGAGATGGAGTTAGTATACGGTTTAGTTAGAGAATGCATCCTATCATAATGTCCGTGCATTTGTGGCTAACTTAGAGCACAATTTGAAATGCAAATGTTGAGCACCAAATAATGTATAGAACAAATAACTGATGCGTATATGACAACTAAAGAACGAGTAAAATTCGTTTATCGACATAATTCAATATGCGCGCAAGTTTCGGCACATACTTCAGAATTGCTATTATAAGTACGTTTTTAGAAGCGGAACGATGATACGACCCCTATAGGGCCCATAGCTCAAATTTCTCCATTTTTTAGGTTGATTCGGCCCTTTTTATTATTTTAGTATTTTTTTTCTATTTTATTTTGATTCCATTTGCTTTTTAGATTTGATTTTTCAGTTGCATTAAGTTTTTTTTTAGGTTTATTTAGGCCTTTAAATACGATGGTTTGATTTATTGGATGACATGCTTTGATTATTTTCATAAATAAAATTATGTAGTATTTTCTTCTGCACGAAGAGCATATGTCATTTGTGTTTTTACTCCCGTGTCAAAATGCAATAAGTAGGGGTGAGCAGAAACCGAACCGACAGTCAAAACCGAACCGAACCGAACCCTATTGGTGCGGTTTGGTGCCTATTCTACTGGTGGTCGGTTCGGTTCGGTTTCTAAAAATGAAAACCGAAAATTTTCGGTTCGGTTTCGGTGCTGTGTTTTTGGTTCGGTTTTGCACCGAACCGAACCAACTAATATTAATATTATATTAATATTTATATTTTACAATAGATATTTAACTTTATAAAGAAAAAACCCTAAATCCTATTCCTAACATCTGCTGCGCCGCATCACTGATCAGAAATCAGAATTCTCAACTCTCCTCCTCCTCCATTTCGCACGTCCTCCTCTTCCCTACCGGCGCCGTCCGCCCATCGCCTTCGGCTCTTCCGGCCTCCAGCGGCGCCGTCCACCAGGCACCGTCTGAGTTTCTCATCTCCATGAATTTATTTGTGTGCGTGTGGCGGAGAAATCAGAGGGAGAAGAGGGGCTGAGGAAAAGGGGGGTCAGGCGGCGGCTGCCCTCATCGGGGAAGGGTGCAGCGCCGCCGTTGACTATTTTGTGTGCGTGTGGCGGAAGGGAGTACCAGCCGCTACCTTCGTGAGTTGTGTGTTTGTGAGTCAGAGTGGTCGAGGGAGATGTGGGGTGTCAGTTGGTGGAGCAAGAGACGAAGCCGGAGGGCCGACAACGGTGTCGCCAGGCGCCTGCGTGCGTTGTGTGCGTGTATGGTGAGAACAGAGAGAGAGACGAGATTAAAGGGAGAGAGGCGCAGCCATAATTTTGTGAATTGAGAAGAGATAGGTTTTTCCAATTTGTGGCAGCCCAAATCGTGGTCGGAACCGACAGTTTTTCCAGTTCGGTTTCGGTTCGGTTTTGGGACTATGATTGGTGCGGTTCGGTGCCCAATTTGAGCATCGGTTCGATTTTCGGTTTTGAGTTTTTGGTTCGGTTTTGCACCGAACCGAACCGATGCTCACCCTTAGCAATAAGTGGAAATTTATAATCTAGTGGTCATTTTAGATGATCGAATACTTTTTTAGTCACCCACTTAAAAATATTACTACAAATTATGTATTTTTTGTCTTTTGGTGACAAAATAAGGACCACCGCGTTACAAGCGCCGTATGAACTGCTTCTCTGTCAATTGAGTAACTAATTAGTAGAGTAGTAAAATATAGTACATGTTGAGCTATTTCCACTTCATGTGGAATGGCCCCACAAAGCCAACAATTTTTGACCTTAGTTGTGCAGATGTAGTGTTGCATTAATTGCAACATTTACATTGGAAAGAATTTTGCAGCAAACAGCCCACCATGTATCTCGGCAATGCTGCGGATAAAAGATTTGAAGCCTCTATCTATGAGTTCCATTCTACAATTGCGGCTGTAGGTGGCTATAGGGGAAGAAATTTGCAGCCCAAATTTCTCTATAAATTGAGGCTCATTCTGCCAAATGAAAGAGTGCAGAAGTGCGAGAGGTGTGAGGCAAAACAAGAGAGAGTTTGGTGAGTGCATTTGAGAGAAGAAAATTGTGAGGAAAAATCATAGGATTTTTCATCTAGAAGTGCGAGAGGTGTGAGGCAAAACAAGAGAGAGTTTGGTGAGTGCATTTGAGAGAAGAAAATTGTGAGGAAAAATCATAGGATTTTTCATCTCTCTTAAAATAGTAGCTCAGTCCTCTTGTGTTTTCCAAGTTATTAAACTTGAGTTTTGTGTTTCCCCTATTTTGTGTAGGGAGAATTTTGTAAGCCTACTATATACATAGTGGAAGATTTCTAGACTACGGTCTCGTGGTTTTTCCCAATTTGGGTTTTCCACGTAAAAATTCTTGTCTCATATTTTCTTATATTTTGCACCAAATATTTTTCTTGGTTTGGATCCCATTTTGTAATCCAGCAAGAGGGAAAAGAATTATCCTGGTTCCGCTGTGCAAGTGTCATTTATTTTGACACTCTTGAATATTTATTCACCACTTTTCCCAACAAGTGGTATGAGAGCCACCTTGGTTCTGAGGCAGATTAAAAATGGAGGAATCGTCGTCGCTTGGTGGTATGTTCAAATTGAGCGGATCAAATTACTCAATTTGGAAGCCAAGCATGTTAGATCTTCTCTATTGTAAGGATCTCTATTTGCCCTTACATGGAGATGATGCCAAACCAAAGGATATGAGTGATGATGAATGGCTCATCATGCACAGAAAAACAGTTGGTTACGTCCGGCGCTTCATTGAACACAGTATTTTTCATCATTTTGCTAATGAGGAAAAAGCTGACGTTCTTTGGAAGAAAATGGAAGCTATGTTTGAAAGGAAAAATGCTTTAAACAAAGCTTCCATCATCAGAAAAATTGTTTGCTTGCGATATGCGGAGGGTGCCAACATGACGGAGCACCTCAATGCATACCAGGGTCTTATCAACCAATCCACCAACATGAAGATTTCTCTTGATGATGAAGTCGTAGCTTTATTGCTACTCAGTTCGTTGCCGGACAGTTGGGACACTCTTGTAGTGTCAATCAGCAACTCGGCTCCAGGTGGAGCACTGACCTTGCAGATGGTCAAAGATTGTCTTCTTAATGAAGAATCCAGAAGAAAAGATCAAGAACGTTCTTCTGAGACAAAGGCGATGATTGCTGAAAACGGAGATCGAGGGAGAAGTAAAAGTAAAGGCTCTCAATACTCGAGAGATAAATCCAGGGGGAAGTCTAAACCCAGAAAAGACTTCAAATGCCATTATTGCGGTGGTCCAAACCACTATGAGAGAGACTGCAGAAAGAAGAAAAGAGATCAAGCGCGTGGAAATAATGAAAAAGCTGAGAAAGACACAACAACAGTTGCAACTGATGGCGATGTTGTCGTAGTTTGCGATGATGCTCTTGTGAGTTCGTCATGCCAACAAACAGACTGGATCGTTGATTCGGGTGCATCATATCACATTACACCACATCGTGATATGTTTGCATCCTACACCGGTGGCAGCTTTGGCAAAGTCAGAATGACCAATCATGGTGTGACAGAAGTTGCTGGTATAGGAGACATTGTCCTGCTTACTGACACTGGATGTAAGCTTATCTTAAAAGATGTCCGACATGTTCCTGATATCAGACTCAATATTATTTCCACTGGCAAGCTCGACGATGATGGCTACATCAACCATTTCGGCGAAGGAAAATGGAAGCTAATCAAAGGCTCTCTAATTGCAGCAAAGGGTAGAAAGCAAAATTCTCTCTACATGATGCATGCAACGTTGTCCAATGGAGAGGTGAATGCAGTCGTCAAAAATTCCTCCATTGAGATATGGCATAAGAGGCTTGGGCATTTGAGCCAGAAAGGTCTGGAGATCTTGGCTAGAAGAAGCCTCATCCCTGAGGTTAAAGGAATGCACTTGGAAACTTGTGTTGATTGTTTGGCCGGAAAACAACACAGAGTTTCATTCAAGAGCTTCTCTCCCTTAAGAAGAGCTCAACCTCTTGATTTGGTGCACACAGATTTGTGCTACATGAAATACAGAACTCTTGGTGGCGCACTATATTTCGTCACTTTCATTGACGATTTTTCGAGGAAAGTCTGGTGTTTTGCCTTGAAAACCAAAGACCAAACGTTGGAGGTCTTTAAGAATTTTCAAGCAAAAGTCGAGAGACAAACAGGAAGGAAACTAAAGTGTGTTCGTGCAGACAATGGCGGTGAGTACCAAGGCCCGTTTGAGCAACACTGCAGGAACCATGGTATCAAGCTTGAGAAAAGCGTCCCAAAGACCCCTCAACACAATGGCGTGGCAGAAAGGATGAACAGAACAATTTGTGAGAGAATCAAATGTATGCTGTCGCACTCCAAACTGCCAAAATCCTTTTGGGGTGAAGCTATGAGGACCGCAGTGGACTTGATCAACCTTTCTCCATCAACTCCTCTAGATGGTGACATTCCAGATAGAGTTTGGTCCGGGAAAGACGTGTCTTACAAACACTTGAGAGTGTTTGGCTGCAGAGCTTTTGTTCACATTCCAAAAGATGAGAGATCCAAGCTTGATGATAAAACCAAACCATGTATCTTCTTGGGATACGCTCATGAAGAGTTTGGTTATAGATTATGGGACCCAGTTAACAGGAAAGTCATCAGAAGCAGGGATGTTGTATTCCTTGAAGATCAACTTCCTGATGATGCGAAGGAAAAACCTGAATCTAATTCAGAAGTTCCTGTCAACTTAGATCCAGTTCCTTCATCGACACTCCAGAATTACGGGGGAGATACCCAACCGGAGCATGGTGATCCAGTTGATGGCGAAGCAGGTGACGATCAGACTCCACCTGTACAAGATGATGTCCCTCCAGTTAGAAGGTCTACCAGAGAAAGACAACCTTCTACCAAATATAGCCCACATGAGTATGTAATGCTCACTGATGGAGGAGAGCCACAGAGTTTTGTAGAAGCCATGGCGCATGACCAAAAGGAGAAGTGGTTAAAAGCCATGAAGGAGGAGATGAACTCCTTAGTTGAAAATCACACCTATGACTTAGTGAAGTTGCCAGCCGGCAAGAGATCGCTGAAAAATAAGTGGGTCTACAGATTAAAGGCTGAGGAGAATAGCTCACAACCAAGGTACAAGGCGAGACTGGTTGTGAAGGGTTTCAGTCAGAAAAAGGGTGTTGATTTTGAAGAGATTTTCTCACCAGTGGTGAAGATGTCTTCAATCAGAGTGGTGCTCGCGATTGCTGCCAGTTTGGACCTGGAGATCGAGCAACTTGATGTGAAGACTGCATTTCTGCATGGAGATTTAGACAAAGAAATCTACATGGACCAACCTGAAGGTTTCAAAGTCAAAGGAAAAGAGAACCTTGTATGCAGGTTGAAGAAGAGCTTGTACGGCCTGAAACAAGCTCCCAGATTATGGTACATGAAGTTTGAGTCCTTCATGTCAACCCATGGCTACAACAGGACCACCTCAGATCACTGTGTTTTCTTCAAGAAGTTCGCAGGAGGTGATTTTATCATATTGTCTGTCTACGTTGACGACATGTTAATTGTAGGCCATGATGCCATCAAGATTGATAAGCTGAAGAAAAAGCTGAGCAAGTCTTTTGCGATGAAAGACTTAGGCGCGGCTAAGCAGATCCTTGGAATGAAGATCTTCAGGGACAGGAAGAGCAAGGAGCTCTGGTTATCTCAAGAACAATATATTGAGAAAGTTCTTGAAAGATTTAGAATGAGCAAGTCGAAGCCAGTCGCCACTCCACTTGCGGGTCATATGAAGCTAAGCTCAGCACAATGCCCGATAAGTGAGACAGAAAAGGAAGAACTGCAAAAGATTCCATATGCTTCTGCGGTGGGGAGTCTAATGTATGCTATGATATGCACTAGACCTGACGTCGCTCACGCAGTTGGTGTGGTTAGTTGATTTCTCTCAAACCCAGGAAAAGAGCATTGGACAGCAGTGAAATGGATATTTCGGTACCTGAGAGGTACTTCTAAACTTTGTCTGAAGTTTGGTGATAACCATATTCTACTTGAAGGATATGTGGATGCAGACATGGCTGGTGACATAGATTCCAGGAAATCCACATCTGGATACCTGATGAGACTTGCAGGGGGAGCTATCTCGTGGCAATCGAAACTTCAAAAATGCGTGGCATTATCCACAACGGAAGCTGAGTACATTGCTGTGACAGAAGCTTGCAAAGAGGTGTTGTGGTTGAAGAAGTTTCTACAAGAGTTGGGCTTGAAGCAAGAGAAGTATGTGCTTTACTGCGATAGTCAAAGCGCAATTCACTTGAGTAAGAATTCGAGTTTTCACTCGAGATCAAAACATATTGATGTGAGATATCACTGGATTCGAGATGCACTTGAAAGAAAACTAATGCAGCTCGAGAAGATCCACACCGATGAGAATGGTGCAGATATGTTTACCAAGTCCTTACCCCGAGATAAGTTTGAGATCTGCAAACGTGAAGCAGGTCTAGTTGAATCTCCACATGACGTGGAGGGGGAGAATTGTTGAGCTATTTCCACTTCATGTGGAATGGCCCCACAAAGCCAACAATTTTTGACCTTAGTTGTGCAGATGTAGTGTTGCATTAATTGCAACATTTACATTGGAAAGAATTTTGCAGCAAACAGCCCACCATGTATCTCGGCAATGCTGCGGATAAAAGATTTGCAGCCTCTATCTATGAGTTCCATTCTACAATTGCGGCTGTAGGTGGCTATAGGGGAAGAAATTTGCAGCCCAAATTTCTCTATAAATTGAGGCTCATTCTGCCAAATGAAAGAGTGCAGAAGTGCGAGAGGTGTGAGGCAAAACAAGAGAGAGTTTGGTGAGTGCATTTGAGAGAAGAAAATTGTGAGGAAAAATCATAGGATTTTTCATCTCTCTTAAAATAGTAGCTCAGTCCTCTTGTGTTTTTCAAGTTATTAAACTTGAGTTTTGTGTTTCCCCTATTTTGTGTAGGGAGAATTTTGTAAGCCTACTATATACATAGTGGAAGATTTCTAGACTACGGTCTCGTGGTTTTTCCCAATTTGGGTTTTCCACGTAAAAATTCTTGTCTCATATTTTCTTATATTTTGCACCAAATATTTTTCTTGGTTTGGATCCCATTTTGTAATCCAGCAAGAGGGAAAAGAATTATCCTGGTTCCGCTGTGCAAGTGTCATTTATTTTGACACTCTTGAATATTTATTCACCACTTTTCCCAACAGTACATGGGTTAAAAAAAAAAGGAATAAAAGGAAAGCAAAAAACACACACATAGTCGACGGCCAAAAAATACAGTAACTCATACTCCCTCCGTCCCATATCACCTATCAAGATACTTTTCTTTTTGAGCGTTTTCATCAAAATAATTACCTTTTATTCATCTTTTCACTTTTTTATTTGCACACAAAACACTACTCCTCTCAAAGACTACTGTAGTATGCCTCGTGCCCGGCAAAAAAAGTCTCAAGATAGCCGGGAGAGATGGAATAATATATTATTCACAATATATCAACTTATTTACATATTTTAATACGTTGTATGCCTCTTTATATTCACAATACAATTAATTATTATGCAACAATTGAAGATTTTCCAAAGGGGACCCTCTTCCTAAAATCAGCTACTTGGAAGGAAAAAACCAAGAAAAGCAGCATAATTGAAATGAAATGAGATAGTGAGACATACTCCAAAATCCAAATGAAATGAGAAGGAGCTATACCACCACCACCACTTATATTAGAAACATGGATCATGACATTGTTGATACAGAAAGAAGTTACAGTCAGAATCTTGTTTATTCAACAGGGCAAGAAGACATACCAAGAAGCAAAATTTGATTCAACCATTTTCTTCTTGCACTTGATAACTAAGTACTATATTGTGATGTTTTCTAGCTATTAACTAAGAAGCTGCAGTGAGAGGAGGCCAGCGAGCTCCTTCGAAGAAGTTGGATGGAAGATTGTTCCTTTTTTCGCATAGATCGTTCACTTGTTCCTCCTCTTCTTCTTCTTCCTCATCCTCTGCATCCCATAAGAATCGAGCATACGAAGCCAGAACATAGCTGCACCATCACATAAAAAAACAAATAAGCTTCAACACGACAATCTAAACATGAACTGATCATGCATAATTCACATTCATTGCAAAGTATTCATAGCTTAAACCATTAATAAAAGAAGCAAGAAAGGTTCTGACCAGTCATTGGGGTGAGTTTTGACAGCTTGATGAAAATAGGCCTCAGCTCGAGTAGCATCTCTTTGCGTCTGCCATATTAGATCAGCGTATAGTGATAGCACATTACCATCACTTGGGTTCGCCAAAATCGCCCTCTCACAATACTCCTCTGCCTTTGCCAAATCTCCCTTAACCTACACATCAAATAATTCCAATTTCAAATTTCAACCCTACTTGAAATAATACACTAAGATACATGCCTCAATTATGTTCACTATTATCCATAAACATCAAAATGGAACTGACCTCCTTCAAGAATCTAGCATAATTCGCGAGCAGAAGAGCATTGCCGGGATTAGCTTGTATCATCATCTCATAGTAAATGTCGGTGCTCTCACGCCGGGGCCAGCTTCCCGGATCCTGCGAACCCGACCCGTCATCCGACCCCCTCCCGCCCCCGCTGATACGATCCGTATCAATGGCGAAGCTTTTCGAGCAAGCTCAAACTCCAGAAATCAAGAGAGAAGAAAGAAGTTTGATAACTAACAACCAAAATATTCATTCATACTCAATAAACTTGGAGATTACATCATTTATACCTAATAATAAAAACCTAATGGGCTAATGGGCTAGAACATAATAGGGCCAAGCTAGGGGATGGGCTGGGTGTATCATTCCCCACCCCTTCACAATCACCTTGTCCTCAAGGTGAAGCTATGAAAAAAATGGTGGTAGGAAGACAGCAGATGATTCGGCCTGCTAATTACAAAAATGAAACAAACTAGTGCCGACATAAAGATTGCCCGTCACATGCTTGGTAAGAAGCTCAGGCTGGAAACTAGCTGAAAGCTTGATAAAAGCTATGCCCACCATGTGCTCGACATTAGTCCCAGCTGAAAAACTGATGCGGATCAGCTAGGCGTGCCCACGAGATTCGGCGGCGGTTCGCCACATAGCTGAACTTCTTGACCAAGTCCACGATCCTTCTCCTTGACGTCGACGATGTGATGTGGCGTGGTTAATAGCAGAGACAAGCCTTGAGGCCGTGGAAGAACCCCAATTTCATAATCTCGGAGAAAGCTACTGTGGCAAGCTTGTGCACTTGGGTCGTGGGCAGCCTCAATCAAAGCTATAGGGCCACTCATATTGGGCCCAAATATAATGCTTGGGTTGGGCTCTTCATTTTTAGACCTGGGCCAACTATGAATCTCAAATAGCGGCCTTAATGAGTCACGACATACCCTAGCTCGCCGTAGATAGATTGAGATTAGTGGGAACGGCGACGGCGGGGTTTCACCCTCAATAATTTGATTACCAGATACCGGAACAAGATTGCCTGGTGGATCAAGGTCATCGTCTCCATAACCCAGAAGGAGTATTTTTTTGTTGCGGCAACGGTGGGTCGGATACGGTGGTGACTGACTAGGTGGGGTGGGCGTTGGTGGGGGATTTCCCGAAGGAGTTATTGGTGGCGGTGGTTGTGGTGGCGGCGGCGGCGATGGTGGTGGTGTTGCAGGGGAAGACGGTACGTTTGGGGGTGGCTCGGTGGGAGGAGGTGGTATTGGCGGTGGAGGTGTTGACGGTGGCGGAGGCTGGAGATCTATCAGTGATAGCGGAGATGGTGGTTCGAGTCCTGTAAAAGGATGGGACGAAGGGAATGGCTGTGCAGCGGCGCTAGGACTCGAGATATCCTTCACTTTAACTTCAACTCCACCCATGGAATAAGGAAACTTGGGATCTCCAAAGTCATCCTCATCATCGGTGCCGAAAAGAATCAAATATTTGCTGCGGCATCGGTGGGTATCGGACTGGGTTTGGTCACAATTGTAACACAGCCCGAGGTCGTTTTTAGCATCGATTTCAGATCGGCTTAGACGGCGAATGGGAAGAAGTGAAGTGGAGTGAGTTGGATGTATGATTGGGGAAGTAAGGGGTGGTGGGGAAGAGAGTGGAAACAGGCTGAGATCTGGAGCAGTAGTCGGCGATAGAGGGAACGGTTTTGTGGCCTGCAAATTGGCGTAAATGAAGGGTTGCAAGCTGTAGATGGAGGTGTGAAGCTCTTCAATGGCGGCGAGAATTTCAGATTTTGACATTTTTTTTTTGGGATATTCAAAGAGAAATGCTCTCAATGAAAGCACCAATTGATACGATCCGTATCAATGGCGAAGCTTTTCGAGCAAGCTCAAACTCCAGAAATCAAGAGAGAAGAAAGAAGTTTGATAACTAACAACCAAAATATTCATTCATACTCAATAAACTTGGAGATTACATCATTTATACCTAATAATAAAAACCTAATGGGCTAGAACATAATAGGGCCAAGCTAGGGGATGGGCTGGGTGTATCACCCGCACACACCTCCGCCGCCGCAGCCCCCAACACCGCCGCCCACCACCAGCGTCTGCGGCGCCCTCTCCCTCTCCTGCGCCGCCGTCGAGAGGGCGCTGGGCCCCACCTCCTGCTTGATCGTTGCCGGCTTCGGCACCCGCGAGGAGCGCTTCGCTGGATCCGACTCGGATCGGGTGGGTGTGACCCGGCCGATCCCGTCCTCAGACGACATCGACATGGAGAAGGAACGAGTCCTCGTCAGCTGGAGCAGGGATTCGGGCTCGGGCGACGACCCGGATCCGGACCCGGTTGTCGAATTGTGTATCCATGAATTCAGAATTGGCGACGATGCGCTCCTCAGCAGCATTTCTGTAGAATTGATAATTATTTTGGTTAGTAGAGACAAGAGATGGTTATACTTATGGAGACTGAAGGAGAGTGGTGGGGATTTTTTAAGGGGGTTTGATGGCGGCAGAATTGGAATGCAGCGGTAAAAAGGGGAGAGATCTTTATCAAGAAATGAAACAATAATTGTGAAAATGTTTGACGTGATGATGATGATGAGGTGGCGGTATGAAGCACCGCTGATGAGGGCTGTGTGGGGCCCGCTTTGTCCCACGTGTACAAAACTATTCTTACTTAACCAAATACTCACTACATACACTACCAACAACCAACTCAACTCACTACTCACTGCTAGTTATAGTAGTTAAAACAAAATTAACTAAAATTTTTATAAAGAATTAACCCAACTGATATATATAAATATTTTTTACCGAAATTATGAGATCATGTTAGCAGGATCATTAAAGGCTAAATATTTATAATAAGAACTGTTGGAAATATGGTTTTGGAAATATGGTTTTATGCCATATCAGAAAATTATTATTTAATTAAATATTTATTATTTAATTAAAATAATTATTGGATGTTAATCTATATCTCGAGTAGATCAACGTGATATACTTGAAGTCTCAAAACCGATTTCCGATGAGTGAGATATTGTATGTCAAAGTTTGGATGTTGAAGAGGGAAAATAACATTTGTTATGTTATCCCACATTGGAAAACATAGAGATGTTTTTCATGTATAAGAATAGCAAAGCACATGGAGTTGATAAATTGACTTGTGGGCTTGCTAGTGGGCTTGATCTAAGTACTAGCCTCGCGCGCACACACACACGCGCGCCGCCGCCGCCGACGATCGATCGGACGGACGGACGGACGACGACGTCGCCGCCGACGCCGGACGGGCGGGCCGCGGCCAAGGACTTGGATCTTGGCAATTGGTGCTTTGGGGTGGTGTTTGGGGCCCAAACTATTTTTTTGGACCAACTCCACTGGGCTTTTTATTTATTGGCCCAACATAATTTATTATTGGCCCAACTGTTTATTTAATTCCCAAGCCCAGCCCACTTCAGCAGCAGCCCAACCCACTTCAGCAGCAGCAGAAGCACGCCTGCTACGACTTCTGCATGGCAACTTCATTTTTGCAGCTGAGTTTCTTCAATGGCTGCGCCCACCGGCCATCATCTTCAACATTTACGGCTTCCAGCCGTCGGAGTAGAATTCAAGGTCTTGAATTCATACTTACCACATGCCTATAAATAGGCCTCTGGAGAGCTTGCAGTAATACACTAACAAATACTGCATTCTGCAATTTCTACACACTCACTCTCTGCATAACACTTGTGCTCAGTTCTTGATCCTATTCAGTTCGCCGGAGCTCGCCGGATTGTGGTGCTACATCCGTCGAGACGAAGTCGTTTTACCTTTGGGGAAGATACGCCTAAACCGAAGAGCACTACCGGGGCGATAATCTTCTTGCGGGAAGAGATTCATCTCGACTCGACTTTGTTTATACGTATAATTTATTTATACAGTGTATTTCAGTTGTATCAAATTATTTGAGTTGTAATTTCTCAAATTATTTACTTTGTAATATTTCAATTATTTTGAGTTGTAATTTCTCAAAATATTATTTTGTAATATCTTGATCGTGTACCCGGTTCTAACAATCGCAAGAAGATTATTTCTCTGCCGTTGATACACGTTCGAGAAATGGCTCACACCGACGTCAATATGGATGGCTCCACCACCTCTGCAACCATCGGTTCAACCACGTCGTCAATATTTTCCTCGTTTGCATCAACGGGGGCTTCTTCGTCAACATCTAGAACTATTGGTCTTGCCGAGAAACCATCAACGTTCTCAGGCAAGAACTTCAAATATTGGCAAGAGAAGATGCTAATCTAGCTCACAACCGTGGGGTTTGCCGGATTCTTAATGGAGGATAAACCTCCAACCCCGAGTGAAGGGGAAGGGGAGACAAGCCAAGAAATTCGTGCCGGATATTTGAACTGGTGCCGCGGCGACTACTTGTGCCGTAACTACCGTTCTCATGTCTCTGGACGAACGGCTCTACCGTGTTTTCAAGGTTCATGAAATCGCGAAACAATTGTGGGAGGCCCTTGATCTGAAATATCAAGTGGACAAGGCAAATACTACCAAGTATATTGTCGCCAAATGGTTGGAATATAAAATGGTCGACTCCCGGCCATTGATGGACCAAGTGGAAGAGTTCCAAAATCTTTCACATGAGGTTCAAGCCGAAGGGATGCCCTTGGCGGATGCATTGCTCGTTGCAATCATCATAGAGAAATTACCTCCTAGTTGGAGGAAATTTCAAAACCTTTTGAAGCATGAGCGCTCGGAGATGTCCGTGCCGATATTAATATCCAAGCTTCAAATGGAGGATCACGTGAGAAGTCGTGATCAAAAGGGAAAAGCTCCAATGGAGGCAAAGGCCAATCTCACCGAGAAAGGCGGTCCCTTCAACAAACGTGGTCGCCCTAACCCTAATAATAAGGGTAAAGGGAAGCAAAGCGGTAGTCAACCATCAAAGTTTGATGGTGTATGTTATAATTGTGACAAAAAAGGTCACATGGCTAAGGATTGCCGCAAGCCAAAGCGGAAGAAAGCAAATGGCAACGTGAACAACGTCAAGAAGGACTTCGACGATTGGAACCACGATGACTTTGCTG
The DNA here is from genome assembly GCF_028751815.1 of Salvia miltiorrhiza. Taxonomy (NCBI): domain Eukaryota; kingdom Viridiplantae; phylum Streptophyta; class Magnoliopsida; order Lamiales; family Lamiaceae; genus Salvia; species Salvia miltiorrhiza. The sequence goes on from NC_080393.1 coordinate 8,248,281, forward strand.
CCATGATCTCCGAGGTGAATCATGTGGACAACCCGAACGCTTGGTTCGTGGACACCGGCGCTACCGTCCATATATGCATAAATCGTGAGTTGTTCCACAACTACAAAGAAGTGGAAAATAAAACGATAATGGAGGCTAGCGAACGGACATCCCAAGTCCTTGGCATGGGAGATGTGATTCTTCAACTCACGTCGGGCGTGGAGATCACATTAAAAGACGTATTACACGTTCCAACTGTCCGAAAGAATTTAATTTCGGGCTTTAGGCTTACGAATAAGGATTTTGAATTGTTTTTCAAATCTGACTATGTTGTAATACGCAAGTGGGGAAAGTTCCTAGGGAAAGGCTATGCCTCCGAAGGACTTTTCAAACTTGGTGTAAGAGCTTGTAAGCCTGCCAAGGCTAAGATCAATAAAGATGCATCAACCTCTTCTGCTTACTTGATTGAGTGTTCAGATTTATGGCATTGTAGACTTGGACATGTTAATCTAAATGCTATAAAGAGATTAGTAAAAATGAATTTACTAAAAGTTGATGAATACAACTCACAAGAAAAATGTGAAGTTTGTGTTGAAGCCAAAATGGCTAAGTTACCGTTTAAATCGGTAAAAAGGAGCACTCAACCATTGGAACTTATTCACACCGATGTTTGTGATTTAAAGTTCGTGCAAACTAGAGGTGGCAAGAAGTACTTTATCACCTTTATAGACGATTGCACAAAGTATTGTTACCTTTACTTATTGAAAAGTAAAGATGAGGCTATTGAAGCTTTTAGAAACTTCAAAAATGAAGCCGAGAATCAACTTGGATGTCGAATTAAGATGGTTCGAAGTGATAGAGGTGGAGAATATGTAGCTCCGTTTGCTGAATTATGCAACGAAAGTGGTATAATCCATCAAACGACGGCTCCTTATTCACCACAATCTAACGGCGTTGCTGAACGCAAGAATCGAACTCTTAAGGAGATGATGAATGCCTTGTTGATTAGTTCAGGATTACCCCAGAACATGTGGGGGGAAGCTGTCTTAACGACCAACTATATCTTGAACAAGATTCCACTCAAAGGGAAAGATGTAACTCCCTATGAGCTATGGAAAGGAAGGAAACCTTCGTATAAATACCTCAAAGTGTGGGGGTGTTTAGCCAAGGTAGAAGTGCCTTTACCAAAGCAAGTTACAATAGGACCTAAAACGGTGGATTGTATCTTCATTGGTCATGCACTTAATAGCAGTGCCTATCGTTTTATAGTGCACAGATCGGAGATACCTGATATACATGTTGGGACAACGATAGAATCAAGGAATGCTATATTCTTTGAAAATATCTATCCTAACAAGGATAAAGGTACATCGAACTCTAATGATGGAGTTGATGGTGATGCAACAGGTTCTAAACCTATGGCAGTAGCTAGTAATTCTACTCAAGTAGATGATGCCACGGGTTCTAATCATGTACCACCTAATAGGAAAAGACCAATGTCTAAACCTATGGATGTAGAACCGAGACGTGGGGAACGAGTTAGAAAAGCTAATGTCTATGGACCGGATTATGTTGTCTTGATGCTAGATGGCGAACCGGTGACGATTAAAGAAGCTATGTCTGGCTCAGATGCAACTCTCTGGAAAGAAGCCATCGATATTGAGATTGATTCCATTATGCAGAATCATACTTGGGTGTTAGTGGATCTACCACCTGGAAGTAAAGCTTTAGGATGCAAATGGATCCTAAAGAAGAAGTACAAATCTGATGGTACTATAGATAAGTACAAAGCCCGACTTGTCGTTCAAGGTTTCAGGCAGAAAGAAGGGTACGATTTCTTCGATACCTATTCACCTGTGACCAGACTAACATCTATTCGGATGCTTCTCGCTATTGCTGCCTTGCACAATCTCGAGATTCACCAAATGGATGTGAAAACTGCGTTCTTGTATGGCGAGTTGGAAGATGAAATATATATGAAGCAACCTGAAGGGTTTGTAGTACCTGGGCAAGAGCACAAAGTATGCAAACTTCAAAGGTCTTTATATGGGTTGAAGCAAGCACCGCTTCAATGGCATTTAAAATTTGACAGTGTAATGTTGTCAAATGGATTCAGAATCAATGAGTGCGATAAATGTGTCTACATTAAGAATTCTAATAACGGATATGTTATTGTTTGTCTTTATGTAGATGACATGCTCATCATGGGAAGTAATTCCCGAGTGATTCAAGAAACCAAAGGCATGCTAAGTAAAAATTTTAGCATGAAAGATATGGGCTTAGCTGATGTTATCCTTGGAATTAAAATTCTAAGAAGACCTGATGGTATTACTATAACACAATCTCACTACGTTGAGAAAGTGTTAAAGAAATTCAACGCTTTTGACAAGCCAATAGCTAAGACACCATGGGAACCTAATGTGCATTTGAGTGTACACAAGGGAGAACCTGTTGACGCGTTAGAATATGCGAAGATTATTGGGAGCCTGATGTATCTAACAAATTGCACTCGTCCCGATATAGCATGCTCGGTCAACAAGTTGAGCAGCTTTACAGCTAACCCTAGTAATGAACATTGGAAAGCTCTTGAAAGGGTTTTGAGATATTTGAAATATACTCAAAACTATGCGATTCATTATACTAGGGAGCCCTCTGTACTTGAAGGGTACTGTGATGCAAATTGGATATCTGATGCCAAAGACTCGTTTTCAACGAGCGGTTATGTATTCACTGTGGGGGGTGGTGCTGTGTCTTGGAAATCCAAGAAGCAAACATGTATTGCTAGATCGACCATGGAATCAGAATTCATAGCTTTGGATAAAGCTGGTGAAGAGGCCGAGTGGCTTAAAAATTTCCTCGAGGATATTCCATGTTGGTCGAAACCTGTGTCGTCCGTGATAATTCATTGTGATAGTCAAGCTGCTATCGGACGAGCACAAAATCATTTGTATAACGGTAAGTCGAGACATATTCGTCGACGTCATAATACCGTGAGACATCTGATCACTAGTGGAGTTATCACAATTGATTATATAAGATCAATTGATAACATAGCGGATCCTTTGACAAAAAGTATCCATCGAGATCAGATGTATAAACTGTTAGGGGGAATGGGTTTGAAGTCCACAAATTAAGGATAATCATAGTGGCAACCCAACCATGATGACTGGAGGATCCCAAGAACTTGGTTCAATGGGACAACTAAGCTATGAAAATCCGTGTGTTGAACACTCGAATTGCCTATTCCTTGTAGAACAGTGAGTGTTCGGAAACCTGCACGTGGTGAGGTTAAGTCTTTGACTTTTAATGACTCTAGAACTCCTCGAAGAGGACAAGTATAGCAGGATACTTGAGTTAAGAGTCACCTATGTAAGTGTGAAGTGGGGCCGCTTCGATTGAAACACTTATGAATCCAAAGAGGTGTTCCAAGGCCTGTAATGGACACAAACGTGAGAACGAATAAGGATTGAAGCAATATTGTGTCAATATTGTTGACTAAGTATACACCGAGGAGGACTAGTTCAAGGAACACAATCCACTAGGCCGCCGGTATACTCGATAATATTGACTATGGCAGGTTCAAAGCCACAAGCTACCTTTCCAAATGCAATGTTGTATCTTAAGAGGACTGAGCTAAGTGTTTGCATACTGATTTCTCACTCATGTGGGGGATTGTTGGAAATATGGTTTTATGCCATATCTGAAAATTATTATTTAATTAAATATTTATTATTTAATTAAAATAATTATTGGATGTTAATCTACATCTCGAGTAGATCAACGTGATATACTTGAAGTCTCAAAACCGATTTCCGATGAGTGAGATATTGTATGTCAAAGTTTGGATGTTGAAGAGGGAAAATAACATTTGTTATGTTATCCCACATTGGAAAACATAGAGATGTTTTTCATGTATAAGAATAGCAAAGCACATGAAGTTGATAAATTGACTTGTGGGCTTGCTAGTGGGCTTGATCTAAGTACTAGCCTCGCGCGCACACACACACGCGCGCCGCCGCCGACGATCGATCGGACGGACGGACGGACGACGACGTCGCCGCCGACGCCGGACGGGCGGGCCGCGGCCAAGGACTTGGATCTTGGCAATTGGTGTTTGGGGCCCAAACTATTTTTTTGGACCAACTCCACTGGGCTTTTTATTTATTGGCCCAACATAATTTATTATTGGCCCAACTGTTTATTTAATTCCCAAGCCCAGCCCACTTCAGCAGCAGCCCAACCCACTTCAGCAGCAGCAGAAGAAGCAGCAGCAGAAGCACGCCTGCTACGACTTCTGCATGGCAACTTCATTTTTGCAGCTGAGTTTCTTCAATGGCTGCGCCCACCGGCCATCATCTTCAACATTTACGGCTTCCAGCCGTCGGAGTAGAATTCAAGGTCTTGAATTCTGATGCGTCTTCGACTTTTGGGCCATTTGGCCCTCTTTTTTCCCTTTATTTGTGTCAGTTCAGGTCTGTCCAGGGGGAAAACAAAGTTGTGGAGGAAGGAAGATCAGTAGAGCGGAAACGGAAGAAATGCGGCCAGAATGGGCATTACCGAGCCCAGATTGCTAAATCATGTTTGCCAGCATGGAGCTTCGGCCAACAAGTACCTCTCCAATTCAACTTGGGGCATGGGAACCTGGAGCAACCATCTGGTATGAGCCACACCGATAAGAGCAGTCAGTCTGACCACTACCATGAGAAGCAGACAACCGAAGCCGAGAAAGGAAAGTAAATCCCAAAGATTTGATGGAAGGATGTAGAAGAATGCGGAAGAAACTGGAGGAATCTGGAGAATGGGGAAGGTTGACTTCAGCATGCAGTTGGAAGCTATCTTCAATCGGATCAATCAATGATTGAGCTAATTAAGGAAAGAAGATCCCGGCGAAGATTTGGAACCGGCGCAGCTAGGGTTAGGCCTCTACCATTCGGCAGTATAAAAGATCAACAGTGTGCAGCGTGCACAAGCTCTTGGCACCCCCGAACATTTTACTTCATTCCAGTTATTACTTTTATTCGCCGTGTGTGGCATCCAAAAACACTTACATTTCCGTACTTTAATTTCGTCGTGATTATTACTTTTGGACAAAGTTCGAAGGCTTGAAGCCTAGGTATTATTTTATCTATTTCAGTATTTCATTTCGTTCAATCATGAGTTTAATTCCTTTTGCATCTATGAATTTTATTATGTGTGAGTAGTCCTTTAGGTGAGGTTTTAGGGGCGGCAATAATTGTTGTTAACATGTAAACATTCGTGAGGCACTTGCTCTTTCGGTTGAATTTCGTGGTTCCGGAAGGATCTGTTCGATATCATGGGCAGTGGAGGCCTAACGGGAGACCCTCGTTCGGTAAAAATGCTGTCCGTGTCAAGCAAAGGCCAGGGTGTACCAGGGCGTGACAACCGGTATACCCAAGACCGAGTAGCTGAGCAGCGTCAACAAAAGGCGTTGTAGATCCGAAAGGTGGGGAGAGGATTGATGGGATACACTGTCCTTCCTCAGCCTTGGGCTTCTCTAGAGAATCTCCATCAACTGTGACGAGGCATAAAGCCATGGTTATCAAACGAGGAAAGCAATCTCGGCGCCGTAGCATGTCTATGACTGGTCGGTCGACAAGGCCGGAAATAGTTGAGTCCAGGAGGCATGTGTCACCCTAGTGCGGAGTTGGGGACCTCGGGAGAGAAGGTTGATGAGGGTCATACTTGGTGAGTAACGGGTATGACTACTATTTAAGGAGGAGTGAAGCACTGCCTTGTGACCGGGGATTGTGTGACCTTCGGACCAAGTGACCACAATGAGATCAACCATCCTATATGTGAAGTGTAACCCCTTGAAACGCCCCGATGTCTTCGGGCCACGCCTTGGGTTTGCACGAATCATAAACGGATCATCAGTGTGCCTATGACCGAAACGAATGTTAACAACAGTTATGACCTAACCGAATAACCTCACCCCTTTGTTATTATTGATCTTGTTTATTTCTTGTGCAGCGTATACAGATTGAGAATTGTGACACCTCAGTTTGTCGTAGGAGAACAAAGTGGTTCCTCACTCCCTGTGGGATTCGACCCTACACTTACCACTAAGACTGAGTTCTTGTTGTGAGCAGTAGGAGCGTGTATTGTCTGTACTGGGCATACACAGGTATTTTGTCCGCACCGCACGACGGGTGTGTGCCAAAATTGGCGCCGTTGCCGGGGAGTGACGCGCAGCAATTTTGTTCTCTCCTCATTCCATTTTCCGCTACTGGTGTATGCGTGGAACTCGTAGAGCTGTAAGAGCGTTGGTGTTTGACCCTGATATTGATCGCACCGAAAGACGATTACGCGCAGGAGCACGTATAGCGAGACGCGAAGCTATGGCAGAAGATGCACCGCATGCAGAAGCCGTACCGGAGCAGACCCTCAGACAGTTGGCGTACCCAACTAACCTCAACTTGAGGCCGAACGGAATCACCTTACCCGCAAATCCGTTCGCACCTCGTCGGTATGAAATGAAGCCCTCATTGCTTCAAATCTTACCGAAGTTCAATGGATATCAAGGGGATGACCCTCATACTCATCTTCAAGATTTTGAGATGACAATCATGCACCAATCAAACGATGAGCAACAAGAGTATGTCAAGTTGATACTCTTCCCTTTTACCTTGGTGGACAACGCAAGAAGATGGCTGTATGATCTACCCGAGGGTAGTGTTACTACATGGGCACAACTGCAACAGGCTTTCTTGGAGGAATTCTTCCCAGCAGCACGAGTAGAGCGGATGCGGTGGGACATCCGAAGCATCAGGCAAGATGGGCTAGAATCCTTCTACGAATACTGGACGAGATTTAAGAGAATGTTAAGCAATTGCCCCCATCACCAAATCTCTCCAAAAGATCAGGTGGAGGGTTTTGTAAAGGGCATGCGGAGGAACGATCGCAGTCTGGTCCTAGCAGCTTGTAATGGATCATTGATGAGCAAAACCCCGTTGGAGATCTTCCAACTATTGGGCACCATGGCAGAAGAATCACGTGATGAAGGACATGAGAGGAATCTGGAGAAACCAAGGAAGGCTGAGGAAAAAGAGGAGATGTCTAAATTAGAAAAGACAATGGAGAAGAGCATGAATGAACTCAAGGAACTTCTCTCGGGCTTGACTATACCGAAGAAGATTCGCCAGTGTGGCTTATGCGATGCCACTGGACACCAATCTGAAAATTGTCCAAATTTTGGTGAGGATATTGTTGATGTCAACGCCATTGGAGGACATGATGGGAATCCACGGAAGTACGATCCTTATGCAAATACTTACAATCCTGGGTGGAGAGATCACCCCAACTTCCGGTGGAAGCAAGATGGCCAGCCCCAACAGCAGAACAATATGGGCGCATCAGTGCAACGTCCTCAGTATAATCAGAACCAACATCAACAACAATACCAGTTAGGACCGCCTCAACACCACAACCCGAATCAGCAACAACCTCCTTACCAACCTCCGCATCGGAGGGCACCTTGGGAAGAAGCAATTGAAAGCATGGCTAAGGAGAGCGAGAAGTTTCGCAATGAAATTCGTGCTAGCATGAATCAAACTAACCAGCAAATTAGTCATTTGACTAAGGCAGTGGCCAAACTGGAGGAGAACGCTGGTAAACTCCCAGCCATGGGAATCAACCCCAGAGAGCATGCCCAAGTGGTGTTAACCGAGTTTCCTGAGGGGGGAGAAAAGGAGGAAGAATTGTTAGCAGAAGCTGAATTGCTTCGAGGAGGCTGGAATAAGAACGGGAAGGGTCCAACTGATGAACGAGCTGGGAGTAGTGATCCAACCGAGGCACCTTACCCAGGACGCCTGAAACAGAAAGCTAGAGAGAAAGAAGCAAGTGAAATGATGAAGATGTTTCAAAAGGTTGAGTTGAGCGTACCTCTACTCGATGCCATCAGGCAAATTCCTAAATATGCTAAATTCTTGAAAGACCTTTGTTCAAGAAAAGTCAAAATGGAGGAAGAGGTCCGCTACGTGATGGGAGAAAGTGTTTCGGCAGTGATCCAACGGAAGCTACCCACTAAGCGAAAAGATCCGGGGATGTTCACCATTCCATGCAACATAGGAGGAACGAATATGGATAAAGCGATGATGGATCTGGGAGCCTCCATTAATGTGATGCCATTGGCGGTATACAAGAGACTGAATATTGGCGAGATGAGGAACACCCGTGTGGTCATACAGTTGGCTGATAGGTCCAACGCTTACCCTGAAGGAGTGGTGGAGGACGTGCTGATCAAGGTCGGGGATTTGATTTTTCCAGCAGACTTCTATGTCCTAGATACCGGACCTGAAGCTGGAGAGAATGCCATACTATTGGGAAGGCCATTCATGATGACCGCCGGAACCAAGATTGATATGAAAACAGGAATATTGACATGTGAGTTCGATGGAGTCCAAGTAGAATTCAACATCTATGAGACTATGAAGAGGAAACAAGCAATGGAGACGGTGGACATGGTCGATGTATTTGAACCCTTGGTGCAAGAACAAGGAATTACTTTCGGTTCCAGGGATACCACAGAGAAGGTGATTTAGTATGGTCTAACGGATCGGGATGCTGAGCAAATGGAGGACAATGAAATGAAGGAAGCTATCATGGAACTCTACTCCCTCAGAGAAAGCACCTTTGAAGCCGAGGTGGAGGTAGACCAGAAGATCAAGGAATTAATCCAGGAAGTCTATCTAGCTGGAGGAGCAGAGACAAGCAAACCGGAGTTATTGGCTCAGTATGGGCAGAACGAGAAGCTGCTACCTTCAATCCAGAAAGCACCTGTTTTGGAGCTCAAGCAACTACCTAAGCATTTACAATATGCTTATCTGGGACCAGAAGAAACATTACCAGTTATCATCAGTTCTGATCTAACCATCGTGCAGCAAGATCGATTGGTCAGGGTATTACGAGACAACAGAGAAGCCATCGGTTGGACCTTAGCTGATATTAAAGGCATCAGTCCTACGGAGTGCATGCATCACATTTACCTTGAGGAGGGAGCCAAACCCGTTCGGGACTCTCAAAGGAAGATGAACCCGGTCATGAAAGAGGTAGTGCTGAAAGAAATTCTTAAGCTGTTGGAATTGGGAATCATCTACCCCATATCCGATAGCCAATGGGTGAGTCCAATCCATGTCGTACCGAAGAAGTCAGGGATACAGGTTGTAGAGAATGATCAAGGCGAGCTTGTGCCCACCCGTTTGCAAACTAGGATGGAGAGTTTGCATTGATTATAGGAAGCTGAATGATGCAACCAGGAAGGACCACTTCCCACTGCCCTTTATCGACCAGATGCTGGAAAGGTTGGCCGGTAACGCCTATTACTGTTTTCTGGACGGATACTCCGGATACATGCAAATTTTTGTGGCACATGAGGACCAGGAGAAAACCACTTTTACCTGCGTATTTGGGACATTTGCATACCGGAGAATGCCGTTCGGACTCTGCAACGCACCGGGAACTTTTCAACGGTGTATGATGAGCATCTTCTCCGACCTATTGGAGAATTGCATTGAAGTATTCATGGATGACTTCACCGTGTATGGTAGCTCTTTCGACACATGTTTAAAACACCTAGAACTCGTCTTGAAAAGATGTGTGGAGAAGAGCTTGGTCCTCAATTATGAAAAATGCCATTTTATGGTGAGAGAAGGAATAGTGCTCGGGCACGTGATTTCAGAAAGGGGAATTGAAGTGGACAAGGCGAAAGTTGATTCCATCGCCAAATTACCCTACCCGTCAACCGTAAAGCACATACGGGCATTCCTCGGCCATGCAGGCTTCTACCGGCGATTTATCAAGGACTTCGCCAAGATTGCCCAGCCCATGACCAGACTTCTCCAACAAGACGTGCCGTTTGAGTTTGATGATGATTGTAAGGAGGCCTTCACGATTCTGAGAAGCAAGCTGGTGTCGGCCCCCATTATTCAACCTCCAGTATGGGATTTACCGTTCGAGATCATGTGTGATGCCAGCAACCACGCCGTTGGAGCAGTACTGGGACAGAAGAAAGGCAAGGAGAGTTGCGTGATCTACTACGCATCCAAAACACTGAACCCAGCACAGTGCAGCTATACAACTACGGAGAAAGAACTCCTGGCGGTGGTATTTGCCATAGAGAAGTTTCGTTCCTACCTTTTAGGAACGAAGGCGGTGGTCTACACAGATCATGCCGCGTTGAAGTACTTGATGGCCAAGAAGGAATCCAAACCTCGACTCATCAGGTGGATTTTGCTACTACAAGAGTTCAATATAGAGATAAGGGACAAGAAAGGAGCTGCAAACCTCGTGGCAGACCATTTGAGCAGGTTGCAACTGGAGGAGGATGACGGTATGCCCATTACCGATACGTTTCCAGACGAAAAACTTTATTCCATGAGCATCCTGGAGGATGAAGAAGAACTACATGCTCTAACCAAGCAGGAGCCCTGGTATGCGGATATAGCTAACTATCTGATTACCAAAGAGTTGCCGTCAGGATTGACAAGGTTCGAACAACGGAAGTTACTTGCGCAAGCACGCTACTATTACTGGGAGAACCCATATCTCTGGAAGATTGGAGCAGATCAAGTCATACGAAGATGCATACCTGAGGATGAGCATGCCCGAATCATGGACATGTGTCATGGAACGGCAAATAGCGGACACTTTGGAGGAAGGCGCACGGCCCACAGAATTTTGGAGAGTGGATTCTACTGGCCCACCATATTTGCGGACACAAGAAAATGGGTGCAGAGCTGCCCGAAGTGCCAGATGACTGGAGGTATTACCGCAAGGGATGAAATGCCACAAGTTCCAATCATGCCGGTCGAAGTCTTCGACGTATGGGGGATTGACTTTATGGGACCCTTCCCAAAGTCAAAGAACTACGAATATATTCTGGTGGCAGTGGACTACGTATCAAAGTGGGTTGAGGCCAAGGCAACCGCAAGCAATGATGCCCATACCGTGGCAGGTTTCCTGAAGGAGCAAGTGTTCGGGAGATATGGTGTACCAAAAATTCTAATCAGTGACCAAGGGTCGCACTTCTGTAATGCCATTATCAGATCACTAACCAAGAAGATGGGGGTGACACACAAGGTCACCACTGCATATCACCCCCAAGCAAATGGGCAGGCCGAGATTTCCAATAGGGAAATCAAGGGCATCCTGGAAAAGGTGGTACATCCCAACCGTAAGGACTGGAGTGACCATCTAGGGGATGCGTTATGGGCTTACAGAACTGCTTTCAAGACACCAATTGGAATGTCCCCGTTCCGTCTACTTTATGGAAAAAGATGTCATCTGCCTGTGGAAATCGAGCATAAGGCGTATTGGGCAATTAAGCAGATCAACCTCAGTATGACTTTAGCTGGAGAAACAAGAAAACTGGAGTTGAGTGAGTTGGAAGAACTTCGGTTAGAGGCTTACGACAATGCGGTGCTCTATAAGGAGCGAACCAGAAGGATCCATGATGCTAAGATCAGGAAGAAGGAATTTGTGGTAGGACAAAAAGTCCTACTTTTCAACTCACGCTTCAAGATGATGGCTGGGAAACTTCGATCAAAGTGGTCAGGACCATTCGTGATCAAAGAAATCTTTTCAAACGGAAGCATTGAAGTATATGATCACAACGGAGTTGATACGTTCGTGGTAAATGGGCACCGCCTTAAGCCCTATCACGAGCTTGCTGAAATAGAGAAGGAGAAAGAGGAATGCTACCTTCTCGACCCTGAGTACAAGTGAAGAGTGAAGGAAGGTCGAGCTCAAGACGGAAAACAAGAGCGCTTGCTGGGAGGCAACCCAGTGTGGTTACTTCGGTATGGTCTATACCGAAATTTCTTTTCTTTTAAGTTGTTTTGTTTTGTGTTTGGATGCACTAACTTGCAGGGAAATCGGGCCGAGATAATTTGGAAGAGGCCCAGAGGTTGATCCGAGCCCACTTTGCGTTGCAAAGTGTGTAGGTGGAGAGCTAGGGATTGGAACGGTCTGGGAAAGGGCTTACGCAGAGAAATGACGCAAGCGTGTCAGGGGCAGGCGGCGAAGTGACTGCAACCCTTCGGTTTCCGTAGAAAATTTGAATTTCAAATTTTGGCCATGATTTTTATTTCCTTAAAATTTCTTTTTCTGCCATAACCGTCACACTTACCATATTCAAAGCCTTAACCCACGATTCTCTTCTCCACAAACCCTAACCTCCGAAAACTGCTGCACCACGATCACCACTCGCCTCAAACCCTAAATTTCCATAACTGCCGATCACCTTTCTTAAAGACCAACCTCGCCTCCGAAAATCCCACAAAATCCAAAACTTCCGCACAAATCCTAAATCTTCTTGAGCTCTGCAAATCACAATGGCAAAGACCAAAGGAGCAGGCTCCGGAAGCAACCAACCACCGAAGAAGAAAGGCGCCAAACTCCCACCTCCAAAGCGTACCACAAGGCGGACCGCTTCGGAGGAGACCTCCACTAAAATCGCCGAAGACCCTTTGCTGGAGATCCAACCCGAGGACAAGGGGCGTGCCGAAGTTCTCCAACAAGAGGAACGAGGAGTAGCAAGAGCAGCCGCCGAGTCGACACAACCGGAAGAGGGGGAACCCGAGCTCACCCCTCCTGTAAAAAAATCAAAGAAAGCTCAGGCGAGCAGAGCAACTCCAGCGCGGTCCACTGTCGCATCACCACCTATTCAAGCTCAACCGCAACCGCAAATTCCAGAAATCTCCGTGCAAGAGGGAAGAACAGCTTCCGAAGATACGGAAGAGGAAGAACAAGAGAAAGCGGAGGAGGAGAAGAGCGAAGAAGAGAAGGTGGCCGAGGAAGAGGATGATGAAGCGGAGGAAGTTGAGGCCATTCAGGAAAAGGAAGTAGAAATCCCAACACCCCAGAGCAAGAGACCCGGAGTAAAAAGGAAGCTAGATGTTGCCAAGCCCCCACTACCAGTTAAGGCCAAACCAGCACCGGCAGGCAGTAAGACCCGAACAAGAGCTGAGCAGAGTAAGAAACCAAGGAAACCCACTGCGGCTGAAAAGGGGAAGGCCAAGGAGATGGAGGAGCCAATGGAGGTAGACCCAGAGAGAACTGAGACCGTGGATAGCTCCAAATCCGAGGAGGTTTTGGCACCAAAGAAAACCACCTCCAGTACAGCCACCACTGCAAAGCCGAAACTTGCGAAGCAGAAGGGGCTGCTACGCACCACTGCTTCCGGAGTGGTCATACCGAGAGAAAGTCAGAGGTATGCCGTCCTGCAAAACAGAGAAATTACCCCTTGGTATTTTCTGATGACTGAAGCTTTGGAGGATTTGGGGATCAAGGAAAAAGTAGAGGGTTATTTTGAAGGGATTGGTTGGAAGAAGATACTGGAGTGGAACCCTAAAGCATACCAGAAGTTGACGGAGGAGTTCATGGGAACTGTCGAGTTTAAGCCCAAGGGGAACTACACAATTGAGACTCCAGGTACCTTGCGGTTCCAGATGCAAGGAAGGATATTCCCGCTCTCGATCAACGAGCTGAATATCCACCTGGGGGTGATTGAAGCCACAGAAGTCTACGATGAGGAATACAAGCAAGCAGAAACCATAGCCACACCGGAGTGGAGGAGTCGGATTGACCATTACTGGTCACTGCTATCTACCGGAAGCAAGTATGTCAAAAACATCAGCAAATCGAACGAGATCAGGGACCCCGCTTTGCAGATCTGCCACAGGTGGCTGGCCTACAACATCTACGGCCGGCTGGAAGGTTCCAATGTGGTCACCCAACAGGAAGTCTTCCTGTTGTGGTGCATGATGGAGAGGAAAAAGGTGAACTTCGGGCTCACCGTGGCGCTTCAATTTCAGTATGGGGTAACCCATACCAACAAATACCTCTCGCTCTGCCCACTGGTGACCATCTTGGCAGAAAAGCTCATTAAGTTCGACACCAAGAGCTCAGATGATGTAGCCCTGGCCGAAAGTCGTTTTCTGGACTTGGGCAGGTTCGTGCGTTGGAGGGTGGTCGAAGCAGATGAAGGCGGGAGATACCGTTTGGTGTATCCTGAGAGAGCAGCGGCAGCTAGACCAGAACCGAGGAGACCATTGGAGCCAGAGGGACCCCGCCTTGTCAGCAGCGAGAGCGTAGTGTTGTTGGCAGAGATGAAGGAAGTAAAAGACGAGCTACTGATGCTGAGTGCGGAGATCACAACCCTGAGGGAGGCTATGGAAGCTGGCTTCAAAGCAATCATGGACCGGCTGAATGCGGAGGCAAGATCCTCCGACCAAAACAATTAAGTTTTTCCCCCTAACTCGTAGATTAGGATTTATTTTATCTTTTGCTTTTCTTATTTTAGTGTCCGTTTAATCTGTTTTTGATGTCGAGTCTACTTGCGTTGTTTGATGGTGAAAGATTATGCATGCTGATTTCTGTTTTGGTATGATTGGTGGATTGAGTATGAAATGCATGATGGTAGTTGTGAGGATACAGAGAATACCCCACCGGTGAGATCAGGACCAAATTGAAAAAAAATGCATGCTTGTGGTGAGAATTTGCTGTGACTAGGAAATCTTGATTTTGTTTGAGGACTCAATTTTGCTAGTACATGACTTGTGTGATTTGGGCACGATTCTTTGACTTATAGCCCCAGATTTTCTTTGATGATTAGTATGAAAATAACCCCTAGTATGCCAACTTGAGCCGAACTCATTCTTTCTTAAGCTTTGATAATATATCTAGGAGGAAGAATTTATGAAGTGAATGAAATGGTGAACAGGGGATTATAAGAAAAGAAAGAAATCTGGGCACAAAAAAAAAAATTTGTGAATTAAAATGATTGCCCATAAGAAGAATCAAAAGGGAACTGAACCCCATTGAAAGCGGGGAAATTAAGGGTTGGTTATAGCTGTACTGAATGTGTATGCTGAGTAAGGGTGATACTGAAATTAGCCACTGGACCATATTTTCCCACCATAGCTCCGTATGCCACATTACAACCCAACAAAGACCCTTTGATAAGTCATACTAGTGTGCTTAATTTGTAGTCTTCGATCAAACTCTTAGAGGAACTAGCACAACAAATTATGAGTGCAAACACATAGCCCGGTGCTTGAGCGAGAAGAGAGACTACCATCACACTTTATGCATGATCATTACTCTGGTTTGTGGTTTGACTGAACTGAATGATGCATGTTGGTATGATCTGATCCAGAAACATATGCAAGTTTCGTGTCTCTTAGTTTTATTTCTTTTCTTTCACCTTTTCGTCCGTGTCTTCTGTGAATCCGCCTACATACTTGAGGGCAAGTATGCTTTAAGTGTGTAGGCTTCCAGCCGTCGGAGTAGAATTCAAGGTCTTGAATTCTGATGCGTCTTCGACTTTTGGGCCATTTGGCCCTCTTTTTTCCCTTTATTTGTGTCAGTTCAGGTCTGTCCAGGGGGAAAACAAAGTTGTGGAGGAAGGAAGATCAGTAGAGCGGAAACGGAAGAAATGCGGCCAGAATGGGCATTACCGAGCCCAGATTGCTAAATCATGTTTGCCAGCATGGAGCTTCGGCCAACAAGTACCTCTCCAATTCAACTTGGGGCATGGGAACCTGGAGCAACCATCTGGTATGAGCCACACCGATAAGAGCAGTCAGTCTGACCACTACCATGAGAAGCAGACAACCGAAGCCGAGAAAGGAAAGTAAATCCCAAAGATTTGATGGAAGGATGTAGAAGAATGCGGAAGAAACTGGAGGAATCTGGAGAATGGGGAAGGTTGACTTCAGCATGCAGTTGGAAGCTATCTTCAATCGGATCAATCAATGATTGAGCTAATTAAGGAAAGAAGATCCCGGCGAAGATTTGGAACCGGCGCAGCTAGGGTTAGGCCTCTACCATTCGGCAGTATAAAAGATCAACAGTGTGCAGCGTGCACAAGCTCTTGGCACCCCCGAACATTTTACTTCATTCCAGTTATTACTTTTATTCGCCGTGTGTGGCATCCAAAAACACTTACATTTCCGTACTTTAATTTCGTCGTGATTATTACTTTTGGACAAAGTTCGAAGGCTTGAAGCCTAGGTATTATTTTATCTATTTCAGTATTTCATTTCGTTCAATCATGAGTTTAATTCCTTTTGCATCTATGAATTTTATTATGTGTGAGTAGTCCTTTAGGTGAGGTTTTAGGGGCGGCAATAATTGTTGTTAACATGTAAACATTCGTGAGGCACTTGCTCTTTCGGTTGAATTTCGTGGTTCCGGAAGGATCTGTTCGATATCATGGGCAGTGGAGGCCTAACGGGAGACCCTCGTTCGGTAAAAATGCTGTCCGTGTCAAGCAAAGGCCAGGGTGTACCAGGGCGTGACAACCGGTATACCCAAGACCGAGTAGCTGAGCAGCGTCAACAAAAGGCGTTGTAGATCCGAAAGGTGGGGAGAGGATTGATGGGATACACTGTCCTTCCTCAGCCTTGGGCTTCTCTAGAGAATCTCCATCAACTGTGACGAGGCATAAAGCCATGGTTATCAAACGAGGAAAGCAATCTCGGCGCCGTAGCATGTCTATGACTGGTCGGTCGACAAGGCCGGAAATAGTTGAGTCCAGGAGGCATGTGTCACCCTAGTGCGGAGTTGGGGACCTCGGGAGAGAAGGTTGATGAGGGTCATACTTGGTGAGTAACGGGTATGACTACTATTTAAGGAGGAGTGAAGCACTGCCTTGTGACCGGGGATTGTGTGACCTTCGGACCAAGTGACCACAATGAGATCAACCATCCTATATGTGAAGTGTAACCCCTTGAAACGCCCCGATGTCTTCGGGCCACGCCTTGGGTTTGCACGAATCATAAACGGATCATCAGTGTGCCTATGACCGAAACGAATGTTAACAACAGTTATGACCTAACCGAATAACCTCACCCCTTTGTTATTATTGATCTTGTTTATTTCTTGTGCAGCGTATACAGATTGAGAATTGTGACACCTCAGTTTGTCGTAGGAGAACAAAGTGGTTCCTCACTCCCTGTGGGATTCGACCCTACACTTACCACTAAGACTGAGTTCTTGTTGTGAGCAGTAGGAGCGTGTATTGTCTGTACTGGGCATACACAGGTATTTTGTCCGCACCGCACGACGGGTGTGTGCCAAATTCATACTTACCACATGCCTATAAATAGGCCTCTGGAGAGCTTGCAGTAATACACTAACAAATACTGCATTCTGCAATTTCTACACACTCACTCTCTGCATAACACTTGTGCTCAGTTCTTGATCCTATTCAGTTCGCCGGAGCTCGCCGGATTGTGGTGCTACATCCGCCGAGACGAAGTCGTTTTACCTTTGGGGAAGATACGCCTAAACCGAAGAGCACTACCGGGGCGATAATCTTCTTGCGGGAAGAGATTCATCTCGACTCGACTTTGTTTATACGTATAATTTATTTATACAGTGTATTTCAGTTGTATCAAATTATTTGAGTTGTAATTTCTCAAATTATTTACTTTGTAATATTTCAATTATTTTGAGTTGTAATTTCTCAAAATATTATTTTGTAATATCTTGATCGTGTACCCGGTTCTAACAAGAACATGGTAATCCACACTTCTCCATTAATATTTTGTCTGTGACAGTTGATATCTTTCCTTTCCCTCTCTAAGAATTTACTACTATCCAATAACTCTTCTTCTTCTTCTCCTCCATTCCAGAGTTAATGATTTTTCATATAGAATGTCATTTTTCTCGATCGGAAAATTCCTGGTTTTCTTCCCCGCATATGTGTGCTCACCCTAAGTTAATTTTCTTTTTTTCATTGTTGCTCAGATTCGAAACTATCATTGATAAAAGATTATTGATTTGAACAACTCACCAAGAAATTGAAAGATAATGAGATTCAATTGGAAATCTCCATGGCTTGCTTCAACTTGCCACTATTGCACAAACTACGCAGACTCAATGGGTGTTTTAGCTTAAAACCTTTAAAAGTATGCACTAACTTAATTTTTAATGAATTACTATTATATTTATACAAATATAATACTATATTACACTATTTCCCTTAAATAATAGCAATAACTTAACATTTAAGATATTAATATATTTGCTAATATACAATATTACGCTATTGTCCTCAACTTAATAGTATGAAACAAGAACCTTATAGACGATTTAAATTTTGAAAAACAATGCTCTTTTATAAGAGGTATACAGATATTTACGACTGGTTCACAAACACAGCACCATGCCCATCAGCCTTCATGAACTTCTTCAACAAAAGGACAACTATAGCTAAGGTAAGCCCGAGCGCTGCCCACGTCAGCAGGCGATCATCGGCCTGCTTCGGAGCCCTTGTTTCCGGCTTCTGCAACAGCTGCTGCTCGTTTGCAGGAACTGGGTTTGATGACTCAGCAGCAACATACCCATTTGGAGGAGTTATATTAGGTTCTTGAACTATATCATCATCTTCAGCTAATTGAGGTTCGGTTTCAGTGGCAGCCTCAACATCTTGGTTAGGAGTCTGCTGACCCTCCTCACTCTCTTCATTTCCAGTCTGGACTACGGCGTCTTCAGGCACTGGCAACGCTTTGCTAAGCATGTATTCGTGAATCTAAGCGAGCAGTTCGTCAGTTTAAGCTCACAAATGATATAAACAATCAAGAAAAGAGTAAGTACAATGTAACAAACCTCATCAATCAACTTTTGGCGCTCAGTAGATCCAAATCTCGGAGCTGCATCACGAGATTTGATTGCAAGAGCTCGCCTCTCCTCCTTAGTGTAATCTAATGATCCTAATGCACCATTCGGGCTAGTAGGCATGAATGCAATCATTGCCACCAAAGCAGTTCGAACTGTAAATTCATCCCACACAGACTGTCATAATCCATATAAAAGCAAAACTCAATTTTGTGAACCACATTAAATAACATCTCAATCAAATGGCAAGATCTGAGATGAGAATTACCACTCCAAGATGGTTGCCAGTGTTCAGGATGATGATTTGAAATGCTCAAGCATATCTTGGTTTGGGTTTCAAACCTACCATTCGGCTGTAAGGTAAATTATAAACAGATCAGAGATCACCAAACACAAATACACAATTCACGGTGATCAGTGGAATACCGTGAGCAGCATGAATGAAGGTGGCTTGAAAGGATATTCAGCAGGCAGCTGAATTCTTCCATGGTATATTCCTCCCTCAAACTCCGAATCTCTAGGACCCCTGATCGCAAACTGCCATTCAAATATATTCTCCTGCAAGCACACATCAAATAGATGATCAGCAGAGGATATGGCAAAGATAAAGTCAACCAAACAGGAGTAGTTGAACTTGAATACATGATTCCTAAATCATGAAATGATATAGTTAATGCTTTACGTATTTAAAGAATCAGTTATGCAATCTAAAACGTTTACAAAATGAATGAGCTCTGCAGTGGAAGATTCAAAATTGCTAGTAAAAACAAAAGGCAAAAATGAAGCTAAACATGATTGAAAAAATCAACAGCCCAATTGAAATCTCAACATACCAACTCCTAAGCCAATAAATGAAGAAAAAAATATAGTAATCATTTTTACCTACAGTAAACTCTGTGCAAAATTGAGGTCTCAATTTAAATCCACAAAAAAATCATCAATAGCTGACAAACTAACCGGAAAAAAATATGAAATCGAAATCATGTCGAATCCCATATGACTATACACAACGTAAACAAGCAATCCAAACACAAATAACAACAGAATTTCACAAATCGGCAATCGAATAGCCAAACGTTCAAGTAAAACCTCGAGAGGCAGGCTCATAAAGTCATCGGAAGGATTGGATTGCATCTCTTTGACCTCCTGCAGAATCCGCTTCACCGCCGGATTCTTCCTATTGTACTTATCTTCCGCCATTTCCCCCACCAAGATTGACTTTCACGGCAATGAAATCCCCTCGCCGACGCGAAATTCTACAGATTTATGAAAAGATTCAACTTTTGATTCAATTCCACTCTGATGGATAAGTTATGTGAAGAGGAGAGAGAGAGGCGGGGGACACGTCATCTGTCGGGATGTGCTTACGTGTTAGGATTTCATAGGCTGGTTGATTGCTTACTTTAACGCTCAAGCATTTAGCAGTTTCTACTAGAACGCTTTTCTTTTTTCCTCGAAAAAAAAAAAAACTAGAACGCTTTTGGTACCTTATTTTTCTCACAAACGCTTTTGATACCCTGGTTTTTGTGATTACTGTATCTCATATGGTTTTACAATCTATAACATTAAAAACGAAACTTTTAATTTAAAATCAAACCTCAAAGTCAAATATATTGTTTTTGTGATTATATATAAAACGTTTTTTTAGTATTTGTCACATGTGAATGGACTATAAGTAGTAAGTGCACATTGACATTAGGAAGCTGGCCAAAGGCTGTCCGGAGCTGATACGTGGCATATCTGAAGCTGGCCAAAGGCTGTCCGGAGCAGCATATAGTACCATTCTCTGATTAATGTTCTTCTTACCTTGACATGGCCACCATGATCAATTTGTCTCATGCTTTCGATGTTACCTGTGTTCAATGGTAAATGTGCAAGTGTGAGGAGATGCAAGAATTTTGTATGAGAAGAAGTGAGGCAAAAAACAAGAGATCATCCATAGATGGCAGCCAAACGTGGAGGAGAAAATGAGAAAACTCAAAGCAAGAAATCTCATCTCCATTCACAATCCTGCATAAGTAGCAAAGCCAAGTCAAGCGTTTCAGGCGCGGCAACACCATCACACCGGCCCCTTTGCCCAACACCAACACCTACCATCCGCCGAAGCCATTGTTAGGCTAGCCAAGCTGAGGCTCAACACTTGCCTGAGAGGCGAGGCGGGCTGCAGGAACGTGGTCGAGGAGGTGTTCTTCAGGAGCATGATCCACATCAGAAGAGGAAGAAGGGACTAGTCATAGGCATGCAAAGATTGGATTGTGGAGGGTGCTGATGTTTGCAGAATTCGACAGAGTTGAGCAGTTTGTGTTTGGATCACGCAAGATTTATGATCAACGGGAATGCTGATTGGAGCAATTGCACTCTGCAAATGGATGGAAAATGCATGATTGTGGGGTGGAGAGGGACACCATTGCAGTCCATTTCAGCTCGTTAAGATCCTCCATTAGCAGCTCTAGTTGTTAGCGCTTGCAGAAACAAGAAACAACTTCAAGCAAGTAAAAAATCAAAAAGAAAATGTCAAAAGTTGTGTGTAACTGTGTAAGCATTGCTGCTACTTTTTAGTATGTACATCAGAAATATATACAGCAATAGAAACATTGATTGTTGTACTGTTGGTGAGAATGTATTCTGGTTGCAGTTTTCTGGAGAGCTTGATGAGCGCAGGCGTGGATTACACGCAGGCCGTGACAGCATTCTGCACAATTGAGGCTGTTTATCAAGAGAGCTTTGCACACTGCTTGGAAGATGACTGCAAGACTCCAGATGAGCTCAAAGAAACCTGTCAGAGATTGGGCAACGACGGCTTTGGCCACTACTGGCATAACCAATTGCTGGTTGGAGAAGGCGTCTGACCAAGTGGTAGCCAAAGCTGAGGCTCACTTCATAAGGGTGCTTGAGCTTGAAGTTGAATGTTGGAACATGGGCAGTTGCACTATGTGAAGCTTGTACCTTAATTTGCAGAATACTTGTTTAATCTTGTTCATGTAAAAAAGCAATCTTGCAATGAATGACAAATAGTTTGATTTCATCAACATTGGCTTCTCACTTCTTATTACATATGACAAAGCAAAGTACTAAAATTATTTGACTTGTGTTGCACTTTCTTGAGCAGCAAAGAGTCCCTTCTCTAAAATCCAATCTTCTATCATAACTTGAGAATTAATAGGCTGATCAGTAGGCACAAGATGTCCAGCATTCATCACCACAACATGGCTAAGGCTCTTCCATCTCTGCACATAACCAGCAAGCTTCCCATCCACCCTCCACACCTTCCTCTCCACGTCCAAGAACTCACCAATCGCGTCCCAATCCATCTCCTTCATCCACGCCAAGTTACACCACGCCGTCTCTCAAATCACATTGCCCTTGGTACAGCAACACTCTGGTGTTCTTCACCAAGAACTCCACCATGTACCTCACACTCTTCATCACATCATCCTTCAACACGTCCCCCATGACATCATTCGCCCCAAGAGCCCTCTTTGCCTCCACATTGTTCAAGAATTCAGCCACCAGATCATCCTCGTAAGGAGTCAGCCTTGTGAATCATACAGAGTGGCCAATCCAGTCATGTTTGTCAGCGTGTTCAGCACTCGGGTTCTTGCATCTGTTGCTTCCCCCAACACCCTCGTCTCACATGACCAACAGCTTCCAACTGAATCTCCTCCAAAAGGGCCTTCTGCTTGTCATTTATCAATCCCAAATGATACGCATTCACAGCATGAGTTGCTACTTGCAGCTCAGGATCAGTCAAACTGTTTCCAATAGCAACACCAGCCAAATTCACTCTACTTTCAATCTTCAAACTGGGATTCTTCTTTAAATTGTAGTACCCAATTGCAAGCACATATTTTCCAGCATAACTCTCACCAGTTATGTAAACTGGCCTACTTTTGAAAGTTGCATCCAAACCAATGAACTTCTTGATTGCTACAAAGAGATGCTCAGCCACATCGTATTGGTTCCGAGGGATTTCTTGAGTTGAAGCAGCAATACTGAAGCCAGAGCCTATAGGATTATCAAGAAACATCAATCCAAAGATTCTGTTCCAAGAACCTGGATTAGGCCCGAGTGAGAGATCTTGCTTCACTAGCCACGGCCCAAACTCGTAGAAGTTGGCTAGCATCGATGAGCAGCCCGCCCCGCCTTGAAGCCAAATCATGTTGAAGGAGTTTTGAGCTTTTGCTTCCTTGGGGAAGGGTGACACAGCGGTGGAGTGGCGGAGGACAGCAATGATGCTGAGGAAGAAGAAGAGGAGGTGGTGGAATTGACTCCATTTTTTGGGGTGTAGGCAGTGCAGTGAGTGATGACTGGAGACTTTTGTCCTACTTTATAAAAAAGTGAAACTATGTGGCTTTAATATTCTGCCTGTTTATACCATTTGGGAAAAGCTTTTAGCTTCTTGATATCAAACTTTGTTTGTTGCTTTGTTGGACGTGAGCATCAAAAGTCTTATTACAAACACATAGGTACAAGACATCCAGATCAAACAAATAAAATTGAGAGGTAACCTGGGACTCAGAAAGTGTAAATAAAATTGATTTATTTTACTCAAAGGTTTATCCGAAGTTCAAAAGAGGGAATTTAGGACACTTTCTTCTCAAAGTGAAAAATGTTACTCCTCCAAGTCAAAGGCCTCAAGTGAAGATTACTTGGGCAATAATATGCCAAAATTAATAATAATATTCTCCAAAAAAAAAAAAAGCAAATATGTGATCCTACTAGAAATGCAGTTATCCGAAAACAGATTTAACGTGTCGATACAGATGAAGATATTGAGTAAAAAATCAGCTATTTTCAAGGTGCATTATTCAATCTAATCTCTCCAACGGTTGCCACAGTTGGGGTTGCAGCAAACAAAGAACAACGTCATGCCTTCTTCTCCTCTAGCAGTTGCCTGCACGATAAAAGTGGAATATTGGTCGGAGGAATGATAATCTAAACCAACCAGGATACCTAGATTTAGGTTCAACGTAGAATCAGAACACATTTGACATTCAAACGCAGGCTAAAGTGTTGAGAATGTATGATGTGACCTTTAATGAATACTAGAGTAAATAACATGAAATTTTGATGCATGTTTAGATAGAGCTTAGTTGATTTTGAACCGGAACAACCAATTTGCTAATGTATGAAAGATACGGATTTCTTCTCTTTCCCTCAAGGTAGAAATTCAATTGTTTCCAAATTGACAAAAAAGAAAAAGTATAAAGAAATGAAGCAAATATTACGAACTAATTGTTCTCAAAAATGTATGTATGTATATATATATATATACATACAAACCAATGTTTACTTGAGCCTCTCCTCTCAAATTCAAACTACAAAAGCTACCTGGAAGAAAACAGCTTCTCCGTGACCACAGTTTGCACAACGGACTGATTTTGTTCGCGGAAGTGTTGGATCTGCAGCCACATCTTGCAGGACTTGGGTGCGTTCTCCAGCAGAATGGTGTATCTCATTTCTATAAACACAATTGTTATCAGCAACCTCCTATACGATGACCCAAAATCACGAGTTCATCATCGGGAAAGCATCAATATTCAATAACATACCAAAACGTTGATATAAGCAACACTCCAATGATTGTTAGTAAAAAATGGAAGTAGGTAGCCACCTACCACCTCCACCATTTGCCACCTACCACCATCTGCCACCTACCACCTCTCATCCCCTATAAAATCCTTCCTCGCAGCAGCATCACAACACACCAAACAACAATCTAACTTTCAGCTATAGAGAGATAGAGAAAGAGAGAGAGAGAAAAATCTTGTGAGAGAAAACTTCAGTGTGGAAGTTATACACGAGTGATAAAAGTGAGTTGAGAGATAGCCTCTGCGTAGGCAGATACAAAATACAGTGTGGTAATTTTGTTGTACTCCTCCTTTTGAGATTCTCTAATATATTGGTGTGGGTCCGTGGACGTAGGCAGTTTGGCCGAACCACGTTAAAAATATCGGTGTCATTTTTTCTTCTCGTTTCATATCGGTCGATATCCACAATATTGAGTCACACTTGATCCCGGGCGGAATTAGTTGCGTCTAATTTCCCAACAACTGGTATCAGAGCCACGTTGGTGGCGAAAATTTTTTTTTCTTGCGCTGGTACTATTCACGTGAATAGTGAATTCGTGAATAGTAAATTTTGCGAACAGTGTTTCGTGCGCAACGGTAATTATTCTTTTAAAATTCTTAGTATGCTCTGTGGTTGCAGTGTAAACTGAACCTCCACATCAGAAACGAATTTTTTGAGAAAATTATCGTGTTTTTTTATCGAGTGGGAGCAATGTCGACAGACGATAAAATTTCCAAAATGGAGAAATTCAATGGTGGGAATTTTGGATTTTGGAAAATGCAAATGGAGGATTACTTGTACCAGAAGGACCTGTATAAGCCCTTGAAGGAAAAGCCAGTGGATATGAAGGACGACGAGTGGGAGGTGCTTGATCGAAAAGCACTCGGCGCAATCAGACTGACCTTATCAAAGTCAGTCGCCTTCAACATAAAGCATGAGAAGACAACAGCGTCTCTCATGAAAGCTTTATCCAGCATGTACGAGCAGCCGTCTGCAGCAAATAAAGTTCATTTGATCAAGAAATTGTTCAATATGAAAATGACGGAGAGCGGAAGATTTGGAGAACATTTGAACGAGTTCAACGAAGTGACGGACCAACTTACCACGGTGGACATCAAATTCGATGATGAGGTCCGGGCTTTGTTAATTCTTGGGCATTTACCTGAGAGCTGGAATGGCACAGTTACGGCCATTAGCAGCTCTGCCGGTAAGTCCAAAATGAAGTTCGATGA
The DNA here is from genome assembly GCF_028751815.1 of Salvia miltiorrhiza. Taxonomy (NCBI): domain Eukaryota; kingdom Viridiplantae; phylum Streptophyta; class Magnoliopsida; order Lamiales; family Lamiaceae; genus Salvia; species Salvia miltiorrhiza. The sequence goes on from NC_080393.1 coordinate 8,273,705, forward strand.
TGTCGTGAGCATGATCTTAACCGAGGAGATCCGGAGGCAGTCAGATGTAGTCTCCACTTCAGGTGCCGCTTTAAATGCAGAAAGCAGAGGCAGAAACTCAAACAGAAGTCAAGGGCGTGGACGGAGCAAGTCAAGGAATAGCAGGCAGAGCTCCAGGATCCACAAGAATTCCAACAAATCAAAGTCTGTTGAATGTTGGAACTGTGGTCAGGTCGGACACTACAGAACGCAGTGTAAAGTACCTTCAAAGGAAAACGAGACAAAGACCGAAGCCAATGTTGTGGCTGAAGAAGAAGGCGATGCCTTGATATGTTCCATGGAGAAAAGGGCCGAGTATTGGGTCATAGACTCTGGAGCATCTTTCCATGCCACCTCGAATCGAAATTCCTTCATAAATTACATGTCGGGAAATTTCGGAGAAGTATATCTTGGAGATGATCATCCATGCAGCGTGGTGGGCATAGGAGAAGTACAGATCAAACTCAATGGATCTGTATGGAAATTGAAGGACGTGAGACACATTCCAGAGTTGAGGAAGAACTTGATCTCCGTCAAGCAATTGTCAAGAGAAGGATGTGATAAACACTTCTCTGGTGATTATTGGAAAATCACTAAGGGCGCAATGATTCTTGCACGTGGCAAGGATACTGGAAGCCTATACACAACGATGAATGCGTGTGTGACAATTGCAGTTGCTGATAGCAAGAAGAATGCAAATCTGTGGCACCAAAGACTTGGGCACATGAGCCAGAAAGGGCTCAAGTATATGCATTCGAAAGGGAAACTACCAGAGCTTCAGTCTGTTGATATAGACTTTTGCGAAAGTTGTATCTTCGGGAAGCAGAAGAGGGTGAGTTTCAATACCAGTGGTAGAACTCCGAAGCAAGTAAAGCTTGAGTTAGTCCACACAGATGTTTGGGGCCCAGCAGCAGTTTCATCCATTGGCGGAAAGTCTTACTTTGTGACTTTCATCGATGACCACTCGAGAAAGGTGTGGGTTTACTTCTTGAGACACAAGTCAGAGGTGTTTGAGGCGTTCAAGAAGTGGAAGGCCATGGTGGAAAATGAAACTGAATTACGGATAAAGAAGTTGAGATCCGATAATGGTGGAGAATACGAAGATATGGCGTTCAAGAAATTTTGTTACCAGGATGGCATCAAGTTAGAAAGGACGTTGCCAGGGACACCACAACAAAATGGAGTTGCAGAACGCATGAACCGGACGTTGACAGAAAGAGCTAGGAGCATGAGGATACATGCAGGACTGCCAACACAATTTTGGGCAGAAGCTGTCAACACTGCGGCATATCTCGTTAACCATGGGCCATCTGTACCATTGGAGTACAGAATACCTGAGGAAGTTTGGAGCGGCAAAGAAATTAAACTTTCTCACTTGAAAGTATTTGGTTGTGTCGCGTATGTACACATTAGTGATAATGCCAGGAGTAAGCTCGACTCCAAATCACTAAAATGTACTTTCATTGGATATGGTGGAGATGAGTTCGGGTACCGTTTTTGGGATGACAAAAACAGGAAGGTCATTCGAAGCAGGAATGTCATATTCAATGAAAATGTGATGTACAAGGACAGGAATGCAGTGCAGTCCACCGACACAACAAGTGACGATCCAACATACGTTGATCCAGATGATACTGCAGAGTGCAGTACATCAAAGCAAACAGATGAAGGTTTGCAGACGGAGGAGCCCAACTCTGAGGCTGATCCACCACAGTCTCCAGTTCCAGCTCCAACTCCTATACCCAGGAGGTCATCTCGACCTCATGTTCCAAACAGGAAGTACATGAATCAAATGTTACTGACCGATGCTGGTGAACCTGAATTCTATGAAGAAGCATGTCAAGTCGGAGATTCTGTCAAGTGGGAGCTTGCAATGAAAGAAGAGATAAAATCTCTTATCTCTAATATGACGTGGGAACTAGTTGAGTTGCCCAAAGGAAAGAAAGCTCTACACAACAAATGGGTGTACAGAATCAAAGAAGAGCATGATGGTTCAAAGCGATATAAGGCAAGATTGGTAGTCAAAGGTTTCCAACAGGAAGAAGGAATTGACTACACAGATATCTTTGCTCCGGTTGTAAAGTTGACAACAATCCGATCGGTCCTGAGTATTGTTGCAACGGAGGACTTGCATCTAGAGCAGTTAGATGTGAAAACTGCTTTCCTCAATGGTGACTTAGAGGAGGAAATATACATGCAACAACCAGATGGATTCTCTGTCAAAGGAAAGGAGAAGCTGGTGTGCAAGTTGAAAAAGAGCCTGTATGGCTTGAAGCAAGCTCCAAAGCAATGGTACAAGAAGTTTGATGGATTCATGCAGAAAAATGGCTACATGAAGTGCAATGCTGACCATTGTTGTTACTTCAAGAGGTTCGAGTCCAGCTATATCATCTTGCTACTTTATGTTGATGACATGTTAGTAGCCGGCTCAGACTTGAACGAAATCAAGAAGTTGAAAAGACAGCTTTCAGCGGAGTTCGAGATGAAGGACTTAGGAGAAGCAAAGCAAATTCTCGGGATGAGAATTTACAGAGACAAGCAAAAAGGTGTTTTGCAGTTGTCTCAGGCCAACTACGTCAATCGAATCTTGCAAAGATTCAACATGAGCAGTGCTAAGCCGGTTAGCTCAGCATTAGCTAACCATTTCCGCCTATCCAAAGAGCACTCTCCAAAGACTAAGGAGGAAAGAGACTTCATGGCTAAAATTCCTTACGCCTCAGCCATTGGAAGTCTGATGTATGCCATGGTCTGTACTAGACCAGATATTGCTCATGCAGTGGGAGTTGTGAGCAGATTTATGGCAAATCCAGGAAAGCAGCATTGGGAAGCAGTAAAGTGGATATTGAGATATCTACGTGGATCTACTGATAGATGCTTATGCTTTCGACGAGGTGATGTAGCACTACAAGGTTTTGTAGATGCAGATTTTGCCGGTGAGGTAGATCGCAGGAGAAGCACTACCGGTTATGTCTTTACTGTTAGCACGACTGCTGTTAGTTGGATCTCGCAGATACAAAAGATTGTTGCTTTATCCACTACAGAAGCAGAGTACGTGGCAATCACCGAGGCTAGCAAAGAAATGATCTGGTTACAAGGGTTGTTGGCAGAATTGGGTTTTGATCAGACGAAGAATGTCTTGCACAGCGATAGTCAGAGTGCGATACATCTGGCAAAGAATTCAGCATTTCATTCTAGAACGAAGCATATTGGACTTCGTTATCATTTCATCAGATCTCTGTTGGAGGATGAGGTGTTAATACTTGAAAAGATCCAAGGAGCTCAAAATCCAGCCGACATGCTTACAAAGGCAGTAACCATTGATAAATTGAAGTTGTGCTCAGCTTCAATTGGTTTGCTAGAATGACAAAGACAGAAAGGCTGTTGCGTTGATCGAGGTGTGAAGACAGATTGAAATCAGTCTTCAAGTGGGAGATTGTTAGTAAAAAATGGAAGTAGGTAGCCACCTACCACCTCCACCATTTGCCACCTACCACCATCTGCCACCTACCACCTCTCATCCCCTATAAAATCCTTCCTCGCAGCAGCATCACAACACACCAAACAACAATCTAACTTTCAGCTATAGAGAGATAGAGAAAGAGAGAGAGAGAAAAATCTTGTGAGAGAAAACTTCAGTGTGGAAGTTATACACGAGTGATAAAAGTGAGTTGAGAGATAGCCTCTGCGTAGGCAGATACAAAATACAGTGTGGTAATTTTGTTGTACTCCTCCTTTTGAGATTCTCTAATATATTGGTGTGGGTCCGTGGACGTAGGCAGTTTGGCCGAACCACGTTAAAAATATCGGTGTCATTTTTTCTTCTCGTTTCATATCGGTCGATATCCACAATATTGAGTCACACTTGATCCCGGGCGGAATTAGTTGCGTCTAATTTCCCAACAATGATTACATAAATTAGCAAAAGAAAAGGAGCAGATGAAATAGTAACAACAAGCATCCTTAATCTCAAGTAAGGAATTCATCCAAATACAGAGAGATGGCAAACACGCGTAGCAAATACTACATCTTCAATCTACTACAGAAACCATAACTTTGAAGTGGACACTGCAAAACCCACCCTCTGTTCTCTAAATTTAATGCTTGCTCTACAAAATTCCCCACCCTCCGAATGCAACGAGAAACGTAACTATCCCATGAAGACCAAGGCATACATGTTTCCCTTATTGTACCCAAAGGAACGAGTCATCAATTGAAGTATCTAACATTGTGCATTTAAGTCAGTTAATGGCTTGTCCTTCTCAACTCTCAAGGTCCATATAAATCGGGCCACAACAATTTTGTTTTACAGAAGAAGTGCACACACCATTTGACGAAGCAAAGCCTTCATCAATACGAACTCAGCTCCTTATTTAGCCAAACTACTCCATATGCATGTTGTCAACATATACCAAAAAATCATTACCCCAAAAAGAAAAAATTGAATGACACTATATTAAAACCCTATCATCCACCCCTAAAAAATTGAAACTTCCTAAAGCACAGCACCAAAAAGCTCGGAAAAGGCGGAAGAAATCACACCTGATGATCACAATTGCGGCAAGCATAAAGCAGAATCTTCTGCTCTTTGTCTTCCTTCGGGTACAGTATATTGTTGCTGCATAAAACAACAAGAAAACACACCAGATTTTGCAAGATACCATAAAATGCAAAACTGAAAAGAAAAGGCCAAACCAAATTATCACTTGAAATTCTTTCCCCGCACAAAATGAACATTAAAATAAAATGCAACGTCAAGTAACAAAGAAATCGAAAATGTAAACCATTCGCGGCAAAATTTCATGGTACTCATGGTGGAAGTTGGGAAATTTTCTCGTTTGCGTCTCTGCTTGAGTTCGAAGCTGGAAGCTGGAACTTGGGAGTTGGGAGTAGCTTTAATGGATCTATGGGCCGGTTTATTGGGCCCACATCGCATCTAACCCAATTCATAAAACTTTTCCAATTCATAAAGCTTTTTAAAATAAGTTTAGTCAAACACCCTCTAATTCAACCATATTAATATACTAGTACGTTTACCCGTGCGATGCACGGCGAGCGTCAAAATTAAAAGATATGTTAAATAAATATATTAAATAAAATTAAAATATAAACAAATAAAATTATTTTAAAAATAATAATATTCCACGTCAATAACGCAATAAAGAACCTAAATCCAAAAACACGTAAATTTTCAATTTGGTATAAAATATAATCATAATTATAGTAATTAAATAAATATTTTATACTATATAATATTAAGATAAATATAAAGTTAAATTATATTTAACTGTAAAAAATATTATTTAGATATTATTTTTTTTAACCGATATTATTTAGATATTGGATTTATATTTTCTATATTCTTGTGACTTCAATCTCCTAGCTTTTAAAAAAATATATGTCCTATTTTTTTCCTAATCCAAATTTATAGTTTTGTACCCGTGCGATGAACATTATCAAAATTTGTAGAATTTTACATACATAAAAAAATCTAATTAAACATACATATAGCAATATCTTAATATACACAATATAATAATATGGATAAAAGTATCCATCAAACACTATAAAAAAAAGGCACCAACTAATTTAGGTGGAACAATTTAAAAGATAATTTAGATAATTTTTTCAAGAACCCACACAAATTATTAGATTTTCGTAAAAAAAAAAGAAATCATAAATCTATTGTTGTGAAAAAAATATCTTCATTTTTAAGTTTAATAAAATATCATTATAAATTTTAATTTTTAAAAAATACTATTTATACCTTCTATGAGCATACACCCTAAGAAAGAGTATATATAGTTGAAAAGTAAATGTGTTTGGTCTCATAGTAAAGTGGTATAGATTGGCACTAAAGATCTCAAATTCAAGTTTATTGTTACAATCTCTAACATTTTATTTATTTAAATTTCAGTTTTCTTAAGTAAAATTGATAGTATAATTATTAGAGCAATCCAAACACATGACCAAATTTGGGTCAGGCTTGTATCGAACGGCTGATTTGTAGGTCAAAAAGGCCCACTTTTAATTTCTCTTGTTCCCATTGGAACTAACTACACGCGTCTGGCTATGGCCTATGAGCCTATGACCCAACAATTACTCAATTGTCTCAAATTTTTATGAACCTATTTTATATTTTTCTAAATAATTAATAAAGTAAAAAGGGAAAACTGGAGTTCACAAAAAATTTTAAGCTCTTCTCAAAAAAAAAAAAAAAATTAAGCTCCGTGTATAAAATAAATGGAAAACTATTGTCGATCGAGTATGAAAACCAAACAGGACAAAATAAAACTATAGGCAAAATTTCCAAAATCCGAACAAAATACTCTTTAAATAGTTATACATGAAAACATAGTGTAAACATAATAATTTTTTTTTGAAAAATCGTGTAAACATAATTAATCACCAAAGATTGGGTAGATATATGTGTTGATTTCCACGGCCCAATATTTTTATTATTTTGCTCCTTTTTTTTTGACGAAATATGATGTTGAGAGATTAAAAGGACATGATCTAGAGCTCATCTGACTATTCCCAAGTCCCAACTAATAAAATCTACGTAATAATTAATATCTTCTTTAAACTGACATATTAAGATTTTCTTGAAACACATTCGCGTATATTCTAAATCTTTCATGTCACCTCTAAAACTCAAGACAAGTCAAAAAGGTGCAAAATTAATTTATAAACCACACACACATACTCTCGATAAAACGTTACGGCAGGGGCCATCTAAAAGTAAGAGTCCCAAAAGTATTTGGATCCATATAATTATAGGCTATGTTTATTTTATTTTTTAATTTCAAATTAATAAATAATCGTCTTAACTAAGTTGGGTTCAATATTCTTATAGATTTAAGATAGTTTGGGGCTTGACCTTGAATATTCAGATTTAAGGGCTCAAAAAGTATGGCATTCATTTGAACAACTGCAAAATAACGAAATCAAAATGAAAATGTTTAAATTGAAGGAGCGACAATAGCTCTAATTAAGTTGATGGCAAATTCATTTTATTTCATATTATTCGAAACATAAAAATGATTACAAAAATCAAATGACTACAGCATATACTCAATATGGTACATAAGAAAGAAGGATAAAAGTTCAAACGAAACTATAATCAATAATGAGACGAAAATAAAAAAATCTAGAAAATGAGGGCTAAGCCAACAGAAATTATAAGAAGCAAGAAGCTGGTAGGTAGAGCAACAGAGGCAGAAGGAGGAGGAGGAGGAGGAGTAAGTCTAGCAGGCGGCATGGGGGCGACGGCGTTGGGCGACGGCGCACATGCATTCGGCTGAGGAGTAGATGACGACACCACTGTTATGGACAGTTTCTGTCCCGCTTCGCAGTGTCTGCCTATAGTGCATATGTAATAGCGGTCGCCGGCAGAGTTAAGGGTGATATTCGCCGGTCCGGCGGTGATGACGCTGCCGATGGCGCCGTCGTCGCTGCAATCATCGTAGGAGGCTTTGGGCACTTGGACTACGTCATGCTGGTTAGTCATGAAGTTGAACACTAGACAAATAATTTAATATAATATGTCAGTATAAGTAGTTAGTTCCATTTATAATTCAAACGGAGATCTTCTAATTTATAATTTAGTCTTTAATGAGATAGATAGAGATTAGAGGATATATATATATATATACCTAGGATGTCGCCAAGCATGAATGTTTTGGCAGAAGCCCAATTGGAATATGAGGCAGAAGTATTTGGGGGAATATCCCATCCCATGCTATCTCCAACTACATGCACAGTTTGTGCTGCTGCAAAGTTAACAACTAAGCCAAAAATAGCACAATAAATCATAAAAAATGAGACTCTATCCATCTCTTTCTATTTCTTGCTTTACTTAATTTGAGTACTAAAACTGCAAATTTAAGAAGCTGGTATGAAGAATGGTACAGAGAGAGGGGTATATATAGTGAAATCTTCTTGAAGTTGCATAAACGAAAATGGCTGAATTTTGAGCTTGCTGTCTACACTGGCTTGTAGAATAAGTTGCAGTTCTACTTAGAAAAAACAGAACTTTCCAATGTTCGACTAAATCAACATCTTTATATCATTAATTCTAGAGAGGAAAATTAATGCTACAAAAGTTGACTCTTTATATCATTAAAATTAGTTTTGACTCTCAACTTATCGCTGAAAAAGTAATTTATTTGGCCACCAACGACCTGGGAGGAGCATACAGACATGTGATTTCACTAGTACGTACTCTTGAATCCTAGTATATATGTAAAATACTAAATTTGAATCCTAAATCTTGAATCATGCGGATTCAAGATTTTCAAATTGAGAGTGTAAAAAATAATTACATTATTATAAATATAAAAAATATTTAATAATAAAAATAAACATCCCCAAATATTGTTTAATTTTGAAGTTTATGGTTTATTTTTAAGTTGGGTTTATATTTTTCTTTGAGGTTGTACTTTAATTGGGGGTGCAGAAATAACTAAATCTAAAATAATTTACTACAAATATTAATACTATTAAAAAAACTCTTTTTTGGGGGATGCAGCTGCACCCCATGTTCTTAACTGGATGCGCCCGTGATTGTGACATGCAGCACACAGGTTCATTTATCATATAGTACTTTTTTTTGCGTCTCTACTTCAATATTAGCTTTTTGCATTTTAGTTTGATCTTTCAATTTAACTGGGGTTATCTGTTTAGGATTCTTATTTTTAGTATTTAATTTCCACTTTTTTAGCGAATAATTAATTATTATGGTTGAGTATTCATAATTAAGATGTATACATCTAAGGTTCACTTTTAGTAAAAATATACTAGTAATTAGGAATCATTATATAATAATAATAATTTTTTATTTGTATTTATATACCTATATATTATATAAAGAAGCGTTGCTTTTAAAAAATTGTTTTGCCAAGTTCGTTGTTATTATCTAATGTGAGAATATATAAAACTACCCAGGTAACTCATTCTCAATTCCGAAAATACCCACTTTTTGTAGTTGATTCAGCCCATGACCATTTCTATTTTTAAATAATATAAAGTACACCTGCCAGCCCCATCCAATTTGTGTCATACGGCAGGTTGACAGAGATTCGTGACCGAATTTATTGAAATGAGTGTTGGGTATGTGAAATTGTTTTATTATGTCTTCACTTCCTTTTTTTAAAAATTTGAATTACACTTTAGGCAAATTTTCTTTGTCTGCGGAAACCTCCCCAATTTTTGTTGTGTATGCGTTTAATTTATGGGTATGTTTATTGTTTGCGCTAATTTTTGTTGTTTAATTTTATGTTATTTTGCTGTCTATGCGTTTATTTGTGGTGCTATGAAGTGGTAATATGATTTAAATTGAATTAAAGAACAATTTGAGCATGCTTTTCTTTTTAAATTGTTTGCGCATAGATTTTGTTGCGCAAAGTATTGTATTCCCTTTTTTTTGGTGCAAAGAATTGCACGGTTTCTCTATATAGTTTTTGCGTTGTTTTCTTGATTTTTTTTTGGCTATTTATTTGGGAACTATGCGCAGAAAAAGTTAACTATGCGTAACGAGCATTGCGTAGAGAGCTATGCGCGAATAGCATTGCGCATAGAGATGTATGCGCAATTTATAGCACAAATAGATCTATTTGCGCAAAATGTAATTTGTGTTTTTGTTGTGAATTATTTTCTTTTTATTTTTTGATTTATTTGAGCTAACTCCTGATTGATTTGTGCATGCAATAGTATGCGCAAAGACAACTCTATGCCACTATTTGCGCATTGTTATTGGAAGTGGTTTAAAGGGGAAATGCGCATGTTTGCCCATTATATATGATTGCGTAGGTAAAATGGGAATTTTTGAACAATGCGCATCTATGCGCATTTTCTATGATTGAGCAGTTAAAATGAACATTTTCTATGATTGCATGTTAATTTGATTATAAAAAGCAACCATTATTATTAATTAAGAAATCGTTAACGATAGTATTATATAAATTGGAAATTGCATGCTAGTTTGATTTTTTTGGTCCATTTTCGAAAATTTTCATAAATGAAATGTATTCCAATTTCTCTTATAGTTGGACGAAACAAATTAATAGTCGATCATAAATTTTAAAACTCTTTATCAATTAAAATAAAATAAAAAATACAAAAGGGCAAAATGTCGTAGAGACTTAGTAAAATTTAAATAAATAATACAAAAGGGAAATTATGTAGAGACTAAGTAAAATTTTCTCGCCAACTCAAATAAATTATAAATTTTTCACACCATTACTATAATATTTCAAGTTCGTGCCACCCTCAATAAATATCTTTAAAATGTGTTAGTCGTTTAAATAAGATATCACTTTATCTATTTTTAATTAAATTAGTATTATACCCTATACATGGTATGTATATTTTTTTTTTTGAGGGAAGTGGTATGTATATTTTTTAAAATTTTAACTTAATATATAGAAAAATAATTTATAAGGTAATTATTGATACATAAAATACTATTAAGAGTCAAACTACATTAAATAATACTAATTATTATATTAAATAATACTAATTATTATATTAAATTCTAGATAATTGATGTGGAATAATGCGCATCGATTCGAAGTTTATATGATAATGCGCATCAATAATGTGCATCGATATATAAATATATCGAATTTTATATATGATATATATAAAATTCGAATTTATATGATATATAAATTCTAGATAATTGATGTGGAATAATGCGCAAGAAAAAGAATGCGGAATAATGCGCATTTAATTTGAAACTAGTATATCTCCCGCGCTATGCGCGGTAATTGTGACCTTAGACTTACATAAATTGTTTATATATTTTATATTTTCTTTTTTCACAAAAAATAGTCATAGAAAGAGATGATACAAATTTTAATTAATTATAAAGAATTATACTTAGAAAAGTAGTGTAAATAATTATAATTAATTATATTGTGAGTGAAGAAAAAAATTCATCAAATCCATCACCATGCAAACTTTCCAAATTTATAACGAGACTAATTTTTGTGGACGTCCTTAAATGGATAAGAGTTTGAGAAAGTACGCATACATGAATTGTAATTCATAATTTTTAAATTGATTTAATATTAAATTAATTGGATGAGGTTATTGAGTTATTATTTTTTAATGTAAATTGTAATATATAAGAATTGCGTAGTGTAATATTAATAAATTATTTGTAATATAAAATAAATGTAAATACATAATTTGAATGATTAAAATATTAGAAATAAGATAAAAAAGAAAATTATAAAAGTGAAATTGCGGTTCCTTATTTTAAGGAAAACTCTACTTCCTAAAATATTAATTCTTAGTTTGTTAAAATTATGAGATAAATTACAAATTAATATATACCATCTCTCGAAAAGTAAACATTAAATATTGCTAAAATTGAATTTGTTTTGTTTTGTTTTTTTTAACCAATTAGTTTTGTTTTATGAAATATTGAATTACTTATTTTGTTTAGAGAAGTTAATTGGTGGTGGTTTTCAAGATAATTAACTAATAAGTGGTTTAGTGGTGGTTATAATTTTTTCCAAAAATTCCAATTATATCCTTGTAATTGAATTAAATTACATTTACTTTGTTTTTATATATATATAAAGATAAAGATAAAGATGCCCATTCGGAGGAATTGCTTAATTTGAAGTTAATTGCAATGCGCTTTAGTGCGCATAGACCTCCTTAGCTTGATATCAATTTATTGCTCATTCAAAATTAATTGATACTTTTTAAGAAATTAAAGGTCATTTCTTAAAAAAATATATATAAATGATTTCTTCGTGGAAGTTTCTCTAATTTTAAGTGTTTTGTTATTCAAATTATTTAGGTATAAGTAACATACATTAATTTTGCGCAATTTTATCAATATGTTTACATAATTTTTTTTTCTAATTTATAATCTTTTAATTTTGTAAATGAATGTTTATTCTTTAATATTCGAGTCTTTATTGAGACGGATAACCAATTATTGTGATAAATTATATTTATAAATGTAAATATATGTGGATATTTAACACATGCTGCTATACATTTTTTTGATGAGAACAAATAGTAAAATCATTATTTACAAAGTAAATTCATTACTTTGATATAAATATTATTTTATTTATTATAATTATAAATATAATTAAAATAATTACCCGTCAAATTTCGACGGATTACACACTAGTTAAGATTATTACAAAAAGGTCTTCTTATGCGCAACAATATCTAATACAAGATTATTTTATGAAAGCATGATCTCAAAAATTAAATAAATCATAATTGCGCAAAAAAGGATTACAATTGCGCAATCTTAATTTATGAATACAAGATTAATTTATTTTTTGCGTAAAAAATAAATAAATCACAATTGCACAAAACAAGAAATATACACATTAATCACAATTGCGCAAATATATCAAACTCCTATCAGATTTCTTATTATTATAACAATGCGCAAAAAAAGTAAATATTGCGCAAACTCCCATCAGATTTCTTATTAATAATAAATCATAATTGTGCAAAAAAAAAAATCAGCAAATTTCTTCCGCATAATACAACAATGCGACAAATCCAACTTCCATCAACTATGCGCACAAACAATAATTTTGCGCATAAATATTGCGCATATATAAAATCTTCGCGGAAAAAATTACCACCGTCAAATAAGGGAACAGTGTGCAGTACACGAAATTTCAAATGATATTTCAGACACTCAATCATTATCGTCAGTGAATGACACGAAGTACAACTTTATCCTGCCAAAGAAATATTTAAAAAATAGAATGGATATGGGGTGTAGCAAAAATAAAAAGTGGGTATTTGATAAATATACTTTTGAAAAGGTGGGTAGTTTAGAATTCCTCCCTTATCTAATTTGGGGCAACAGTGTAATGTGGTGTACATAAATTGGCCCAAGATTAATTTTAAGAGATGAGTCCAAGATTAATTAGGCAAGAGCAAGACTAAGTACCAAACCAAATCCATCCAACCAAACCAGAACAACATATATATAGAATTGTTGATTTTCAGAACTTTTGATATATCTATAGTATCATTACTTAATTATTTTAATTTTAATGAAGAGTAGTTTAGTAATACTCCCTCCATCCCAACTTTTAGTATCTATATTTTCATTTTAGTCTATCCCATATTTTGGTATCCATATATTTCTATTTTTAATAAAAGTAGGCGGACCTTTACTCCACTTTAATTACTTTAACACTCACATGAAATGTGAGACCCTTGTTCTCAATACTCAACCACTTTATTAAAATTCGTGTATTTTTAAATTGATACTAAAAGATGGGACGGAGGGAATGTAATATATACTAATTAATTTCAATCCTTTGATATATAAAATTCTTCAAAATTACGATAAACTTTACTTATTCGGGATATACAGAGACGGATCCATAGTTCCCAGTATGGGGGCATGTGCCCCCACAACCTTTTATTTATTTATTAATTATATATGTATATTTATGTAAATTTTATTATATCTAATTATTGTCAATTCCAACATTATGTAATTATAATATAATTTTTTATAAAAATTATGTAATCCCAAAATTTTGTAATTATAAATTTTTTTTAATTATATTTTATAAATTTTATTAATTATAATACTATAAATTTTTATTGTCGTAGGTTTCAATTGTAATAGACTTGGATTATTATGTAGTAATTTTTTTGAACGTATTATATATATATATATATATATATATATATATATATATATAGTTATTTGATGCCCCCGTAACAAAAAAAATATGGATCCGTCCCTGGGGATATAGATATATTATATTCATAACTTTTACACGTACTATCCTTAATTTAACTAATATATATAGAAGTTTGTGGAAGTGAGCTTATTATTGAAATGATAATATAGAATTTTTTTTTGAGGGAATAATATAGAAGTTCGAGGAAGTGAGTTTATTATTGAAATGTTATTCAGTAGTATTCGAAAAGAAAGAATTCCAAGTCAACTAAGGCTTTGCTTTGTGCATTCTCACTCCATTCTTTTCGACGATTTTGACTTTTTCTAGCAAATTAATAGTATAACTTACAAGACTTTGCATGTAAGAATGAAGAAATATTCAGAATTAAGCCTAGTAGCCATCGCCTAAATTATTTCTAGGTCGTGAAGGGAGGCCCCGGTTTCTCTCATCCCTATTGGAAAATTCCAAACTTAACCTATAAATTGCATATATAGTTTTTTTTTCTTTCTTTTAAGAGGGAAGAAAATATAGTTACACTAAATAAATTGTCGTTTACAATATTTCCAAGCCAATTAGGAAATTTAGCAACCCGAACAGATGGCCACAAACTATATATTATGAGAAAAATCCAATAAGCATGCATGTATATATAAGTGAGACCATGAATTATGGATTATATTTTTTGGTGAAATAAAGTAATGATGGTTAACTAGATAGGTAGTCTAGGAATGAGATTCCCAAATTTTTCATTACCTAGACTCAAACCATACTTTCTTTTCGTTCTTGAATCTTGATTGACACATGTCTTTTTGGTATGATTCTTTTGTACGTGTCTTAAATTAATTAGATTAATGACTAAGTTGATGATGTTACTGTGTTAATCATCGTGCCAGAGTATAAAGCATCGGGAATGTTGGTTGTCCCTCTTCAGAAGAATAATATAAGAATCTTAAAGGTTACTAATTACTGATCGAACTATGTTTTTCAGAAAATTTGGACAGCTGAAATTCTAAACCTACTATTGAGTTTTGGGGGCCATTTAAATGTAATTTTTCATATGGTATTAATAATATCAGATGGGTTAATAACATCCAAGTCGTTGTAGTATAGTGGTAAGTATTCCCGCCTGTCACGCGGGTGACCCGGGTTCGATCCCCGGCAACGGCGTTATGTTTTAATTTCTACCTTTTTGTTTTCACCAATTTCAGCTGTATCTATTTCCACAAGCGAATAGAGACGCATTTGCATAACATAAATGTGGAAAGGGTTTTAGTAATGCCTTTCAAAGAATGTTAAAACATTAGTTGTTTTTAACAAAATATATGTTCATTATTATAATGCCCTCATATTATATTTGTAGGGGCCGGGTATCCTAATGTCTGTGTAGTTGTGGGCCTTGTGGCTGACTTTAGCACCAAATAATATGGAACAAGTAGCTGATACGTATATGATAACTAGAGATCGACTAAAGTTCCTACATCGGTAGAATTTAAGATGCGCGTAACTTTCGGCACAGACTTCAGAATCGTTATGTTTTTGGAAGTGAAACAACGAGATGAACCTTTTATGGCCCATAGCCCAAATTCCTCCATTTTTAGGCCTGTTTGGCCCTTTTAGTTATTTCAATATTTTCTTCTATTTTATTTCGATTTTGTTTCCTTTTCTATGAAAATTCATTATAACATTGATTCTTCATAGACTAGGGGACTAGCTGATGAGGAGTAAATCCTTATCGGCGCAGGATATTATTCATTTATTTATTTATTATTCTCATTATTATCTATGATAAAAAGAACTTGCAGCGCAGGTTTAAACGAGGACGTTGAACAATTAGTTAAGAATCGCAGGCCCGAGTACACACGTTAGTTAAAGGGCGATTTCCATGTACTTGCGCAGATCATCAGAGAGCTACCTGTGCGGGCCATTGAAGTCTACCTACACAGACGAATAAAGCTCATATGTTAGTTGGAAAAGTTGCAAATCAGTTAAAGGAAGGACAAATGGCAGAGGACAACGACGACAATCAATCCTTATGCATGAGGAGTACGTGAGATATGAAAAAGACTCTTATACCCTTGATCCTTGTATTCTCTATAAATACTCCCTGTATCTCATTGTAATCCGGATGGAATTGACAGAAACAAAATATATGAAGTGTTCTCTAAGTTTATGTCTTTCTCTGAAATATCTCTGTTCAACTTGATCTTGAGCACTCATGTTCTTTATTCTCTTATTATTTTGTGATTAATGCTTGGTGAAGGTTTTTATTTCATCATAGTTGCATTAAGATTTTCTTAGGTTTGTTTAGGCCTTTAAAAATACACAAAATTTTGGGTACAATTGGGTGTACAGTATAATCGGGTTGACCCACACCCAAAATAGTGTTATTTATAAGGTTCGGATTAGGATACAGGTTCGGATCAGGACGCGGGTCAGGATCTAAGTGAGGGTGCAACCCGATTGTACCTAATACCACCTCTTAAATACTGGTTTGATTTATTGAAAGACATGCTTTAATTATTTTCATAAATAAAATTACGTAGTTTCTTCGGCACGAGATGTATTTGTCATTTGTGTTTTTTACTCCCGTGTCAAAAATGCAATATGGGAAATTTATAATCTAGCGGTCATTTTGGATGATCGAATACTTTTGTAGTCATCCACTTGAAAATATTACAAATTACTATACATTTTTGTGACAAAATAAACTTGTTCACAAAAATAAGGACCGCGGCATTACAACTTTACAAGCGCCATATGAGTAGTTACTAATTAGTACTCCAATATAATCCAGCACATGGAAAAAAAGAAGAAGAAAACAAATAAGAGAGAAAGCAAGTGAACGGCCAAAGAAGGGATGTGGGTGGTTGACTGGTTGGTTAGAAAATTAAGGTTTCACTTTTTTGAATAAAATTTATCTTTTGTTAATTTAAACTAAAGGCGCCTCCTCCTAAATAATGTTTTTAAAAAATTTCTATATCAAAGTAGCTAGAACCATGATCCTCATACCTATTATACTAGTGAAAAAACAAAAACAAAAAAAGTTAAAAGGTTTTACACAATTCCCAGGATATGTTCAAAATAAGTTGTGTATATACATATTAATATCGCTGTAAATTATCGCTGTTGGCAACAAATAACAAAAAGTTGCACTTAAATTTATAACAAAATTTTTTGAAGAAAGGAAAAAAAATGTCAACTAAGGAATAAATAAATATACACTCCATTCATCCCAGAATATTATGCAAATTTTGTCATTTTCATATATTCTATAGAAGTATGCAATATCTATTTTTGAACATCATTCTTTTTTTTTTATTTTTTCCCTAAAAAAAAAGCAACATTCATTATTTTTAATTTTAATATCTCAACTTATTTACGATAGATATCAATTATGGGCTATTTTTCCCATCCACAACGCAACAGATAATGTGGGTTACTTTATTCACTAATAACACATTCATTTAAATTCGTTTAAAAAAAAACATTCATTTAAAAAACTCAGAAAATACTTCATTCGTCTCATAAAACACGAACATTTTGTCGTTTTGGAGCATCTCACAACAACATGAACATTTTTATTTTTGTACACTACCCCACCACAATCCTTTATTTTTCATCTCTACTTTCTATAAAGCGGGATCCATTTTCTACTCACAATACACTTTTATCTAACATTTCTTAAAACTCGTGTCACTTACAAAAATTTAGATATTTTTGTGAGACGAAGGGGGTATAATTTTTAAGGATAATGGTATAACTGCAAAGATACCCTCATGTTTTTTCTATAATACCAAGAGAACCCCCGAGGTTTCCCTGCTTGTAGAATTTAGTTTGTACATATATTTTTTAATACCCTTTTCGTACTTGAAAAATAATAAGTCTTTGAAACATCTTCCTTTATTTTATTTTTTGTTCGTCTCAACAACATCTTTTTAGTTCATTTTTGGAAATAATTCCATTAATTATTACCTTTACAATTCTCAAATATTTATACCAATTGCCACAAATGGACCCACCACTTTTCATTTTAACCGGTCTATTATAACTTTTTATATCATCATTTTTTTTCTAATTTGTGAGACCATTTCTCTACTAATCAAATACACAACTAACTTTTATTAAACTCGTATTGTCTTCTCTTAGAAAGATGTTTCAGGCATAGAGGGAGTATATTTGCATCATTTTGATTCGTCCACAGAAAAATTGTCTCTTTCTATGTATAAATACTATCTCACAATATATTGTTTTAAATATATCAATTTATTTATCTATTTTAATATATGATGAGACTTTTTTCACTCATAATATAATTAATTATCATTATTAATAGGGTAAATTTGGTTTAAAACCATAATAAATTTCCAAATTTTGGTTTTTCCCACAAAATTCCATTCTTGTTTCAAAATACATAATAAATCACTTTTTTTGGAATTTCTCATAGTGTGACTTTCCAGTGAATTTTTTAAATGACGTGGCGTCGAACTTGAACGATGTGGCATATTTAAGGGTTAAGTACCACTTTCCCTCTCAACGTTGACACCCCTATCGCCTTTAACATCCTAACGTCAGGGTTGACGCTGTTTACTACCTCAACGTTTCAAAACTGAAGCAAAACGCCCCCACGTTTTAACGGCCGCCCCAAGCGCAGCTCTAACGGCATGAAGCATAGTTAAAACGCAATGGGCAATTAGATTGTCATGTCACATAATTTCCATGTAATTATATTGTATTGACACGTTATTTAAATTTTTTATTGAAATCTGTCATCGTGGGAAATTCCAAAAAAAATAATTTATTATGAATTTTGAAACAAAAATGAAAGATTGTGGGAAAAACTAAATTTTAAATATTTATTATGATTTTATACCAAATTTACCCTTATTAATACTTAGGTGAAACCATCTTCCACTCACGTTAAACATAACTACTTTTATTAAAATTTATGTTGTCACGTTTTAAGATTATTTTTTGGAGATGGAGGGGAGTATTTCGTACCTTCATTGATGGCATGCAGGAACAAAAATAAGAGTGTTTGTGCCAAGAAACTTAGTCAAACTACCAATCAATATTCAAGATTTTCACTATCTTCTTAAAATTAGTGGTGTCCGAACAAATTGTGATATGCCAATAAAAGGAACAAAAAATTAACCTAAATCCATAAGACTCGAAAAAGATATGGCATATCATTAAGTGTGGCTGATAATTTTTTGCTGCAACGATTGAAGATTTCCCAAAGGGGACCCTCTTCCTAACACCAGCTACTTGGAAGGAAAAAACCAAGAAAAACAGTATAATTGAAATGAAATGAGAAGGAGCTATACCACCACCACCACCACTTATATTAGAAACATGGATCATGACGTTGTTGATACAGAAAGAAGTTACAGTCAGAATCTTGTTTATCTTTAATATGTACAACAGCGCAAGAAGACATACCAAGAAGCAAAATTTGATTCAACCACTTTCTTCTTGCACTTGATAACTAAGTAGTATATTGTGATGTTTTCTAGTTATTAATTAAGAAGCTGCCGTGAGAGGAGGCCAGTGAGCTCCTTCTTGGAAGAAGTTGGATGGAAGATTGTTTCTTTTTTCGTATAGATCGTTCACTTGTTCCTCCTCTTCTTCTTCTTCCTCATCCTCTGCATCCCATAAGAATCGAGCATACGAAGCCAGAACATAGCTGCACCATCACATAAAAAACACAAATAAGCTTCAACACGACAATCTAAACATGAACTGATGATGCATAATTCTCATTCGTTGCAAAGTATTGATAGCTTAATAGAAGAAGCAAGAAGGGTTCTGACCAGTCATTGGGGTGAGTTTCGACAGCTTGATGAAAATAGGCCTCAGCTCGAGTAGCATCTCTTTGCGTCTGCCATATTAGATCAGCGTATAGCGATAGCACATTACCATCACTTGGGTTCGCCAAAATCGCCCTCTCACAATACTCCTCTGCCTTGCCCAAATCTCCCCTAACCTACACATCAAACAATTCCAATTTCAAATTTCAACCCTACTTGAAATAAAATACTACTAAGATACAATACATGCCTCAATTAGCACAAGGAACTGACCTCCTTCAAGAATCTAGCATAATTCCCGAGCAGAAGAGCATTGCCGGGATTAGCTTGTATCATCATCTCATAGTAGACGTCAGTGCTCTCACGCCCGGGCCAGCTTCCCGGATCCTGGGAACCCGACCCCCTCCCGCCACCGCACACACCCCCGCCGCCGCAGCCACCAACACCACCGCCCACCACCAGCGTCTGCGGCGCCGTCTCCCTCTCCTGCGCCGCCGTCGAGAGGGCGCTGGGCCCCACCTCCTGCTTGACCCTCGCCGGCTTCGGCACCCGCGAGGAGCGCTTCGCCGGATCCGCCTCGGATCGGGTGGGTGTGACCCGGCCGATCCCGTCCTCAGACGACATCGACATGGAGAAGGAACGAGTCCTCGTCAGCTGGAGCAGGGATTCGGGCTCGGGCGACGACCCGGTTGTCGAATTGTGTATCCATGAATTCAGAATTGGCGACGATGCGCTCCTCAGCAGCATTTCTTTAGAATTGTTAATTGTTTTGGTTAGTAAAGACAAGAGATGGTTATACTTATGGAGACTGAAGGAGAATGGTGGGGATTTTATAAGGGGGTTTGATGGCGACAGAATTGGAATGTAGCGGTAAAAAGGAGAGATTTTTATCAAGAAATGAAACAATAATTGTGAAAATGTTTCACGTGATGATGATGAGGTGGCGGTATGCAGCACCGCTGATGAGGGCTGTGTGGGGCCCGCTTTGACCCACGTGTACCAAACTATTCTTTCTTTACCACATACACCAACTCAACTCACTACTCACTCCTAGTTAGTTGCCTTCAAAACAAAATTAACTAAAATGATAACTGCTCGTTTGCTTCATAAACGACTCGAGTTAAGAGGGAATTCTTTTTATATATATAATATACTTATAGCATGATAATAACAAATACTGTTACTAGATTAATGAAATAAAATTTTGAAAGCACAAGGACTGATTTACCATAATTAATAATTAAGATATATGTGAATTATTTCATATATTGGCTATAAGTTGAATTAACAGATCATAGTTAAAACCAAGACGCGGCAAAGTTCAACAAATAATCAGTATTGAAAGATAAAAAAATACATGTAACTATGTAAGTCAAACTATATCATCTGAACCAAGAATTTTTTTTTCTTTATTGATATTTTCTCATTGGTTTTCACCAAAAAAGTTTTAATAAATTAAGTTTGAGCAAAGGCCTACTTTCTAATTAATGGGCCTTGGTTAGGCCTTTCTAATTAATGAGCCTTGGTTTAGGTTTAGTTTTTAACCTGTAAATATAAGCTTTATGAACGTCCATAAGATATTCAACCTATAAATACAAGCTTTATAAGTTTGCCTTGGTTTAACTCGATTTTGTTGAGATTAAAATTCAACTCAACAGACACGATAACTATATTAAATATAATTCATTTCGCATTTTATAATATAATAATTTCGTGTCATATTCTTATTTATGTCGGATCGTGTTATGTTCTTATACCACAATAACATATATACATATGTATATATGTTATTAAATTTATTATTAATTTTTCTATTTATATTATATTATTGACGTGTTCTCTAATTAGAATTTTAAATTTATCGTATCATGTAAATACCAACAAAATCGTGTTACGTTTATGTTTGTACAAGCTGTGTCGTGTTCGTTTTGTGTTATGTCAAGCACATCCTTAATTATTATGCATGCATGTTTTCGTTTGGTATAATCACTCAAATCAGTATAATATTTTTGAAATTTTGATTTATGAAAGATCGTATATTTTGTATTATTTTTTATTAAATAAAATATTAAAATATTATAAATATATTATATACCCGTACCAAACGAGTCGGTACAATCTTACGTGAGTTTATCTCACAGGAGAGCATATAAAAATACTTGTATAGAAAGTAGAAAATATACTAATTCGTCGACTCACTTGATATATATTGAACCAAGAACCTTGAAGCCTCAACGCAATGGTGTTTCAGTTTCTTTCTTCTTCTTCTTCTTCTTCTTCTTTATTTTATTTTATTTTTAACAAATTTATGTTGGATACTGTGAATTAGCTTTGTTAACATCTGATTTTTTTACGGAACAATTTCGTTTACAAAACTCCCTAAGTATTTATTTTGACGAGCCATTTTGTACATACTAGAAGTAGATATCTTTAATGTTAGGAAAATTTAAAGGTAAATTTATTATATCTCACAAAAGTATTTCTAAATTTATATACATAAAAGTGGACTCATGTATACAGATCAAACTTCAAGACTATATTTTGTCGTCCAACTAGCTCTATTCTTTTAAATAACCATAACATTACTGAACAAAATCGTAACATAATACTCAAAATATTCTATGAACTCATCAAATTCTTTTTTCTTTTCTTTTTTTAAAAATTGTTTTGTCGAAGTCCATATTTATGGAGCCATAGGTAAAACTGAAGTATCATACATTTTCGAAAGTCCACTTCATCAACAATATCAAATCAATAATTAAGAAACAACATCGATCCCATATTCAACCTTTCGGAATCCTGCACATGATAACAGCGATTTCGATATAATTATCATCCACTCATATTCTTAAACTCGAAAATAGGATTAAAGAAAATATATAAAAGGTGACAAGACGCGAAGGAAATTAATACGTAAAAATCGATATTTTAGCGAAGAGGGGCTCCACCATCTGGGTTTTTTTTTTTTCTGGAAAAGAATTATAGTAAACATGAATTAATGTGAGCAAAGTGATGTAGATTATTGGAAGCGTGACAAAGACAAGCAGCTAACCACACTCCACTTCTGTAGATATGGCGACATAAGTAATTCACGGTCATGCCCATGCGGATGAGAAACATTCAAAAGGGGAAATTGGACGTGCCCTTTTCACTTAACCAAATAACCAAGTGCCACGCCTTCATCTCTCTCGATCAATATTTCATAGTCCACCAATGGGGCCGAGCCACGCCTCCAGCTAGTAGACTTGACCTAAACATGTTGCTGATAAGGTATGGACATCCTATCTCCTCAATAATTCTGCAATACAACAAACAGATAACCTCACTTAACTGCATTCTCTTTTTACTCACACCATCAATAAAGTGTAAAATTTAAGGCATGTGAGCGAACATGGCGGTTGTTGGGGTTTGGATATGGTTAGGGAGTTACTTCAATCTGATTATGAGACAGACAATCAGTTGGCTAGAGGTGATCTATTTCAATTTCAAGGATACAGATTAAGTGTTCGTTTGGTTCAAGTAGAGGAATGAAAAACGAATGGAATCAAATAAAGAAGTGAAATGGTAACAATATTACTTTTATTAACAATGGAAATGAATCACTAATAAGGAATTCTCTTTCTTTTGTTTCCCCTCTATTTTGAATTTTGATGAGTGACAAATTGGGTGATTGGATTACCCTCAAGTAAGGGTAATGGTTAACTCATTACTCAAATCAAACAACAAGTAATGGATTCAATTAATTGAATTTTTTTCCAACCTTCAAAAACACTCAACCAAACATGGGCTAAGCGCTAGAACGAGGCACAGTTTGACACTCGAACTTTAAAAAGTGAAAAAGTTTTGCATTTGCTGAAACCAAAAGAGAGTGATGCTGTTGATATTGAGGCCAGGAATTAATTCTATGCATAAGATCAGTTAAGAAAGCAAACAATTGTGGTGGCCTCAAATTCTACTTTCTAGAAAAAATATAATATACTGATGCTAATAATCGGAACGCCAAAATTATTTCCTAAATCGAGGTACAACTATATATTTCCCCCATCCCATATAGAAGACTAGAAGAAAATACTAGTAGAGATCTAAGGCTGATTAAAATAGAATAAGTGATGCCATTGAAGATTTCAGTGCAAAATTATATAATGGAGTAAGAGCACCCGCAGTGGTGATCCGATAGGAGGGACTCGAGTCACCCCGCCTATCGGATTGCCTATTGTAGCTAAGGAGGACTCGGTGTAGGCCTGATGGAACGGGCAGTCGCGATGGCGAAAATTTATGGCGCGTGTTTTACACGCGCCGTATTTAAAAAAAAAATTGGATTTTGAAAATTTTGATTTTAGCCGTTTGTTTCTCTCTCTCTCTTCCCAACGACTATTTTAGCCATTTTCTTACTCTTTTTTTTTCTCCTTTCTATAAGTACCTATCTATTCCTTCTTCAAACACACACACAAAAATTCTCTCTTCCACTCTTCATCTATTCCTCCTTCATTCACACACTAAAAAATGGAGCAATTCGATGATACTTCGTCATCTTCGTCTGACGGGATCATGGTAAAGATCATCAATGAGCTCCAGGAGCAGCAACAGTTGCTTGCTGCGATGTACTCCCAATCGGCGCCGAAACGTGTTATTCATCATCGTCAATACGTTCACCGTGATCGTGAGGGTGCCCATTTACGTCTTATGCAAAACTACTTCAACAACAATCCGACGTACAAGCCTACATTTTTCCGACGTCGTTTTCAGATGCAGAAGGAGTTGTTCTTCCAGATGAGTCATGATGCACGAGGTCGGGACTCTCTCACACCTTTGCAGAAATGCACGGCGGCTATCCGCCAATTAGCCATCGGCGTCAGTGCGGATACTTTCGACGAGTATCTCAAGGTTGCCGAGACGAAGGGGCGTCTATGCTGCAAGAAGTTCTGCACGGCTGTCATCCGGACTTTCGTAGCCTATTATCTTCGCCGTCCAACGCCGGCGGACATCCAACGCCTTACTCAGATGCACGAGGAATGGTGGACGTCGCAATACTATCAAGAATTAAGTGAGTATAATGATAAGCAAGGTCGAACCACAGAGAGCAGGTAAAATCATCCAATTCCCTAAAGACCTAATTTGGTGTAGCCACCACGCCTTAAATTTGAGAAAATAATTATATATCAACTAAAAAGCAAATTAAATCAAATAGAATACTCTAGAAAACAATCAATAAAAGGTAACTCAACTCGAATAAATCCACACTGGTGAGGAGCAATATATGCAGAGTAGGGAGAGAGTACAAATCAGAGGAACCACTCTCATCAGAGGAGCCGTATGGGTCAGAAGAACCATTTATACCAGAAGGATTTCATCCATCAGAGGAATGACTCTAGCCAGAGAAGTCATCCGCACCAGAGAAGTCATGCTTGACAGAGGAGCCCTCTCCTCCAGAGAAATCATCCGCGCCGGAAAAGTCACCATCGTCAGGGAGGTCATCGTCACCAGAAAAGTTAACTCCATCAGAGAAGTCACTACCGCCAGAGGAGACGCCCTTGCCAGAGAAGACGTGTTTACCAGAGAAGTCCCTCATGCCAGAGATGTCAATATCACCAGAGAAGACGCCTTCGCCAGAGAAGACATTTCCATCAGAGGAGCCAATAAACGCGCGGGAAGGTCTCCCGCGTATTATCGAAATTACCAACGTACCCTTCCACCACGCAGGACGCATGCACCGAAGATGTTTTTACTATTTTACCCCTCCGCTTGTAAATCTATAAATAGGGTCCGAGCTCGTGTATTATTTCTTACGCTATCTCATATTTTCGAATACTGCAGTTGTTTTCTCTCTTGAGCAAGGTTCCCGATCAACTCTTTTTACTCTTTCCAGCCTTCTCGACTAGGTAGAATTTTACATTTCCTTTCATAGATTTAGGTGTTGGTTCCGTAAACACCAACTGGCGCCGTCTGTGGGAAAAAATGGGCTAAGGCGTGAGAATTCCACCCCCTGCGTATGCAGATCCGGAATCGTCGCCGGATTTGCATGCGTAGGTCCCAATTACGCCATCATTCGGAGGTTTCAAGTTATTGTAGATCAGTTTTTATGTTTTCGT